>NW_019741981.1:293136-380068 GCF_002891405.2 Cryptotermes secundus | reverse complement strand
GTCACATTTGACGGAAGAAACTTGATTGTTAAATTATTATTATTATTGTTATTATTATCATTTATTTGCTTGTTTGTTTACTTTTCTTCATTACTGTATTTTCCCAAGAAAATTCCTGTAATTTATTTTTGACTTATAATGTGTTTGTCTAATGCTTATATAATGTTACACGTAATTACTTTCTTCTACACTGTGCTAAGTCTGTAATTGGCCTTGCGGCTGTTGACTTGGCACATAAGTAATAAAGAATTGAATTGAATTATTATTATTATTATTATTATTACATTGTTCCGCTCTTATCTTATGCTTACGTTTAATATTTGGGATGTTGAATACGCACGTAAATAAATAAATAATTAAGCTGAATTTAATAATTCTATTGATCTTGCTCAAAAATATTTGCTCAACCTCATGGTTTCATCCCCCTTTCGTTATTGATTTTACCATGCCAATTACATGCCCTAAACAAAACTTTTAATATTTATTTAAAACCTAGTATGCTTTGGACAACGCATTTCTATACAATGTATTGCTTATTTATGACTAGTTTTCCTTATACTAAGAAGCCTCCGTTGATGCTGCCTTTGACAGATTAAATGTTGCTATAACCCAAGCTACTGATTTAGCTGTTCCTTCTGGTCAAGTCAAGAAACAAATATCGTCCTTGACTTTCTGAGAAATTGCCATTTTACTCGTATGTTAGAAATATTTTATAGGCGTTTTAATAGTTTAAATGCTAGTTGTTTTATACAGTTTCTCTTTCTGACCACTTATTGATATCTTGCACAGTATCCATCACCCTGTGTTATATTTAAGACACGAATTTGGAGACTGAACTCTGTTTCCGTCCCCAGGTAAAAAGCCTACTCTTTTAGGCCCAATCGATAGAGCTAGTCCCTATGTCCGGAGATAGGGACTAGCTCTATCGATTGGGCCCAAAGGAGTAGGCATTTTGCCTGAGGATGGAGACAGAGTACAGTGCCCGAAACGGTTTTAAATAAAAAATAGGACGATGGATAATGCACAGAAACCAATAATGTAATTAATATAACATCATCATGAACTTTTAGATCTTTCTTTCTGTCGCAGACTTATTAAAACCATCATCTCTGACAGTCTTCTTTGGTGCACATCTGTTGATTAAAAAATTTAAAATATAAATCCACGAAGCTTTAAAAGTATGTGTGCAAACTAAGAAGAAAGATTCTTATTTATCACAACTTCAAACCGGTTGAATATATTTAACTATACCTTCAAATATTGCTGAGACTTTTTTGAAATATTTTCCATCTTGTTCACAGCAGTTTCCTTTTCTGGAATATTTTTTTCTATTAATCACTACAAGAAAGTTCAGTCTTTAGCTTCCATCCATAACCTCGATGTTCCAAATGCTATAAAGCGACTGCTTCCATGAAAAGCACTAGGACTCGACGGTATGCCGAATTTTTCAAACCTGTTTTTATTTTTGTATTTAATCTCGCTTCATCTCAGAATACTTTTCATTATTTGCGGTTGCAAGCTGCCATTGTTCATATTTTTAAAAACAAAAGCTCATCTTTTGGTAATTACAGACTCACGGATGTTCCTAATGCTTTTACGAGGATTTTATAATCCAATATACATGCCCACGTTGCTGTTTTTTTTTAATTTGAGTTTAATATTTCTCACCATGACTTTACTTAATCTGAATCGTCTGTTACAAATTTAATCGCGTCCTTTAATTTTGATACCCCTCTGTTTACTTCATACCGTCAAACAATTTTCCCTTGGATATTTTTCTATATTTGGAAGCGGTTTTGTTAAGGATATTGATGTGTGTTTTTGACAGTAAAGTTACTTCCATCAACAAGTTTATATCATGTTATCACGTGTAATAAAATTGTTAGGGTAATTGGTACTATCACAATTTCTTTTTCTTCCAGCGCTTACTGCTGCTGTACATCGCTTTGATCAGATCTAAACTCGAGTCTCTCTCTCTCTCTCTCTTGCCTGGAGGTCTGCTGCTATTGGCTACCGCACTGAACTTGAGCGCACAGAAAGATAATTTGTAGTTCTTTGCCACGATAGGTTGCTACAAATTATTCTATGTCATTATGAGAATTTACTTAAAAAATGATATTTAGGGACCCTTCACGTTAGGGGTCAACACTCTGGCGCTTTACTTTAATAACCATTTGTTATAGCTTTAAATGTTGTCCTTCGGAGCTTGAAACAAATGACATTCGTGTTACTCGTCGGAGCATACATAAATCTTCTGCTTCTGCTTATTCCTCCAGTCACTACCACTCAGCTAAACGTTTTTATGTTGTTAATGTTTACAAACAGATATGTCTCTTGAGACACATGCTTAAATATAAATGTCCTTAAGTGATGTAGTTCTTTCCATATTTGTTTATTTTTATTTTATTTTATTTTTTTTGTATTCTTTCTGCCTTTGCAGTTGGCCCCTGGCTGTTAAGTTCAGCACGTGAATAAATAAAGAACTAAACTGAAAGAACTGAATTAAATTGTTTTTGTTATTGTTACTATGATCAAAGTACCGAAATAGATATTGCTGAATTTGAAATATGGGCAACTTATGCTTCTCAGTTGTAGTCAGTAGGCCAATGGAAACGGATGCTCATAGCAGGTGATAAATGCTGCTATGAGCATTCCAGTCTTTGTGATTTCAGATGTGAGTCCTTGTGACCCATGCAACTAGAATATTCCCAGTCTCTGGAATAAAATGCGTAGATTTATGTGGGTTCTTACCAATTTAATTTATTGAATTCCATATATATATAGTTCATAATGTGATGTACTGCTTGACTGAGGGCAGGTAATGGTGAAGAATGTGGGGCAAAACGTTCGTCCGGCAGTAGAAGTTGAAATGAGAGAAGCTACTATTCCTCTTCGTTATTAACTCAGAGAATGCATCCGTAAGGAGCGCCGTGCTGGTGCGGCAACTACTCCTACTCCAGTGTAACGCATGCTGCATAACGATGTGGGTTAAATATTCCCACTGATGCCGCAGAGAATTCGAAGTACATATATAAGATTGATTAAGTGATTCTCGAGTCATTTAACGACGCTCTTATATACTGTATAAGTTATATAGCGCCAAACGGTAGGATTATTGTTAACGATGAACTGGAAATAATGTGGAAGAACCCGGACGTAACCTGTTAAAAGACATTCCAGCATTTGTTGGGGGGAACTTAGGAAAAGAAGAAAAATATCCCGGTTACAATAAAAGATATCTTGACAAAATTTATAAGAGCATGAAATGCTAAATTTTAAATAATCCAATAAGATATTTTGAATTTCTTATTATCGCAACTTTATTGTTTTTATCAGTGAAAATGACATATAATTGCATCATGAAGATGTGACAGAAAATTTTATTTTGAGCGGTATTGTTAAACATGGACCATGAACCTGTGTTTTGTTGGGTTCATTCGTCAGCGTTTCGTGACATAATGTCTGCCTACATACTCAAGAGAGAGTGAGTGTGAAGAATGGCAGTAACTCTGAAAACTTTGGAAAATGAATAGGGTTTTAGATCAGTTTCCAAGTTGCCGATGAGGCGTGGCTGGAAGCAGCTAGAATCCTCGAACCGTTGATGAGGTAAATTCGGAGATAGCTAAGATATTTTAAACATGGCGGAATATAGATCGGAACAACCGAGTTCTTGGAATATCTGCTAAGTCGAGCCTGTAGTGTCTCCGAAAATTCTGTATACTCTTTGCCTGTGGGGAGTCAAATAATATCTGTGAATCTCTCACAGTGAAGAAGGGGAGAACTGAGGTGTCAGAATCTCTAAACGCGAAGGAGGATGCAACTGCGATGTCCACAGCTCCTATGAAGTAAAGCCGAGCATTAAGATCTCTGAATTTCTCATAGTGAAAGGAAAGACAATTGAGACATCTAAGGCGTGTGTAAATTGAAGGACAGCTCTAAGATTTCAGCATCTTTCAAAGTGAGATCTTCAAGGTGCCTTTGAAGCGAGAAACAGTATTAAGACTTCCGACACTGTGCCATAGCTCACGTTGTAGTTGCTGGTTTCCCTCCACGTCGGTCCAGATCAAGTCACGCGGGAATTGCTGTGGACAGAGTGTCACTGGTGTGGGTTTTCTTCGAGTACTTCGGTTTCTACTACTAGTTCTCATTCCACCGATGGCTTAATATTCATCTATAATTCGAGGATGATACAGTGGGTCCACTAGAGGCCACGAACCAAGTGGACTCAGTTTCACCCTATCCTACGAAATAATAAAAACAACTTACAAATCTCTGAAAGTGAAACAAGAGACAACTGGGATGTCTAAAGAATCTTCAAGATGGAGAAGAGTACTAAGATCTCCGAATCTCCACAGTTGAAGAGAAAGAGAGAGAGATCTGAGGGGTCTAGAGCGTCCCTGAAGTGAAGTAGAGACTCTGATGTCTCGGAAACAGTGTTTACTTAATGGCGGAAACATATAAGATCCCCGAATCGTTTGCAAACCGCTTAGAGCAATAACAGCGACGCGTGTTTTGCGTCACACATTTTACCTCTACCGTATTAAAGACACAGCATATGGGGTATATGCTGAGACTTATCGCATTTTATCTAAGTACACATTGACTTTAGTCACTGTAAATAGTGATTTCTCTCCAGTTGCTCAGGACACATTCTTTTCCTTAACCCGTGGCTGGGTATACAAATTACGGTTGGTAGAGAAACTTAAGATTATTTGCATCAGAGGGAAGCTTTTCTTTAGAGACATACACAGAGGCCCGTAATTTGCACTCAGAGCTTAAGAATGGGGTTTCCGTTCTTGAAACAAAAATTTACGCGAAGAAATTATGACACGTAACTTCTTATGATGCTTCAGTGAAACTAAACGAGACTTATAAATCAGTGGTTTAAAATATAGTGGAAATTTTCTATACGTAATGTGGAATAATTCGGATCCTAATTGCATTAAACTTATCAGTTATGACAAAATAATTCTGAAGAATCACAGCATTTCTGCCTCTTCCATTGTTACTTTGAAAAACCTACAAATTTTGTAGTTCTGTTCCCACATGAATTGTACGCTCAGTAAGTTTGAAAAAAAGACATTATGATGTTTCAAACATGAGAGCTTATTGGGAATTTCTGAACTAATACAAAATAATAGAGAAGGGAGCTGTCATTGGCGTTTCCAAAATACTTTCAGCCTTTAGCCATGAAATGATAAAATACGATAAAACACTCTGAATAAAGGGCTCTGTTTTGAATATTCTAACTGAAGAGCCCAAGAGTACAACGTGGACGTATTCCTGTTCAGAAACCTTTGGTAGTCAAGCAGTGGGTGATAATATGATGTTTGTTTCTGTACCTTATTTTAGAGCATATTTGTTGCTTGCATGAAAGATTCTGAAAGACAATTTATACGTATTACGCTTTGCATAATTTTATATAGAGATAATTTGACGGTATATATATTCTGTGGTATTTTCCCTGAGTTGACATAGATTAAGTTTAATACGTTTCGTTTAAAATATGTTTCAAATGACTAACTCCACAGACTTGAGCCATTTCTTTAGAAGCAGTGAGTCGCTCCGTTGCTCAAGAATTTCCTAATATTTTCTGACACTCGAAATACAGTGTTCACACCAGCTCATCAGTAGTCCCTATCCTGATCCAGATCAATTCAGTTCACACGACCCAATTCTATCTCTCTAAGATCCATTTCAATATTATCCACCCAACTACGTTTTGGTCTTCCTGGTGGTCTTTTTCCTTCTAGCTTTCCTACCAATATCTTATTTGCATTCATTTTCGCCACATTCTTGCTACATGCCACGCCCATCTCACCCTCCTTGACTTATCATTCTAATTATACAGGGTGAATCGTATAGAACCGGCCCGATGAATTCGTTAATAATTCCGCAGGTGATGCATATAACCGCTCACAATTACGGCATAATAATCCGTGGGCCGTGCTGAGTCGAATGGTGTGCGCATGATCCGGCAAGTGGCAGCCCTTATGCTACAAGGTCAAGGACAATGCCGAAACGTGTCTGCAGTGGGCAGGCGACAGACATGGAATACGCTGTTGAACAGCGAGTGTTTCTAATGCCTACTTGAAAACGGCGGACACTTTCAACGCCTGCTCTGATCACGGCACACAATCCAAGATAAGATATATGTAAATTACTTTAATATCTGTATGGTATATTTTATATTACAGCTCATTTCGTCGGGCCGGTTCTATATGAATCACCCTGTACTTGGCGAAAACAACAAGTTATGAAGCTCCTCATTACCCAGTTTTCTCTAACATACTGACACTTCATCTTTCTTCGGTCCAAATATTTTCCTCAGCGTCGTTCTCAAATACCCTCAGTCTGTGTTCCTCCCTTAATGTCAGAGACCAAGTTTCACACAAATACGACTACAGATGCGACTGCACGCTTAATGATTCAAAACGTCATAATCGTAGTCTCACTGGTATGCGCTAAAATAGCACACACTATAGTTCACGTAATTTAAATTAAATAAAATATATTACAATTTTCTATTAAAATAAGTGGATAGTATTAGGTCACTGTAGCAGTTTTAGCATAGTAAGACACCTGAAGATGGCAATTTAGGGCCGAAACCTGTTGTGTCGAAAGTGAAAGTGAAAGAAAAAGGAACAGTTTGTTGCATTGTTGACGGACTGTTTTGTACGTAAACAGTTTTAGATATGGTAATGCAACAGGATGCTTAAATACAGGGCCGAGTATCATACTTCTTGGAGCTTCTGTGAGCACAGTTTAGGCTTGTTTTATTGTTAGATTTGGGCTACTTTTGTGGCACACAGGATTTAAAAATTATCTGCCAACTTGGTAATTGTAACCTGTGGAATTGTGTCTACATACACTACTCGGTTCTGCTAAAGTCTCCCGAACCAGAATGGATGGGCTGACACAGTAGACCGTATCTTGATTTAAAGTACAATTTTATACAACCCAGTATAGTTTAGACACTTTCGTAGATGCTTATTTCGTATTTGAAAAATCGTAATTTTTTGTTTTATTCAGGCAACATTTGCTTATATAAATTTACACAGTATGAACTAAACTCCGCGGTTTTAGTCCGCAAGCGAACTATGCTGACGGAACGACCGCCGCTTGTAGGTGAATTTAGTGTCAACTTTAGCGGATAGAGGGTGTCGCGTTGTCAGAGCAACGAATCCCCACTGCCGTCAATTTTGGTTTTCTAGACCGGAGCCGTCATTTCCTTGAAATAGCTCCCCAGTTATCTTCACGAGGCCGAGTGGACCCCGTTCTAGACCCACTACCTCTCAGAAGATCTGGTAGCGCCGGGAATCAAAGCCGGACCTCTGGATCTGTAGCCAGGAAGTCTGACCACAGAGGTGGCCAAATATGTACTGTAGATATATATATATATACAACACATGTACACCTGAAGATGGCCAGTTAGGTAGAAACATATAGTGAAATAATATCCAATAAAGAACACTGAACGAATTTGCACTTAGACGGCGCGAGAACCTCTAAGTCAGAAAAAAAGAACTACGTTTATTTTGATCAGGGTTTTAGTTTATGTTGTCGCTTCACTGCCTTATCGCGGCCTTGACACACGTGCAGTGGAAATGATTGCGTAGCATAAAACCTCGTTCTTGAACACCGACGTGAATATGAGCGTTTTCTTAACGACATTCTCAGACAAAACAATAGACAATCAACTTTGAAGGAATTTCTCTAATTATCTATATTAATGTTTTCTTTATTTGGTTTTAATATTGTGTATGGATATCCAGAAATATTATGACAGTTTCATTTTTAATGATGATTTTCTCGAAGACTCAGTGGACAGTCAACTTAAACGTATTTTATATTGTTCGATTTTGAAGGTTTTCTTTCTGACCACTTCCGCATTTTTATATACACGTTTCCCTCGGGTCAATAAACAACGTTGAACCAACCCGCTCTTGTTCATTGATTATCTTTGTCAATTAAGCGGTGTCACGAAGTGGTTGCAGTGAACGTCCTCCACGGTAACACACGTATAACGAATACTGTAAATTTTATGAGGTGTATTTGATATACGGACTCATCTGAGGTTGTCTAATTCCGTCTGTCATTATACTGGCAAATTTTTAATATGTTTTCTTTAATGTTTGTGGCGACGGTTGGAATTAAGCCTAGGGCGTTTGTGTTCCCAGGGAAGTAAAAAAGATATATAAAAGGAAATATTGACCGCCTCTGGGGTCTAGTGGTCAGAGTTCCTGACTACAGATCCAGAGATTCGTGTTCGATTCCCTGCGCTACCAGATTTCCTGAGAAGTAGTGGGTCTGGAACGGGGTCCACTGAGCCTCGTGAGGATAACTGAGCAGCTATTTCAAAGAAATAGTGGCTCCGGTCTAGAAAACCGAGATTAACGGCAGTGGGGATTCGTTGCTCTGACCACGCGACACCCTCTATCAGCTAAAGTTGGCACTAACTTCGCCGACAAGCGGCGGTCGCTCGGTCGGTATAGTTGACTTGCGGACTAAAACCACGGAGTTTGGTTTTTTGTTTAAAAGGAAATTTTGCGTAAAACGATAATTTTTATTTAACGATACTGCTTGTTCCATCAGAAGTTAACAGCTTCGATTAAGGTTAAGTTTTATTTGGTAAGGATTTCTAAAGAGGTGGTTGTTGTGTGTTTCGAGGCACTAAAATGGAATTTATCTTGAGGTCGACAGATACAACTTCGCCATTACGCGTACATTTTATACAGTTCTTGAAATTCTTTCGCAATATTGATCTTTTTGTAAGAAATTTGCATAATTTTATAGAAATAATATACGTGTATGTAAATTCTAAATATTTAGGATATTTGGAAAGTATAAATTATTTGACGAAGACGTAATAGTGATTTAAGATTGTGCCCAGAAGCAAATTTGTGGCTTTGTTTACTTTTAGCTATATTGTTCAACGTAGGCCTATGTACGTATACACGAACAAGCCGTTACACAGTAAGATACAATCAACACTGTCAATAGAATACACCGAAGGCTGAATGGCGTCAACGATTACAAGGGGAACTGGGAAACGAGTGTACAATGAATTTAATTACCTTGTCATGTGATGCGTATTTAGTGGAAATAAACAGATAATATCTGTTTATATGCGTCATTCATGAAAGAAAGATACAAGTTGAGTAATTTAAGAGCTCCGTTCTGAAAGTGACAATGTCAAAATTGTTTGTTTCTTTCTATCAAATAAGATGATGACCCGTTAATAATATACACTTCGAGCCATCCTTAAGTAGACTTTACATAAGGTAAGCAAATTCTTAAGTCTCGAAAACTTTACCATATAACAATGAATACAAGAAATATACTCAAACTCCAATTTTGAGAAAATCTGAGGTGAGAAATACAAAATATTCATGCCTAAAAACATTCAGGTTTCCTCAGGCATTCTCTTCATATTCAGTTTTCATGAATGTTAGTTATAATTAATTATATGTAATAAATCATTTGAGAATATTTCGAATTGAAGTGTCTGTGAATAACTCTAACTTACTTCATGAAGGAAAGTTCTTTGTGACAAGTTAATAATCAACCAGCTAGTGAAGAAATTGTCTGCGTTTTATGGAACATTGTGGTTCGTTACTGTGTCCGCAAGAGACCACCACCGATCCTTGTTCTGAGCCAAATTAATGCAGTGCTCCAGCTCCAACCCTTTTCCATTAAGACCAGTTCTAATATTATCATCACGTCTACTTTTATGTTTCCTAAATGATATATTCTCTACAGGATTTTCGACAGAACCTTTATGTGAATTTTTTATTCTCCAACTTTTGGAACATATCTGGTCTGTTTTATCCTCCTTGCTTGATCTTCATAATATTTTATGAAGAGTATAAATTATGAGCTACTGATTGTACAATTTCTTCGGCATTATTTTCTTTTTCGCTCTTAGAACTAAATATTCACTTCAACACCCTCCTCTCAATCTGTGTTCTTACGGTAAACAAAGTACCAAGTACGTACCAACGTACAAATTAAAAAAAAACATAATTTTTATATTTAATATTCGGTTTTGTATACATCAGGCGGGAAGGCGGGGTCCTTAAGAGTGTCGTCGCCAGACACCTGAACTTTGTCGCGTTTCCAAATAAAATGTTGGCTATCTGTGTGCTATGATTTTGATCTGCACTCTAGTGCGCGAAGTGAACTTATCATTCCTTCTTACTAGAATCAAATAAATATTATTAAGTTCCTTTGTTGTTTGGTTTTCAATCAACAAATTACCGTCATGACTATAGACCAGAAGGTGATCTACCCAATTCAGTTCCAGTTCCTCCTGGTTTTCATGAACTTTCCTAATTCCATTTTATAAAGCAAAAGTTTGAAAGCAACGGAGATAAGTTATCTCCTCTTCCCAGGTCATTCCGAGCAGGAAGTGAATTTGACAAATATTTATGGACTTTATTATACCTGCCATTTAATTAAAGTAAATTGTTTATTGTTGTGCCGAATTCAGTAACAGTACTGGAAGAGTAAATTACTTCTTACTTACTTGCTTAATCCGTTCCTCTTATACCTTACGGTGTCGAGGTTTCTTGGATGAGTGATCAGCTCGTCGCAAGGCCTCTACGTAAACGTAGAACAACACAAACACAGAATAAACATATACACATACCAAATACCTGTGCCTTGTATGGGATTCGGACCCACGATCCCGGCTTCCGAGGGAGCGAAGACAGTACATGCCTTAGACCGCTCGGCTACCGTGACCGGCAAATTACTCCTTTCCTAACTGAATCATATGCCTTCCTGAAGTACGTATACAGCTGACTTACTGCTCCCTCCATCGTACCCCCAAATCTCCAGTGTCTGACGGATCCTGACTTTCTGCTCAGAAGTTAACCTCGATTGGACAATAGTAATACTCTTCATTAATTACGTTGTTAGTTTTGCTGTAAGTTTTGTAAATAAGTACAGCGATAGATTCATGATGTCTATTTTTTTTATTCCACATGTGTTTGAGAAGTTAGTGGAGCTCAAAATGTACTTTTTATATCCTGCTGCAACTCAGTCAGGACCTGTTGAGTTATGTCTTTTCAACATTTGAATATTGGGCTCAGCCTCAGTAGAAGTATGTTCGGATACTGATGACCCGGCTGCCTGTATTGCTATATGCCTAACGTGTACATTCAGTAGAGGAGAGACGTTATTCTTCCGTTTATCCGAAATGACGGGCAAATCTGCAAGCAAATTAGAATTTGCATTCTGTACTTCCATAGCCCTTCTTAACTCATTCGTGCCTCCATACAGAGCTGTAAAGAGGTAAGGAAAACTAGCAGTTACAAATAATTTTCATTATGAAATTAGAAGGGTAATTATTTTATTATTCATTTCGGACACTATTATCACCTCGTCTTCTCAGAAAAACATTGCACATAGAAGTACAGAAACATATGATTGTTTTCTAGTTTTATATGAAACTTGAATTCCTATTTCGAGGAATCACATAAGTTACAAGTCTTTACTAATACAATGCCCAGAAAAATAAGTGAACCTGAGGAGCATGAAATACGTGAGCAGTTTAGACATTACATGGTGAGGAACATCGCAATTTACACAGGTCATTTAGTGTTGTTAGGGTAATGAAATCTAGAAGACGTAGATGGGCTGGAACTGTACCTAGGGAAACGTACGTCACCTTATGGGCAGGACCCCATGAAAACGCCCATAGAAGGCCGAGAAGGGAGTGTGAAAGAGGAAGGGAAGCGAAAAGAACTGGTCCAGGATCTTGTCCGCCGACGGGCTTTTATATCAGCGGTACTGGGCCTCCAGATTCTGCAAGTATAGGTACAGAGATGTACAAATCCCTTGGAATGAAGATGCAAAATGTTTGTTTATGATTTTATTAAAAATTACATTGTATTTTCAGTCTGTGTGCACACCTGGTGAAGAAAGTGTGTGCATTCTTGTCCGAGAAGACTCATGCTACAGTATGTGCAGGCAAGAGCCGCGTCATAGCTCAAGCAGTTAGTCGCTGCCTTCCCACCGCGGCGGCCCGGGTTCGATCCCAGGGCTGGTCGAGTGGGATTTGTGGTGGACAAAGTGGGCAGGTTGGGCAGGATTTCTCCGAATCAGTGGCCGCCGTGCCGAGTGGACCCAGTTGGACTCCACCCTCACTAAGCGATTTGTGCAGACAAGTCTGGAAAATTGTTCCATTTCTGCTACATATTCAGGCCACTATTACGTTAAATTTAAATTAAGTATTAGCTCACCTTCTCGTTACATAATGTGCTCATAATTAGTGCTTGATTTTAAATAAATCGCTAAGGATAATCATTTTAATACGCCCGTGATATTTGACTTATCACATTACCATTTGCTGAAAGTGATTATTAACTAGCAAGAAACAACCCCAGCAGTGTAATGCTCAATAGACTTCTCATCCCAATCATGATTTGAGCTCAACTCTTTTCCATGGTTTTCATTTCTTTCTCGCTTTCTTTCCTAATCCGTTCCTCTTATACCTTTACGATGTCAATTTTTTTTTTCATTTGATCATTTTACAAACGGTTGGACTCTCTGGATTAGTGATCAGCTCGTCGCAAGGCCCCTACCTAAACACAGGGAAACACAAACACAGAATAAACACATACACATTCAACACATCGATGCATTGTGTGGGATTCGAATCCACGATCCCGGTTTCCAAGCGAGCGGAGACAGTACATATTTCAGACTGCTCGGCTACAGTGACCGGCGGTTTTCATCTCATGTCCGCAAATTGAATGTGACCATTTGAAGCTTTATGTGGTTTCATGTGTATTTCGAGGACAGATGCGAAAAGCGCATATTAATATCAGGGTCGCCCGTTTGTCCGAAAATAATAAAGATTAATCAATGTGGCTGATTTAAATGAAATTCGGTGTGATAGAGACAAAAATTCATCAAGGTAAATATAAGCTAAAAGTAAAGTTATCCCTCTGCTTAACTGATGAAGCACTGCGTCATGAAGGCGTATACATACATATGGGAGTGAATGTATAGAACCACATTTTCTTGACATCAGTACTAGTTACAAGTGATTGGTCAGCCTCACGCCATGGCCGCTTGTGTCTATTGGATAGGAGGTTGGGTGGACCTCACACATGGAGAAGTGAAAATTCTTGACCCCAACGGGACTCGAACTCCGACCCCTCGGTCGTCCAGCCAGTGGCTATACCGACTGCGCTGTCTCATCAAGGAGTATTGATTTTAGTATAGTTTGATCTGCGTAAGTCTGAGGGACTAAACAATTTTTACGTACAACATTTCGTTTGTTCTTGTGACACATTCTGATCATAATTTATATGTGACACAGTACTGCCATGTATAATTTGCTTTATTTAGAGAAATAAATATTTTCGTAAATTTACTGAGTCCTTTGCCAGATCTTGAATATTCTATGCATACGGTACGTTCTATACGGTTGCATGAATATAGTGGTGATTAATTTTCAGTCACATTATACAACTTCAAGTCTCGCGTTTTATATGGGAGAATCCCACAACGTACTGACTCGGAAACTTTCTTCAGTATCAAATGTTGATATCCATAATTTGCATTTATTGTGTCTTACAAGATATTTGCATGTAGAAGAAAGCAGTCTTCTGGGATTTGGCACCGTGTATATGTGGTGTTAACCGACGTTAACTGTCTGCTTGACCGTGTCTCACGGTGTTGTCGCTTGCAGATTTACTTATACTTCTTCAACCCTGAAGATGGGGGCGATACGTTCCTCCGAAACGTCGGTTAACACCACATATACACGGTGCCAAATCCCAGAAGACTGCTTTCTTCATAGTCACCGCCGTGAAAGCCTCAAATCTTACATATTTGCATGTAGTTCACTGATTTCGAGAGTTACTCATCTTCCGATAAGTGCCTATTAAATGAAGCTCATGTGGTCTTCCTTTCATCTACCTGATGCCCACACAATTTAAGGTGCAATGGATATACAACATATATTTTATTGACCCAGTCACAGTACATGGACCGTCTGCATATATGGCCCTTTCATCATTGAACACGAATACACTTCAGGAGTACCTTTATCTTCTGCTCTTTATTTATTTGTTATTCAGCACCGTCAGTTAAACGAAACTTTTGCAATTATTTTCCAGAATATCTTACATAAATATATATTTTTCCCAGTAAATAACAATATTGGTTATCATTTGAAGATTACAATAAAAAATATATGTTTGCCCCAATCTTAAGAAAATTCTCAGGATGGGAAAACTTAATAAGCACTTAATTAGATTTGACAGCATTTTGAGAAAAAGCTAAGTGACCTCCCCAACACATTCTGAGTGTGAAATATTACATTCCTCTATCCTGAATCAGGCCGATTGCCGGTCAGGATTTGTTCCTCTTAAGTGACACGGAGCAGCGTTTGCTGAAACACCAAACCAATCTGATTTGTTCTGAAAAATATTTTCTATCAGTTCAGTTAGTCTATTGTGACTGTCACAAATTTTTATAATCGTGGTCCTTTCTTTTTGTCACCATATTCCAATAATTTAATCTCATCCCCCCAGGTTCTTTTCAAAATATTTTTATTCTGGTTAGTAGACACACGAGTGTAGAGGGAAGCGCTCGCATTGATTTCTCTATGCTGGGGCGCGCGACCCAGTCGAGTCGGGGCCGAGCAAACCAGGGAAAAAGCTTCTCCCTACTACACTGTTGCCAAGTTTCCCTTCCCCCGTCGTGACGTCATTATACCATCCCTCATCCCTTTTAATCCCGCGCGCCGTTCCACTTTGCTCTCTCCCTGTGGTGGCAAGTTCCCGAAACAAACTGCCTTACAAATAATAAAAGGAATAAGATTGATGAGTTGACCAGCAGAGCTGGATGGTGGAGATAGTCTCCTGACTGCTGCAGTATCGTAGAAGAGACTTGGCGGTTAATTGCAACGGTTCTGATCTGACTGTCCTGCTATCTGGTGTGTGCGATATGATCAAACAGGCAAAGCCAAATTACGCAGCGAAGAGCTCCATAATTTGTACCTTTTAGTCTGATGCTATTATGACATGGATATATGAAAGTCCAGTGCTTGCTCAAATGTCCAATTTCCCCAGCAGAAGCCATAGCAGTAGCGGCATTAAAGACCGCTATTAATAAGTGGGGGAGGTATCTGTGCTTCAGTCGGTATTGCAACTCCCATTTTTGCCGAAATCAAATTTCCGTTGATATTTTATTATATATTTAATGGTATCATGATTATATATATATATATGGCACGTGATAGCGTAGAGACCGGAAGGTGTCGCATTCGAATCCAGAAGAAGTCACTGGATTTTTCAATTGACCTAATCCTTCCAGCTGCACTATGGCCCTGGAGTCGACTTAGCCTCTAACACAAATAAGTACCACGAACCTTCCTCATCTTCCTCGAAGTGAAGGCCGGCCGGTGAGTCTGGAGAAAATGTGGGAGCCTCGATGTCACACAAACCCATGGGCCTCCACGACCTGTTACAGAAATAGCTTCATATTTTTGCCGTATACATATATATATTGTAACGTGTTTGGAATAGATACTTCCATGTTAACGCAATAGCAGTGGGCAGTTGGGTAGGAATTGCAGAATCCACGAAGCAGCGTTTCCCCGGTGATAGACAACAGAAGGTTCACTGCGTAGCAACGGCAGCGGATATATAACAAGGTAATGCATTCGCCGAGTTAGTATTGGGATAGCCGTCGCTGCAGACAGTTGGGATCCAGCCACGGTCAGGGACAGTTGAAATATAGCAGCCGCCGGAGTAACAGTGAAGAACAGAGGACTTCACCGAAATCAGTGATACAAGAAGTAATTATAACAGTGAAGTAGTGGATAATAATTATACTCCTAAGTGTGTAAACACGTGTGTTCAATAAAGATTCGCTACCGTGGCACTAGATGGAGGTGAGTAGTCAGATTCATGGTTTGGCCGCCCTACCACCTGGGGGAAAGAGCCCCCGATTACCAATAGTTAGAAGGCTGGGTGGGCCCCAGAATCGGTCTTGTATCCGTGGAGTAGAGAAATATATCTTGCCCAGAATCAACCCCGGTCTTCCTGTCCGTCCCTATACCGCCTGAGCTATCTGGGTAAAGTTATCCCAGTTCTTAATTAATTAGGCACCATGCTGAGAAGGCGTATGGGAGAGTGGATGTATAGCTTCACCATTCTTAACGTCGGAAATAGATGGAAATGAGTGGTCGGGTTCACGCATCTGCCTCTTTCCCCCAGCCCCCAGGGAGGGAACAGTCCCTGATATCCATTAGGCTGGATGGGCCCCAGGACCGCACTCAACTTTAGTATCTTAGCATATGTCCACCTATTTTCCAAAATTTTCAAGTTGTTGATGTTAGAAACGAACGGTTATTTTAATTGCTGCCCGTTGAAATATTAATGTACTTTATATTGACGACTAAATGAAAGAGGATAGATGGGCGAGACATGTAGTACGCAGTGGAAACATAATAATTACTTACAACATTTTAACCCTAAATCCTCAAAGGAAGATACCATGTAGATTAACGAGGAATGGATGAAATAATATTACTGAGATAGATCTCAGAAAATTCAGATGCTCTGATGTGGTCTAGGTTTGACTCGATGACGGTAGATTTCAATGTCAGGACTTTTATGTACACTGTAATGGACAGTCTTGATATATCAGTGATTGGGAATTTATTGCTAAACTGATGAACTATTGATTTCGCACCTCCGACCCTAAACACAGAATTAGATTATGTTGTCAATTGTTTCGAGAGTCATTCGTGTTTTCTCTGTGACCAACACTCTGTAAATAAGACTTTTTTTATCTGTAGTTGCATTTTTTTGTTACAGTAAACTAACCCGTATGTGGTATAAAGTTGCTTTGGATGTTATTTGGTGACAATAGTATGCTCAGTGTGTGATCATGACTATATGTACATAACAGTTCATTTCAAAGTGCTTCACAGCTTATGCTGCAGGCCACATCAGAGAACAAATGTCAGAGATCAAAAAATCTTTTTCAACGTTCACGGATTAGACCTTTGGCCTCTTCTGATTTGGAATTAATCTCAAAATTGGGAGTCCTTCTAAACAATCGAAAACTTTCTGCACTGGAGTTTGGTCCACCGCTACATTTTTTTGCAGATAAATGCCAACTTAAGAAGGAAGAAGTTGGAATGATAACACTGACATGAAATTACTGATAGAGGTCACGAGATGGGACTTATTTAAGAAGATGGTCTCGGTAAATTATCATTAGATAAGATCTTAGTATTTCGTTAGAGCCGTTATGGCGGAAACCCCCATCTTGATTTTGGGAGCTGCCTTGTAGCGGGCCCCAGTTCTTGGAGCTAGAATTGTTATGATCATTATGCTCACCGGACACGGACCTGTGACGGAAAAACTCTTGAACAATGAATATTAATAAAATCCCTCCGGTCGTTCAGGCATCGATATATGGTTCGTCCACACACACACACACACACACACACAAACACACACTCGCGCGGGGTGGCATTCCAGAAAAAAACCCTTCGTATTCAGGGACACTCAAAATATATAAATGCTTCAAAATTTTGAGTTAGATTCTATTCGCGATCGCAGTACTTCATATATACGTCGTACCAGAGAAAATAAACGTTATAAATCTGTCAGTATGATAACTCGTCACCAGAAAGAGGGAAAAGTAGTGTAGCCTATATATCAGAGAGTAAACAGTGAACATCAGAGAACTTGTATAATATATTCTGACGCAATTCATGTAAGCTTTCAGCTTTAATTCTTCTTTCAGTGAAATCAGCAATAATACCATTTTTACATCTGCGGCTGGTCTCCCGGGAAATCTCTTTGTTCTATAGTTTGCGGTTAATATTTTGTTATGATTTTTCTTTTTTCTTGATTTAAGTACCCTAATATTTTTAGACTAAGAACACAAATTGGGCCTGTACATCTCATGTTGTAATTTCCCTGCTCGCCTTTATTCTTTCTCTTAGAACCAAATTTTGATTCTAGTGTACTAATATAATGCAAACCGTCCCTCGTACGTAATGCGTAAACGCATACTTTTCGCTGACTGTTGCTGTTCGGCGTAATCTTAACCTCTTCTGTTGTTCTTTTTGTGACATACAGTTAAATCGTGTCATGTATGACTACATATGAAATCGCAAGAATTGTAAGGTTCTTAAGAGCAACTCAGATTGTAATTAATATGTTTTGTGATATAATTACTTTGTCCATTGCCTGTCAACGGCTGGGTAAGTAAGTTTCAGCACGCAACAATCAAAGATGTTGTAAGACCTGAGGTTTTCACGGCGGTGACTACGAAGAAAGCATTCATATTGGATTTTGTGCCGTGTAGATATTGTGTTAACCGACATTTCGGAGGAATATCTACACGGCGGAACATTCCAGAAGACTGCCATTTTCAAAGATATTGTTGAAAACAGTGTTTTCAATGCTGTGCGTGACGAGGCTATATAGCGAGAACGGATGACAAGGGTTAGTCAGTGGTTCCCTGAGGCTCATCGTACATTAAACGGATTGAACATTCACTTTGTCACTCGTATAAAATATATCGGTGTCATCTTCGATAAGAAGCCTACAAGGAAACTGCACCCGAAATGATAGAAGTCAAGGCCGTCAGAACATTTATTAGAACCTACTCAATATTCAAAAGCGAGCGATTAATGTTAACATTAAACTAACCCTCCATAAAGCATTGATTAGGTCAGTAATGACTTATGCCTAAACCGCCTTTGTATTTGCGGCAGACACCCGCCCCTTAAAATTGCAGCGCCTGAAGGCGAAGTTCTCCGCACCACTGGAAATTTTCTGAGATGAAAACCGTTCCGCGATTTGCACACGGCTTTCAACCTTCCGTATGTATACGATTATATAACAAAACTGTGCAGGCAACAAGTATAGATCATACAAAATCATTAGATCGAATATTTTCGCGGTATAGGATGAGGCCACGGAAGATATAGAAAAAAAATAAGAGGCTTAAACTCGGCAATGGTCAAGCTTACGACTGTTCAAGTGACTAAGCTGCCTTTGTAGCACATGGTAGATAAGATAGGTATGACCTGCTTTTCACAGCCTGAACTGACAATGAACTTGCATATTTTTTAAAAGGAAGAATTTATAATAACATGCTATATGTGCGATGCGTACACTTGACAAAGGCCAAGCATATTCGTAAGAGAAAATCCTATCTTCTCGTTACAGAGGATGTTACACAAGGATGACGACCGTAAAGGTTCAATTAAAAAAAAGAGTCTGGTCGTGAGACTCAAGGAGCTTCTCGCCAAGATGAACTGACTGGCGGTAAACCTCCAGTCGTAAAGTCACTCTGACTCTGACTGTATCAATCAGTGATGAAGAGCCTGAAGACTCCCAGAGCAAACAGACAACAGAATATGGTCGTGAGTCTCATGGGCTCGGAACCAAGAATCACTGTGCTGTCTATGGCCAGCTGCGATTCAGCAATCAGTCAGTCAGTCGATTATTCAGAGCTCGGAAGTCTGCAGTTGGAGCAGTGGGTTAGGTGTGATGCAGTCGCCAGGCTGTAAAGACACGAGCATGGAACAGAGGAACACCCACTGTTGGGATCCGTCGCCGAGCAACGACTAGTGAAGCCAAAGCAAACTGAGAAATCTCTGTGTGGGCTGTAGTAATTTGTAAAGTGTGTTAATTAGTGGGGCTGTTATAGTTAATTGTATCTACGAGTTATAAAATTTCAATATATCCAATTACCAATCCAAATCCCATCCGTATTCACTAACACGTGACGGGATGTTGTTAAAGCGAATGTGTGAGTTGAGTGGTTATCACTCAGGCTTTGTGTGATTTACAGCTTATTTTCGAAGATAACTGTAATTACTTCAAGAGCTGCAGAAGTATTTAGCTTCTGCATACCGAAACTCAAGTACACGTTTCCATTCTCTTTACAATAAGCGTTAAGTTTTCCATATTATTCACGTATGCTATATATGACATCCATATGATGCCACAGGACTTCTTTGAACGTGACGTAAAGAGGACATATCACATAGCGCCCGCGTCTGTCTACGAGTCCAAAGTGTCGTTAATTCTACAAGGAGGGACGGTCACATGCCCAGTATATTGATGTCATGACATTCTTTCCTATTTTCCCACTTCCACCCACTCCAGGGTAACTGAAGTAAAATGCACTTGAACTGTTTCATGCACAAAATCGTTAATTACTTCGAAACTCTCCTATGACTTGTTCAAACGTTAACAGTGCATCTCAGTGTAGTTAGAAGGCGTTTAATGTCATTTATTCAACTTCTTGTTCTACATTGGTCATTATTTATCGCTGGCGTTTTTAAATAATTTACGCTTTCACTTTTAAAATCGTAACAGCACGTTCAGTAACAGTAATTCAGTTCAACTCAATTCTTTATTGTTTATGTGCTGAGACAACAACCGCAAGGCCAATTACAGACACAGCACAGTGTAGATAAAAGCAGTTACATACTGGACAAACACAGCCTAAAGTAAAAGACAAATTGAAGATAAGCACTTGAGGAAAAACACATTAATGCATATAAGGAAACAAACAAACATAATAATAATAATAATGATAATAATAATAATATTAAAGTTTAATTCTAGTTTATGTTCGTGCAAATAATAATAGTAATGATTATNCGAGTGTGCGATAACTAAGAAGTCAGCGAGCGGAAGACTTATTGTGTGCTTTCCAGACATAGTGATTGCTGTAGTACAGTTATACCCGGAGTGTGTATTTAAGGGAGACTTGTATAGCTCCCGCGTTATCAGTACGTGAAGACAAGTGAAGATTGTGTTAAGAGATTTTGTTGTAGGGTTTGTAAACTGTAGAAACCCGTAATATTGTGATCATTAATTGTAGCCGTTATTTGTAGATTGTTAAATAAACCCCATTAACCATCTCTACGGCGTATTCAGTAACGTAAACACGTTACAATATTATAACAATCGATTGAGGAGAATATTCCTGGCTCCGAATACGTCAGAATCCCTGCAGACAACATTAGCAGCAGAGGGACAATTTTTACATGAGGGGCAAACATTGAACAATGTAAAGTCTCTGATATACCGAGCAGGAACTCGGAGACCAACAATTTCAGAACAGAAGAACAGAATTTCGACCCAAAATAAATTTGAGTAGGAAAGAGAGCATCAAGGCGATGTCTCCTGGTGCGTAAAGTATGCAATTTTAACTCCTCCAAAGCAAGAGAATAATTGTAATGAACTTGAGGATAGAAACGTTCCAGCTTGTTGTCCTCAGTTGACATAATTGAATTCCAGACTACGGACGCGTATTCAATTAAACGTCTATGTATCACAGTCCGTCACCGAAGTACTCGGAGAAAACCTGCCCCAGTGCCACTTTGTCCACAACAAATCTCACATGTCGTAAACTAAGCTCGAAGCCGGGCCGCTGCGATTGGAAACCAGCGACTGTCCGCCTGAGCTATGGCACGGCCCATAGGTATACAGATAGGTACTTGCAGTCTCACTAAGCATCCCTGATAATAAAAGCATCACACGGGAAATATAATAAGTAAATGAATATGGCACAAGAAACTAGAAATAGATGGAGACTGGAGGAGGTGATAATTAAAGCAATTGCTGTATTTTTTCCTTGGCACTAGAGCCCCAGTGGGCCTAGGCCTACCTCCATGAACTTCTCCGTTCACTTCGGTTTTTCTAGATGTTAGACATACGGTAGGACTCCTTGGGCGGGTCGCAAGGCCTCTACCTGTACACAAACACAGAAAAACGCACACACGCAAACTAAACATCCATGCCCTGAGTGGGAAATTGCTATATTAACAACAGTAATAATCCCACGTACCTTAGTGTAGCTTATTTACGATTCATAATTGAAGAAATATTTTATGGCATAAAAATGTGTTCTGTTTGGTACAACATATCACAAGACAAATCTGTAAAAAAATATGTCTATGTGGTATTACTGATAACATTTTAACACGTTTATACGAAAAGTAATAAGGACGCTGAAGATGATTAAGATAAAAATAATTCTGTATTTCAGAATCCCGTTGCAATTGTTCAACTTAACGTCCAGTATTTATCGTCCGTCACTATCGCAACATATTTTTATTCACTACTTAATTTTAATTTACACTCTTACACTAAAAGGTTCGGGCCCAAACTGCCATCTTCAGGTGTCTTTATGTGTTACAAATATTTTATTGAATTATGTTGAAACTGCTACACTCTCTTAGTCCGTGTTAAAATCACACGCTGTAGTGTATACAACCTCACACACATATGTAAGTCTTAGAAAGTAAAATGTTTAAAATTATAAAAGTTGACAAATAACTGATATAATTACACCATTCTGATATATCGAATGTAGGAATGCCTAGTTTCTTTTTATTTTAATGTCATTGTTTGTCAGAAATGTTTCCGAAATTCTGAATTCTATTTTTGCTGCACTGTCATTCTGCTCCTAATTGCCGTATATGGAATGTGGATGTCGTCATGTAATCTGGCAATCAGGTTTATCTTCTTCAGCAATTTTGCCAGCGCCTTGGATTTGAGTCGGCTAAGGTGTACTTGTGAAATTAAATCCAGGATTGCCATCGCAAAAGCTGCATTTAGCAAGAAGAAGAATCTTTTTACCAGCAAATTGGACTTAAGTTTGAGGAAGAAACTAGTGAAATGCTACATTTGGAGCATAGCTCTGTATGGGGCTGAAACATGGACACTTAGGGCAGTAGATCAGAAACATCTGGAAAGTTTCGAAATGTGGTGTTGGAGAAGAATGGAGAAGATCAGTTGGACCGATTATGTGAGAAATGAAGAAGTGTTAATTAGAGTCAGTGAGCAGAGGAATATCCTACATGAAATAAGAAAACGGAAGGCTAATTGGATTGGTCATGTTTTACGCAGAAACTGCCTTCTAAAAGAAGCTATCGAAGGAAAGATAGATGGGCGGATAGAAGTGACAAGACGACGAGGAAGAAGACGTAAGAAGATGCTGGATGACCTTGGGGACAGAAGAGGATACTGTCATTTGAAGGAGAAAGCTCTAGATCGCATTAAGTGGAGGAATTGTTTTGGAAGAGACTGTGGACCTGTCGTTTTGACAGATTACTGATGATGATGATGATGATGAATATTACTATGGTGGGAAAAAATCATCGTTGTCAAGTGTATTGTTATTATTATGTTAATATGCCTGTGTCAGATGTTATCCCCCCCCCCCCAACAGCTACTATCTTCCAATTCCTTACTTTGTCTCCAACACTCTTTCCTTTGAAGATACCCTGCTGACAATATACAATCACGTTTTAGTATTTGTTCTGTCATATTTTTACACACTCATGAACACACGTCTATTTTCTTTTTGGGTTTTAATTTTGCATGTCTTTCGTGTTTTCCTGATGATGTTAGGGTGATCAATTCAAGGCGGATGACGTGGTCGGGCCATCTAGTGCGTGTGAAAGAGGCGGAAAGTTCATGAAAATGTAATTAGAAAATGGCAATGAATATTAAAATTGATCATAAATTAATGGGTAGGAAGTTGTGGACAGTATTACTATGGCTCACAATAGGGGACATTAGCGAGCTCATGTGAACACGGTAATAAGCCTTCTAGTTTCATAAAAGCGTAAGATTTGAGCTTCTCAGAAATCCTCCCCTAGGCAGAGAGTCGCTTTGATTTCATCCTCCCAGCGCCTGCCTTCTCGCTGGCACTGATTCTCCAAAATGCTGCTTACCTACCAGATTACACGGTGTCATGACTTAGCCGACCACATTATGGATCTTCATAGCCGTGAAAACTACAAACCTCATATACGCATATCTGCATTCCGTGATTTTGTATTGGCCCAGGCAGAGACATCACATCACAGCAAACTCCTTGATCTCACTGAATCGCGAGGGATATCTAAAATATTGAACGAGTCCCTGTAAATCTGGTTTCCGTCTTGGACACGCCATTCAAGTTCTTAGAACTTCGAAATGAAAAATGCACGACTTTTCCAGTTAAATGTTGATTCTGACTGGGGACGGACAAGAATTCTGTCACTCCTTCGCACTTCACGATGCAGAGTGTTTGCAGACATTGGTACACGAGTCTATAGTTCAGAAATAAAACTGCAAGGAAGGAAGCAGTGGAAAAATGAAAGAGAACGTGGAAAAAGAAGCAACAAACGAAGGGAGAAACAAACAAACGGAGAAAGGAAGAAGTGAACAAATAAGGAGCGAAAGGAAAAGGGAAATATAAATAAAGGAATGAAAAAACGAGGAAAGAAGCAATGAAGAGAAAAGGGACAGAGATAGAAAGGAAGCAAAAGACAAAAGAAAAAAAAACAGGAACGTAGAAAAAGAAGTAGAACGAGAAAATAAAAGAAAGTAAAGATTGTGGTAAAGAAATCCACATAATTTATTTGTAATTCGCTTAGTTTTGAGATAAATTTTGTGTCTATATAAGAACTAGATCTATCAATGTCTATGGAGAAATAGTTCATAGACTTCATCTCATCCTTGAAGAGTCAGAATACGGCAAACCCTTCTGAATTTGTACCTTCCCTGGAACTTGTCACACACTAAGAGCCTCCTCTCATCCTAATCAACCTACTGACAGTACATTCCTAATTACTTAAATCTTTAAACGGTATTTCAGAAATGATATTCTTCTCTAATGAAATTATAGTAACTACACAAGTATACAGTAGGAGCAGACAAAAGGAAATAGCAGCTTTTCCAAGACAAATAAAACAATACCGTCTTGTCCTAATTTGTTTTAAAACAATACCGAAAAGGAAAAGTCCGCCATTTTTCATTTGTTTTTGCGAGCACTCTTAAATATGCCTCGTAATTCTTAACGAGTCAAAAGCCACTGTGTGGAAATTATTAATCAAATTATATGGTGGAGTTATTGCTATGTTACGTAAGCCCGTCATGGTTATTGTGACATTCACTTTTGTCCTAATTTTTCCTGAACTTTATCTTTAAGATGCAAAGCTTATATTCGAAAATATTTATCCGTTATTGGTGTAACACTCGCAACTTTTAAATTTTGTCAATATCTTTCATGTGAAAAATAAATCTCACTTGTACACTGCCTCATCGTAGCCTGATCTCAAAACAATAACCAGGCTAGTGACAAGAAGATCAAGATTCGTTCATCTTCAGGGATTGTTAGCCTTCTTTCTCCAACAGTGGCCCCAGAAATGGAAATTTCTCGAAGATGTAAGGGTTATGGCGATTGAACATGACCAGTTTTCTGTAGTGACTTCTGAATTCGCGAATGAAGAATTACGTCGAATGTATTCCTGGTAATATGCAGTGGAAGCTGCCTTGTGTCTGAAGGAAGCACTCATAAAGAAGAAATGCAGCAGAGTGCAATTAAAGCCGACTGGACTACAGCGCCTGCCTAATTAAACATAGCCTATACTTTTCCGCCAGCAACCTGTACCATTTATAATTCTGTATTTCAGCATCCTCTTGCAATTGTTTAATTCAAAGTCCATGTATTTATCGTCCGTCAATATTGCAACACCTGTTTATTCACTACTTAATTTTAATTTTAGTTTAACATTATACACTTTGACACTACATGTTTCGGCCCCAAACTGCCATCTTCAGGTGCCCTGATATGTTACAAATATTTTATTAAATTATGTTAAAACTGCTACACTGCCTTAGTATGTGTTATAATCACACTCTGTAGTTCTCTTTTCAAGGTAAAACCGGATAAAATCCTTTAAAGATCCTATTATACCCACGTTATTTTGGTGCATTTTATTTCACCTTACAAGTGGTGTCGTCCATTGTTCATAAATGTCTGTCTGTCCAGGGTGTTTTGTCTCGGCAGCTTGCCCCTCACGTTCGTAGCCTACTTTTCAGTTATGACTGCCATCCGTAATTTGNCTGTAATTTATAAGATCCCTAGATTAATGTTGTTTTCTATTTGTTTGGTATTATTATTATTATTATTATATTATGTTTGTTTACTTTGTACCTACATGCACTGGTTTGCGTGTTTCCGCCACAAAACTTTTTTTTCATTTGTTATTCGCAAAAATTTCAGTTGCGTTATTTGAGATTAATTTCATACTTGACGCCATATGATCAGCGCAGTTGACAATCGTTCTTTAAAAGCAATAGAAAACCAATCAATAACTAATTTATTTATTTTCAGATGTTAAATAGCATTAAGTAAGGGGCATACGGTAGTGTAGTTGATTGAAGCACTATGCTACAAGCCGAAAGGTCGCGGGATCGAATCCCGACGTGGTCATTAGATTTTTTCCCAATTGACCTAATCCTTCCAGCTGCACTATGGCCCTGGGGTCGAATCAGCCTCTAACAGAAATGAATACCAGGAATATTCTTAAACTTCTCGCAACCCTATGGGCCTCCACGGCCTATTACAGGGATACCTTCGCTTTACTTCACTTTTTAAATAGCATTAAATAACTTGGCAAGAAGTTCATGAATGATGAATAAATCATAATTTGTTAGGAGACTTCAGTGACCTGTTTCAAGTTTATTTGATATTCCAGATTTCGTCTCAGAAAGACTGAGGAAAGAGAGTGAGTGAGTGAGTGAGTGAGTGAGGGTGTGTTTAGAGGCGCGTTAATGTCCAGGGCTAAAGCGGCCTCCGTAGTCTAGAGGTAACGTTCCCGCCNCCCAACAGCAGTCTCTAATACCTCTGGTAGATGGGGGAAGCATTATAGATACCTCTCAGCTAGTAGAGCCGGTCTCGCTGGCTGGGCGGGACTGATGGTAAGCACCAGTACCGGTAGGATAGAGAGACTGGTAGAAATCATAGAGGGAAGCACAATGGACCAATACAGGTCTAAGTGCATGGGGAAACCCACCCTCTCCAATAACTAACTAACTAATGTCCAGGGCTATATTCGTCCTGATAACATTCAGAGTGCAATTACGTTTATAAATTTCAGCGTAGCAGTTCATAAGAGGTCTAGCGCTTGGCAAAATGCCCAACAGTTACAGTAATGTACCTTCTACTAATAGAACCCAGCAATACATGCAAATAAAACCTTAAAACAACAAATATATAACGGCATGAGCTGGGGCTGAAACGAAAACAATTAAATAAGCTTTTCAATCCCTGTACCGAGAAGTAATATTACAACTTCGAATATGTTACCGCTGCTGTCTCTGAGGATACCGCACAACCTGCCTTGAGGATTAACGGCGATGTTCTTCATGTTGTGGGCATTCTGAAAGTATACCTTAAATAGTAAGGGACAGATCACAAGATGCATAGAGAGGTGGAGACTAAGGAAAGCCACGCAGGATAGCACTTGAAACCTTCCGAATGGAAGTGCGAAATGCTCCTCTATACCAACCTCTTTCCTCCGAAAAGACAGAAAATGACGGTAGAGTTTGAAGCACCTTCGCATATAGAGGGTCTTCATATCTGCTTCCTAGGTCTGTTGTTGTTCTACAAACGCAGTGTTAGGAACGCATACAAAACACCTTCTGGCTCTAGACCTCGGTTTTTCCTCTACCCCACTATGTAACTCGAGCCTAAGCACTTCGCGATTAAGAAGCAGCGACGACGGTTGAACAGTCGATCGTGAGAGTTAAAGCGCCTCCTATTTCGGTTGCTGAACAAGATTGTGATATAGGAGAGCAGTTATTCTTTACCTGATTGGTTAGTCTGGGGGGTTTTTTAATACTCACATGTCAATCTTTAACTCTTTGTGGCAATTTACTCGTTACAATATAAGTTTAGGGGCCCCATGCAGGCCGTAACGGACCAAATGCAATGTGGCCATTTTAGAGAGAGGAACAAAATAAAGGAAAGAATGAAGATCGACAAAAGAATGGGGTTTAAATTTCGATTGATCCAATAACATCAGAAACCCCTGTTTTCAAAATAAACCGCTGTTTTAGCCTGTTCAGTTTGTATGTTCGCCTCCATTTCGGTTGTCGGAAGGAATACTAGAGTAGCGAACCGCAGAGAGATGAAGTGAAAGGAGATTGTAGAAAACTGCATAATGAGGAGCTTAATAAACTTTACTCTTTGCCAAGTATAAATGGAGTAATGAAGTCAAAGAGGGTTAGATGCACAGGGCAAATAGCATGCATGGGAACGGAGAGGAATTCATATAGGAATTTGGTTGGAAAGCCAGAAAGGAAGCGACCACTAGAAGACCTGGACGTAGGTGAGAGAATAATATTAAAATTGATCTTAGATAGGACGGCTTGGTATGGATTGAATTTATCTGGCTCAGAATAAGGACAAAATGAGGGCTCTTGTGAACACGGTAATGAACAATCGGGTTTCATAAAATGTTGGGAATTCTTGAGTAGCTGAGCGATGGTGGGTTCCCATTAATTGCTCATCTCCATTGTGTTTGTTAGTTAGTTAGTTACTAGTTATTTTAGTTGACCAAATATCGTGGTCGTTCAGGTAACACTCATGCTTCATACTCGAGAGGTACTCGACCCGGAGACCGGATATTCTGAGGATTTTACTGGTTTTATTCAGCCGTTCCAGTAAAGATCTGATGTTGTACTGCAATCATATCACGAAGGCTTCCTTCCACATTCTTACCAAATCACTATTCACTCACCTTTGAATCGTTGGATGATATACGAGTACACACATATATTATAAATATAAACTGAGCTATTGAAAGAGACGTTACGTAAACCATAAATTTCTCTATACAATAGAACGATAGTGATGTTGCATGAGGTTATGATATCATAATGTGCTAATAGAGAGCTGCACTGACTGCCTGCATGTAGTACTAATTCTTCGGGAAGGTGATTTGACAACAATAGTCTCTCTATCGTCAGAGGTAATTTAATTGAAAAATAGTTATTTAGAAGAACTTGTTAAGATCTATATTTTGTGTTTTTCTTTACTGTGTGTCATGGTTACTGTTAAACAGGGTTTGTTTCCAAATAATCGGATAAATACCTGACAAAGAAAAAGGAATAATTACATAATGATTAACTCACACGTTTCTTCTTATAAATTCATTATATCAAGACGTCAAGATATTTATACGACTACAAAGCCTAGAAGAAAATAATCCACTTCGGAGTCCTAGATTTAGACAGCAATACCATATTACAATTTTTATAACAAAATTATTTTATGTGCCGACTAGATTGAACTGGCTCAGAATAGCTCCCAGAGACTTTCTTCTGTATTCACAGTCACAGATCTACAGTTCAATAACAGCAGAGAACTTCTTTAGCAACGGAATGCCTCTAAACTGACCCTGAACTGTGTAAATAGTACATTAATTATCAATAATCACTTTCTTCGGAATATTACTTCGTAAACTTTCGAAGTTGTCTGCTTTGCAGTGTGACATGAATAATGGTTGGTGGTTTTGTTATATCGGCATCGTTTAAATATAATCTATCTTCCCCTAATATCGGGCCAAGCCATACACCACTGACAGATTTGTTGTTCAGTTGTTACACAGAACAAAGCAATTTAGAAATATACGCTTTTGTGTAAAAATTCGGTTACATAGGTTGAAATGTGTACGGTCTAAATACATATTATGTTAAATTGTATCCCTTTTCAGCCTGCTTCCATTGTTTAAAAAGCAGAAGGAGGCTTATGAGATCGCCGTGCTCTCTGCCTGTGTTTCCATCTATGTCTGTCCGTCTGTCTGCGTATCCTCTCCACTTAATTTTTCTTAGGAGGCTTATGAGATCACCTTGCTATCTGTGTCTTTGTATCTACCATATTTTTTTATTTTTCTTTGTGGTCCATGTCTTCTCAAAGGAAGATAAGCAATTAGTTCTTCCCAGAACTTCTGGTTCTTAAGATGTAACTTGCCAGATGAATGGTTAGCGCCACAACTTTGTATTCGAGAGTATTGAAACCCAAATTCTGAGCCATCAAAACATTTCTCTGAGTTTTATTTTATTTTTAAGCCTGTCTATGAAACGTTGAGATACCGTGGGAACAGGCAATAGTCGCTTTCTTTCGCTTTGTACACAGTATGGTATTCACATTTACCTTTGGACGCTTTATAGTATATGTATGATAAAGTGTTTCCGGTCACAGTGGCCGCGGTGAGGCACGATAATTTTTCACGCACTGAAAAATGAGATCGTGGGTTCGAATCCCACTACACGTAAGGATGTGTGTCCGCGCTTCTTCTGTGTCTGTGTTGTCCTGTGTGAGTAGCGGCCTTGTGACAGGGCTGATCACCAGTCCAGGAGTCCTACCGACTGTCTATAAGGTCCATTATTCCAGGTAACCATCTGATAGGAATAGGCCTGGATGCCTAATCAATGAAGGTAGAAGAAGAAGATGAAGAAGAAGAAACAGTGCCGCTAAATAATGTAAGAAAGAATATTTGTGAAGGCGTATTCATTAATTCAGGATGATGTCTAAGTTATAAAAATTAGACATTACTGTTCATCTGCTGTCAATAACATAAAAATTAGAATACACAAAAGTATAATTTTGCCTGTAGTTCTGTACGGATGTGAAACTTGGTCTCTGACATTAAGGGAGGAACATAGACTGAGGGTGTTTGAGAACAAGATGTTGAGAGGAATATTTGGACCGAAGAGAGATGAAGTGACAGGAGGTTGAAGAAAACGGCTTAATGAGGAGCTTCATAATTTGTACTCTTCTCCAAATATAATTAGAATGATCAAGTCAAGGAGGATTAAGGAAAAGGGGAATGCATATAAGATACTGGTGGGAAAGCCATAAGGAAAGAGGCCACTGGAAAGACCAAGGCGTCGGTGGGTGGAAAATATTAAAATGGATCTTAGAGGGATAGGATGGGATGGATTGGATTGGATTGATCCGATTCAGAATAGGGACCAGTGGAGGGCTCCTGTGAACACGGTAATGAACCTTCGGGTTCCATAAAATGCTGGGAAATTCTTGGGTAGCTGCAGAATTGGCGGCTCCTCCAGAAGGGCTCGGCTCCATGGTAAGTAAGTAAGTATTATTATTTTTGGCCTCTTTAAGTTCTGTTCAATTTCAAGTTCAAGCTCTTAATTGAATTGAGTTATCCTATACTCGTAAATAGTAACTGATAACATTATGCCGGGGAGCATATTTGGGTCTCAGAAAGAGGATAAGACAGGGAGTGCCCTGCATTTAATATTATTAGGGTTATCATATCAGGACGCTGAGATGAGACGGAACGAGGGAAAGTGAGGAATGTGCATATAATATTGCTCGGTGTTAGTGGATTTTTGGGCATTGTCCATCCATCGTCCGGTAATCTCAGCAACGCAACGTCTCGAAAACGGGATGTCTTTCCGTCCTCAGGTGAGAGAATGGTAGATACCTATTCTGTTGGGTCCGTTAGAAAGCGATAACCTCAATCACTGGGCCAGATACTGATGCAGCTATTTGTAACGGATTCAACAGAGTTGGTGCTTCCCACCCTTTCACTTGAGAACAGAAGCAGTCTCAGGTTCCGTTTCAGTATCGTCGAGTTCTTTAGAAGACCGGACAATGAATAAAGTCCAAAAACCCTGAAATCCCGAGTGTTATAAGCCATCTTCAGAAACTTTTAGAATATACGAATATAATTTTAACTCGGAAAACTTCAGTGAAGAGACGCTGGAAACATATATAATGATTATTATTTTCACGCAAATAAACACGAATTGAATTGAATTGAATTATTATTATTATTATAGCTCTACAGTCCTTTGTTGGATCTTGGCCGCTTTTTCAGTTTCTTGATCCTATACACAGTAGGTAGGATTCCTTGGACAGGCGGTCAGCCCGTCGCAAGGCCTCTACCTGCAAAGAGAACAGCACAAACACACTGTACACTGTACGAGTACAGACATCCGCCGATCAAAGTGGTTGCGAGGTCTGAGGCATGAACCGTCTTCGCCCCGCTCGAACGCAGTGATCGTGGGTTTGAATCTCACTCAAGGTATGGATGTTTGTTTGTGTTTATTCTGTGTTTGTGTTAGATAGCGGCCTGGGCCGCGCCATAGCTCAAGCGGTTAGTCGCTGGCGGCGGCCCGGGTTCAATTCCGGGTCTGGTCAAGTGGGATTTGTGGTGAACAAAGTGGCGCTGGGGCAGGTTGTCTCCGAGTACTTCGGTTTCTCCTGCCAATCTTCATTCCACCAATTGCTCCACAATCACCCTCACCTATCATCTGGGGCTGGTACAATAGGCCAGAAATGGCCGCAGTACAAGGGACTTAGTCTCACCCCACTAGCAATAAAAAAAATAGGTAACGGCCTTGCGAAAGGGTGATCCTCCGTCCAAGGCATCCTACCGATTATCCTAGATTAAGAAATTGAAGTGAAAAATAGCATTTCCCGGATGCCCTGTGCTCCATTTGTGAACAATAGGAATAGAAGAAGAGAAACAGAAGAAGACAGACATCCACGTGTTGAGTGGGATTCGAACCCAGGATCCCAGCGTTCGAGCGAGCGAAGATAGTTCATGCCTTAGACCGCGCGGCCACTGTGATCAGCGTCTTAATTAAATGCAGTTATTTTCATGTCCTTAGTAAACTGGTCACTGACTTTGTCAGTTTTGAATAATCAGTGTATGATGAGTTTTATTTATGTAGTTGGTATAAATACTTCTCCAGGTTATGCGGTTAAGTACTCACCCTGTGCAGTGTAATATTTCTACTGGCTGGACGTGTATAAGGGACAGAGCACTTGGAATGACAAACTATAAACTTAGGACATGTCTGAAAACAGGCCAAGCTTTCGCATTTGTCTGCGTAATCCGTACTTCAGCACGTTCGCATACTGTACAGTTCCCATACAAATATGATTTAACTGTAGACGGATAATTGAACATTCTTCCTTAGTGAGGAAAAAATTAAGAAAACTCATCTGAAATTTGATATTCCTCTAGGTTATCTCTGTTAACTCGTATTGTCAACACTTCCCCGTCGCTTTTATGACGGCAGAATCCGTGTTTACTACGTGGTATTATCTCAAGGCTGTTTTACTTCATTTTTGTCCAAGAACAAAAATTAATGCTAATCTCTTATAGGCCTTTTTTTTTATTGCTAGTGGGGTGGGACTAAGTCCCTTGTACTGCGGCCACTTCTGGTCTATTGTACCAGCCCCAGATGATAGGTGAGGGTGATTGTGGTGCAATTGGTGGAATGAAGATTGGCAGGGGAAACCGAAGTACTCGGAGAAAACCTACCCCAGCGCCACTTTGTCCACCACAAATCCCACTTGACCATACCCGGGATCGAACCCGGGCCGCCGCGATGGGAAGCCAGCGACTAACCGCTTGAGATTTGGCGCGGCCCCCTCTTATAGGTCTTACTAATAAGAGTAATTATGTATGTGAATGTGACATGTATCATTCTATATTAGAACTGAGTTTGAAAGTAACACTGCCAAGGGACCCAGTGGAGCAGCATTTCTTACTTAGTCTGGTTATTTGATAAGAAAAGAGAAACAGTTTCGGAAAAGTTGCTGTTTGAAAAAAACGATGGCGCCGAAAAATTTTCAAAATTTCAATCAAAATTATTGCAGATGGCTAGCTTAAATTATCAGTAGATATTATAATTTTGCTGATGATTTCAAGTACAAACAGTGGCAATAAGTGAGGTTAAATTCCAAAAGTGTGGTCGCAGAACAGAAGTAAAAAAAATTGTATACGAATATAATGTAAGTTTTTACTGTATTCAGGCTTTGAAATACTTACGGACATCTTCGTTTCCGTTTCCCAACATTTTATTCGAGAGTATGTGGTAAGAAGGCAGAATTATGGCGGTGTCAATTTCGAGCCGTCGTGTAAAATATTTCAGAATTACAAAACGTATTACACCCAAATATAAGTCAGAAATTATGTAGGATTTCCTTTAAAGCCCCATATTAAAGAAGTATTTTCGTGTTTTGGGGGCACGCGGTAGCGTAGTTGGTTCAGGCACTATGCTACAAGCCGGAAGGTCGCTGGTTCAAGTCCCGATGAGGTCATTGAATTTTTTTTTCAATTGACCTAATCCTTCCGGCCACACTATGGCCCTGGGGTAGACTCAGCCTCTAACAGAAATGCGTACCAAGAATATTTGGAATATTCTTGGGGGTAAAGGGCGGCCGGCGAGTAGGGCTGACAACCCTACAGCCATTTCTGAGCCGATTTTCTAGATAATGTGGGAACCTCAACGTCTCACACCCCTATGGGCCTTCACGGCCTGTTGCTTTTTTTTTTATTTCCGTGCTTGTTAAGAACTCGTACTTGAAGCAGAAACGTTTCCTTAGTTCTGTTCGTCTAGCTAGCTTTCGTTATATTTGGTTTATTCCGTCTAGCTCAGTCGGTACAACGATTAGGCTACGGACTGCACGACCGACGGCTCGGGATGCGATTCCTAAAAGGGTAAGATATTTTTCTCCTTTCCGTTTAGGCTGGACGGGTTCTGGGGCCCACCCAGCCTCCTACACAATAGGTACCGGGTTTGTGAGGAAAGCGGCAGTGGCATGAGGCTAACCACTCATCCCGTATAGCGCCGAAGTTAAGAATAGTGAAGCTAAAAATCCACTTCTTCATATGTCTTAATGGTGTGGTGTTCAATTAATTAAGCCGAGGGATAATTCTACCTTACGCTTGTGCTTTTTCTGTTGTTTTTCTTCCATGCTTCTTTCCTTCCCTTTTCACTTCCTTTACCTTGTCTTCAAGTTTGCCTTAGAGCTTTACTTTTATTTTTCGAAGCGATGAAATACAGTTTAACCTGTGGTGAAGTAAATATTTTGATATAATAATAGCCCTTATAAGAATGGGGCGGGTTGGGCGCCGCACGTGTGGCTGAAGCGTTGGGTCACTGGGAGAGCCTACATGAGTCGGGGAATGCCGGGACGGAAGGGAAGAGAGCGGGCGAGCAGGCGGTCCTGTTGTTGCTGTCAAGATATCGATTCTGATATGTGACTGATAATGCTTGCCATCTTCGTGTCCCCTCCGTCTTGTTAACGCTCTTGGGTTTCCTCTTACAGATAATGACAGATTTAGAGCACTTCGGAAATATCGCTGCTGCGTGCTGTTAGCAAGTCACACCAATTGGCTCGACTCATCTCTCTGATCGCTTGCGGACTCCTGCTGGAATTCTTTCAGTCTGTATTGTCACATAGCAGACCGGGCGGAACCTGACAGGCCATTACTAACAACTCTTCCCTCACCTTCTCATGTCTAAAATTCGGCAATTAAATGTACAAAATTATGATTTTACCTTTTCTATTGAATGTTAAACTTCGTATTTCACTCTAAGGGTAGGGGCATAGATTAAGGTTATACACTAAGAACTAAGTCCTGAAGAAGATAGTTAGAGCAAAGAGAGAAAAGTAATATTAAGACGCTGAAAATTATGTAATAAGTAAATAGCGTCCAGACCGGATCTGGGGTCCACCTAGCCTCATATCCGATGGGAATCGGGGGCTCTTTCCCCGGGAATAAAGCGGCTGGATCATGAAGCTGACCATTCACCTCCAGCTAATTCCGAGGTCAAGAATGGTGGAGCTATACTTCTACTCCCCCGTAAGTCGACATGGCGGTGTGTTCAAATAATTAAGCCCAGGGACAACTGTACCTTTGCCTTTTAAACGAAGCAAGATGAAATCTGCGGAGAGTGTAGTTAGCATGGGGTAAATGTTGATCGAAATACCAAACAGAAGACGGTTTGAGGAACCATCCAAAACAGAATAATAATGTAGGCTTAATGGATCTTATAGAGAAGAGGGGTGAAAGTGTGACTGGCTTATAGTAGCTCAGGATATCACCGAGAGGCAGGCGTTTCTGTAGGGTGTAATTAAATCTGAGGTCCCATAAAGGCAGGAGATATTTTGATCTGACAATTAACTGTCAACTTCTGAAGAAAGGGTTCGTTTGTGAAGAGTTCTGTCTTCTGGTATATAACGCCGTGTATTCCGTTGAAAGTGAGCCGACATTTCTGAGGAAGAAGTAGCCCAGATGGCAAATAGGGTTCATTTGGGTTCTTCCAGTGTTAGGAAAGATTGCTGCAGTCTGGGTCGTGCACAGAATTTAATTTCATTGGGTGTTTAAAGGACAGCAAATAGAATTTCATTTTATTACCTGGAAGAGGACAGATAGATGGTGTTTGATAATGGTACTTTCAGCAAAATTTTGGATGTAAGGTAAGGGATATGAAGTAGAAGAGTGATTCGGAGAATTTCCTAATGAGGAATCTCATATTATGCTTGCTTTACCAAATATTGCAAGCGTAATCAAGGCAAGGAGTTTGAGATGGGCGAGGCATGCGTACAGAATGGCAGTCTGTAAACCTCAAAGAGAGCGAGTATTTGGCTGACATAAACATAGATGGAATTAAGGTAAAGGTAAAGCTATCCCTGTAACAGGCTGTGGAGGCCCATAGGGTTGTGAGAGGTTGAGGCTGCCATATTTTCTAGGTAGTCGGTTCAAAAATGGCGGTGAGGTTGTCAGCCTTACGCGCCGTCCGCCCTTTACCCCCAGGAAGATTCCTGGTATTCATTTCTGTTAGAGGCTCAGTCAAACCCATGGCCATAGTGCGGCTGAAAGGGTTAGGTCAATTGGAGAATTCTGTGATCTCATGAGGAATCTAAGTTTCCACCTTCCAGCTTGTAGCATAGTGCCTCCACCAACTACGTTACCGCGTGCCCCCATGGGTGGAAGTATAATATTAAATTAATATTACAGAAATAACTTTTGATCATCAGACTCCGAAGAGGTTATGGTAGCGGTCTTTTCTTAACACGTAAGGAATCTTCTTCAAATGTCATAAAAGGTGGGGAAATTCATGACTAACTGCGCGACCATCAGCTTCTCATGAAGGACTCTACTTTCTGGAGTTAGTTACACTTACAAATCGCTATATTGGCCGAATATATGATGGTTTCTTCTTCACCAATATTTTCTTTCTGAACTATTTACGTTGTCAGAAAATACTTCATTCTCTAAATCAGGGGTCTCCAAACTTTTCGAACCGCGGGCCACATTAGAGAATTCAGCACTTTCAACGAGCCGGATAAAATGAGAAAATAATAACTCTAGGTATATGAGTTTTGGTAAAAGCACATAATTTCATAAACTAAATACAAAGTACGCGAGAATAAATTATCGTATATTAATGACAACAGACAGTAGCAACAAATGCTCATATTTTCATCATAAATTATAATAAAACAGTTAATGTGAATGATGAAACTCTTTTTGCATTCTTAAAATCTGATTAAATTAAGGTTCAAATTTTGAAATGTTAATCACAAGTAGCGACTTTAAATGTTAATCAGATAAATTTACCCTGTATTTCGACTTGATGTACTTCATCTGGGAAAAAGTTTGTTCACACAGATATGTCGTTCCAAAAATGGAGATAAATTTACAAACAAATTTCTTTAAATTTGAAAATTGCTCAGAGTTCAGAAATTTACAAAATTCGATCAAATTTCCTTCCTTGTATTTGTCTTTAATGTGATAATTTTCCTGAAGTTCAGTAATTTCCATTTGAATTTGACTTGGGACATCTGCAGCATCACAGTCAAACGGATTTTGAAACAAACTAATTTCCTGAGCACTGGCATCAAAATCAGCAAATCGCTTCCGAAATTGTTCTTTCAAACATGAAATGACTAAATTTGCAAACGAGGAAGGAAATTCTGCTTCACCCTTTTTATGCAACTCTGCACAGTATAGCATATGAATAAAGTTACAATTTTTCACTTGGCTTTCCAGAAGTATCAACTTTGCTCTGAATGCCTTGATAAGTGCAAATAAATCACAGACTAAGTTATTTTCATCCTGCAACTTTAAATTCAAATGGTTCATATGGTTCACCAGATCAGCAAAAAAATATAATTTCCAAAGCCATTCGGTATCTGATAAAAGTGGTTCGTGATGGGTTTTTTTCGGTAAGAAATACTATATCAATTTCATTCCTGAGCTGAAAGGAGCGCGAAAGAACCTTTCCACAGCTAAGCCATCGAACTGCAGTATAATATGTCATGTTAATAAGCTCGGAATCACATTTACCAGTACTCACTGCAAAATTAGTTCAATTGGCATATTTCTGCACAATTCTTTCGCGGGCCGGATAAAATCACATCGCGGCCGGATGTGGCCCGCGGGCCATAGTTTGGATACCCTTGTTCTAAATTAATGTGTCATTTCGAGATGAGAGTGTTTGGGTCCAGACCTTCCTCTAGAATGAGATCCTTCACCGAAACTTTAAATGCCCGAAATGCCACGGGATGTTTATTGTTAAATGTACCAAAATTTACGTAATAAGTTTATTGGTAACTGTCTGTCATGGATTGAGATAGAATAGCATAAGCTTATAGCACGAATGTTCAGGAGAAGAGCTTTATAGAAATATTTAATTCTGACGACCGCCAATTAATCTGTACCTCATTTTCTTGTTTATTTAACGGCACTTTGCCAACTACGTAATTTACATAACGACACACGACGGTAAACTTTTAAGATTGTAGAAGGAAAATATATTTGCATATTTAAAGAGGCAATGTAGAAATTTACTTTCATGGACTGAGAGAAGTTGCATAAAATTTCTATCTGTTATTTTTGGTGTCCCAAGTAGTATTCATGTAAATGGGATTCTTATAGGTTAGTTTAAAGTTTTATATTGACCCTTTTTCTAGACTTTTAGCAGTAAAGTTTGGGCGTCGGGCTTCTAAGTTGTCTTTACGATCCACATTTGTGAAACTGATTATCAGCAGCTTTTTGTATACGGCAACAGTGAAACAGTGACAGTTATTTTCCCAGTGCAGTTTTTGATGAATACACTGAGAGCCTAATCCTGCTCTGAAATTCGTGGTTTCCATCACTTCGACGTCATTGCTTCTGTCGATCAGTTTCTATGTAAAATAAAGACTGATTCAAGTGTAGGTGTCATAGAGCCTAAGTAAGATGTTAGGATCACAATTTAAGTTTAATTAGAGAGGACTACTTTTAGAAAAACCCAGTCTAGCTTTCTTGCCACGCATAATAATGGGTAATGGATATAGCAATTAATATTCCATATAACGTTTTTTGCGTTCCTCGATATTTCTAATAAAGCTTTCCCAACTGCTTGCCTTGTATAGCTTCTATTATTACGATTGTGAATGGTGTAATGGAAAGGGTCCGTAATATATTTTATGGTAAGCTACTGTCTTGAAGAACTGGAGGAAAGAGAAAATTTCAGTCAGGATAGCCGAATTATGACTGAGAAACGAACCTGGAACTTCAAGAATATGATTGCAAAATGTTACACCAGATTTTTCGAGTACCGTGCCATAACTCGGGCTGTTAATTAACCGCTTCCCACTGCGGCAGCCCGCGTTAGAACCCAGAAAAAGTCATGTGGGATTTCCGGTGAACAAGGTTGAAGCGGGGCAGGTTTTCTTCGATTAACGCGGTTTCTCCAGCCGATTTTTGTCACTAACTCTTTCATATTCATTAATCATCGTGTCGTTGATGCTATATAGTCTCCATACTGAAAACGTCTTTAAATAACAAGTAACAACAAATTGTTCTAAATTCGGTAAATACAGAAAGCAGTCTTCTGGGATTTGGCACCGTGTATATGTGGTGTTAACCGACGTTTCGGAGGAACGTATCGCCTCCATCTTCAGGGTAGAAGAAAAAGTATAAGAAATCTGCAAGCGACAAGACCGTTTTATCGTTCTCACGGTCTTGTCGCTTGCAGATTTCTTATACTTTTTCTTCTACCCTGAAGATGGAGGCGATACGTTCCTGTGAAACGTCGGTTAACACCACATATACACGGTGCCAAATCCCAGAAGACTGCTTTCTTCATAGTCACCGCCGTGAAAGCCTCAAATCTTACATCGGTAAATACAATTTACCTCATATCTAGAATAATAGTGTAGACTGGGTAACTGTAGGATTTTTTGCAGGTTATTAGTTTAAGTTTCATATTTTTGCAATAAATGTTTCTACCCTATAATCAACTAAGAGATACACGAAAATTTGTCGGTCTGTCAGGCGGAATAGGCAGCCGCTCGTGTAACTGTGGGACGAAATGTCACTGATTCATCAGACTAAGGGACTGTACACGCTACAGTGTCTCCCTGATAAATTGATGAACAAATGCCATATTCGAATTTATACGTTAACTGCTGGCCGTTCGTAATCCCCAGCACTTGAAACTGTACTGAATACGTTAGCTGCATTTCTTCCTGTGTCGGAGTTTCACATATGAGTCACACGTGGAAGGAGTGCGCATGTGTACGGTACTTATAAGAAGAATACTTGTTGTGTAAGAAACGTGTGGAGATTCTGTTGTGAGTTTTAGGATGTTACAGCTACGAAATATAGAAATTATTTATACAGTCGCTAATAAATGAAGATAGACGAGTCGTTTACGTCACAGAAAAGAAAACAACAACAAAGACTCAGAATATCGAGTGCTCACCGAAAATTAATAGAACAAAATCAGTGTCAGGGATTAAGATTCTACTCTGAAAGCACTCAGACGCCTTGCAGAGGAGAACGGGTTTCAAGAACGTAAGCACCGAACTGCCACAAAACTGCTGTTACTGGACCCATGTAAGGCTGTAGAAAGAGGCACGTAACGTGAGAGCTTGGTTCCTGATAGGTTTTGAACGATTGCTGGGGCGATGCTGAAGATAAAGTGTAATGTGCTGATCTGTCATGTTTCCTACAAGTCGGCCCCGAGTTGACACAAGGAACGCCTGTTTCTCATGCCTCAGCTGTAAAGAGGTTTTCTGTTTAGCTCTTAGACGATAGTACTGCAAAACCATTTAAAATATTGTTCAAAAAGTATTGTACTCTGTGAAGCTGCCTCCATTTCTTCCTAAAAATTGTCCCAGAGGTCTGTAAGTGTAAAATTAAATAGGATATTGTCACCCGTTAGCCTACATGACATTAAATAAGTTATGTAGAGTAGAATGCCGATTATCAGAATTAATTAATAAAAACGTGGTTCGGATAACCAGAAATTTTGATAACAGGATTAAATTCTTATTCAGGAAATAACACTACTATAAGGTACCCTACTATTAAAGTGATGGGGGCACGCGGTAGCGTAGTTGGTTGAGGCACTTTGCTACAAGCAAAAAGGTCGCGGGTTCGATTTCCAATGAGGTAATTGGATTCGTCAGTTGACCTAATCCTTCCAGTCACACCGTGGTCTTGTGGTCGACTCAGCCTCTAACAGAAATGAGTACCAGGAATATTTCTGGCGGTGAAGGGCGGCCGGTAGCAGAAGGCTGACATCTTCACCTCCATCTATGAGCTGATTGTCTAGAAACTGTGGGAGCCTCGACGTCTCCTATCCTTGTGAGTCTCCACGGCCTGTTACAGATACAGCTTTGCGTTTGCTATTAAACTAATAAAGAATAAAACACTTAAAACAGGTGAAACATGATAATCAGTAAATGTAATTATAAATAAATATTTTCAAACACTTTATTTGGAAAAGTCCAACAGTGATGTTTTTCAGTAGACGCGTTCCTTGGTTGCGGTGATTAAGTTAATTGGTAATTCGGATAATCCACGTTGCACTGTGCTTTAACTCTCCTTTAATTGTTTCTTCTGCTCTTCCGACCACGAGATTTTGCATCACAAATCTGTCGGAATGAAGCAGTCAGGATAAAATATGTAGATCTCTACTTTCACGAAACATTTCTGCAGACTCAACGAAGGAGCACTGTCTGTGGCATGGATTATGCCAAAAGGCAAGTCTCTTAGTTGTGGAACTGAAACTCAGCACTTCCATCTCTCTGCCAGAAGTTCGCTGTAAGTGCGACTTGCAGAAGTTCATATTGAAAATATTTCTGAGGGAAGATGAATAGCAGAGAACTTAGTTCTTCATTTCTGAGTCCGATTTTTATCGTTCTATCTTTTCTCAGTAAAGAAGCAGACTTAGTAAATCATCATGGTGTCTGTTTGTTCCCTCCCTTTCAACGTGTATCTGGTCAGTTGATGTTCACCATGCATGATATGGGTGTTATATCATTTGAGGTCATCTAAGAGACATACTCAGTTAATTTGCTACAATCAGCGACAAAACAGACTTCTGAGATGACGAAGAGAGTAGCACCACGTAATGTAAAATCACGAAATTGTGTATGGCAATCATTATTAAACAAAGCCCTTCAGTTCTTTCTTTGCAACTGTTTGATTCATGATCCCCTGTGTATAGGTAAAGTTGAAGAACTGTGGAAAGTCACCTTTACCCCTCTTGACCAGTGGTTCAGATGTAAAGATCACAAACAAAATTATGAGAGACAGAAACTAAAAGACAGGAGATCAAAAGAGGAAACCTAAACGACAAACACGTCTGTCCATTTACGCATGTGTAACTCATTCCAAGAGATCTGTCAAATTCCGCGTCTCCGTGCAACAGTTTATAACAAGCTTGTCTTTTTTACAGTTGGCCCCCACCTAACCTCGGAACTGGAGGTCCACATTTTCCGACTGCCCGACTTATTCAGTATATTTGGAGCTAAGTTCCACACCTGGATGTAAATAGTGTACGAAGAATATAATTATGAAGTGCAGAACTCTTCTCCTGATAATACTATTTGAATGAAGAACGCAACCATTAATTTTGTTACAGAGAATTGGGAATGTTTTAAAGCTTTTATATGAGAAAGAGTCAGTAAATAGAAAAAAAAACATTGATATAAAATGTAAAATATGTGATATGCAAACCTAAGGAAAACATTTATTTCTCGACATATACTCCACCAACACTGATACACTTGTCCCATCATTTTACTAGCGCGTTGAAACCCACAGCTAGAAGTCTTCTGACTGCTGTCTCAGCCACTTCCGCACCTCCTTTTCAACCTCTTCGTCATTAGCGAAACGTTTGTCACCAAGATGGTTTTTTTAGCAGATCAAACAAATGAAAGTCACTATGGGCCAAGTCCGGGGTGCAAGACGGATGTCCAAGAAGTTCCCACTGTAGCTCTTGAATTCTCTCCCGAATTGCTCTGGCTGTATGGGGTCTGGCATTGTCATGATGACGCAGTACTCATCTTCCCAGTAGGCTTGGACGTTTTCTGCAAACTGCATCCCGAAACTTCAATAGAACTTCACAATATGATCCAGAATTCACATTTTAACTACGCTTCTGAAAAATGGGCTAACAGCACTCCTTGAGATTCCCAAAACACAGTAAGCATAACCTTAAGCTTCTTGGTTGAAGGTGAACTGGAATGTTTCCATTGAATTGAAGCATGCTTTGATTCGGGTTGGTAGTGATTCACCCGTGATTCATCCCCAGTAACAATCCTGTTAAGCATATCTTCTCCTTCATCTGCAAACCGTAAGAGATGTTGCAAGAACAAATCCATTCGGTTCATTTTTTCTGTCTTTCAGTTCTCTGGGCACTCACTATGTGCATACTTTCTAGAACTTCAAACAATTATGCATTATGAAGAAAGCCGTCTTCTGGGTTTAGGCGCCGTGTATTCTTCGTTTTGGCCGAGGTTTCGGAGGAAGATGGAGGCGATACGTTCCTCCGAAACGTCGGCCAAAACGAAGAATACACGGCGCCTAAAACCAGAAGACTACTTTCTTCATAGTCATCGCCGTGAAAACCTCAAAACTTACAATTATGCATTATGTTGTTAGCTAAACCATCTGCGACTTTCGAACATCTCTTAAAGAATCTCCCCACCCAGTTGTGAACGGCTTTACGCGACAGACACTTCCTACCGTAAACAGGAATTTTTCCTTATTCGTGTCATTTTCATTGAGTCCTTTTGCCCATAAAACGGGCAACAGAACGCTGCTCATCGGTAGGATACTCCTCAACCACGGTCCCCATTTTGACTACTGAAACAAGCCTGTGGACATGCGCATGTGCTTCTGATACCTAGACTGTCATGAAGATGGACTGTGCTGCTACCTAGTGATACACATAGAAAATATATTACGCCCATTCAGCTCTTTTACTTCCATTTGTTACCTATTTACTGACTCCCTTATATGTAGGCCTGAGCTATTTCAAAATGAGAATGCAAGAGACTTATATGGTCTACCTAGTGCATATGTAAATGCACAGAAACAAGAGTATTAATTTAAATTGGTTTAGTACTTTATTTTCATATTTTACTTTAAGACGAAATTCAAATTTTATATCAAAAGTTGCTGCAGTCACTTTACGGTAATTTTTCTGTTAGTTAACATACTCTGCAGTTCTTTTATTCCACAGGAAAACATTTATAGGTAACTAGAATGGATTTTGAGTATCGACTCAAAGAGAATCATCTTTGTAAGGACTCGTGTGCTGGAAGCCCCCTCCTCGGATCTCTCAGTTATCCTGTGATTCCAAAACTGTTTCTAGCCCAAGATGTGCAGGATATTGCCCCACTTACTTAATCCAGTTCTGTCACAAACATTTGGAAGGTGGGAGTATTTATGACTGAGAAGGAAAGCGTATGGCGATGTGAAGAGGACAAGGCGAGGAGAGTGAAGTAAGGAGCCTGAGAGCGACATTAACAAACACTTCGCAGAGCGAGATATCCTCAAGGATGCTACTGACAAGTCGAGAGTGAAGAAGAGGAAGACAAGAATACGAAGTGACGTGAGTTTCGAGGAAAAGGAGCAGAAGTGGATTATGGCTACAGTGACAAGGGAAAGTATGAACATGTCAGGAAAGAAATGACACTTTGTCCAAGCGATAGGCCTATGTATTCTGCGTCGTTTATTTTCTCGTCTACGTGAGGTTACTGAACATGAAGGTAATACAACTGAGGTTTCCTATGTGTTCAGGTACTTGAACACATCTTGGCCAACGACGAGACTTTATTACGTTTGACACGAGAAAATTGCAAGAAGAAGCCTGTATATGCCGACTGCGATGGCCCTGTGGTCTCTAGCGTACCTGTTGTTCACCTCGGGTACTGGGTTCAAGGATTCAGGGTAGGCTTGTGAACCTCTAAGTTCTACCTCAGACTTTTCTGTCATGTAGAAATTTATTCGCTGTTTCTTATTAGTTTTAACAACTTGTGCTTATATTATTGAGATGAATGTAGAATGTCCTATATATTTGTTAATATTAGGTAACTATTAACCAATGAGCTTGAGCTTGCAATGAACGGTAAGAACAAGAACATTAGAGACATGTATAGAGGAATAAATGACTTTAAGAGGGGTTACCAGCCCAGCAGTAACTTAGTGAAGGATGAGAATGGTGATCTGCTTGCAGATTCCCTCAATATTTTGAATAGGTGGAGGAACTACTTCTCTCAGTTATTGAATGCACATAGGGTCAGAGCTGTTAGGCAGACAGAAATCCGTACAGCTGAGCCGTTAATACCTTATCCTAGCCTTTTTGAGGCTGAAAGTTCTATTGCAAAATTGAAACGGTATAAATCGCCAGGTAGTGATCAATTTCCGGCAGAACTTATTCAAGCAGGAGGCGAAATATTACGTTCTAAGATCCACAATCTAATTACTTCTATTTGGCCTAAGGAAAAATTGCCTGATCAGTGGAAGGAGTCTATTATTGTACCAGTTCACAAGAAGGGTGATAAAACTGACTGTAGTAATTATCGAGGGATATCACTGCTATCATTCATTCATCATTCATGAGTAATCTGTCAGACGACAGGTCCACAGCCTCTTCCAAAACAGTTCCTCCACTTAATGCGATCTTCTGTTTTTGGGAAGAGACTATCCAGGAAAAGTGATAATGTGGTAGTTTTTCCATTTGCTTTCCACATCGCAGTACAACAGCCGTTCAAACCACTCTGGTCACGCCTGTTGCTATACGAAATTGAACCATGTCGAGCATCATTTGCTCTGTGCTTCAAGTCGCTGCTGATGACGCTGCTTCCGGCATCAGTTTTTGGTGTCTCTCTTCGTCTGATGCCTACCCTTTGACCTGTCCAGCAAGGGAGGCCCTGCCAGTAGCTACGCTACCGCTGGTATAGNACAAGGAGATGCTTTATCGCCACTCCTTTTCAACTTTGCCTTGAATATGCAATTAGGAAGGTCCAGGGAAAACCAGGTGGGACTGGAATTAAACGGGACACATCAGCTGTTGGTCTACGCCGATGATGTGAATCTACTGGGTGATAATGTACATACCATAAAGAAAAACACACAAACTTTAATTGACGCAAGAAAAGAGGTTGGTCTAGAAGTAAACACAGAGAAAACTAAGTATATGTTGCTGTCTCGTCACCAAAATGCAGGGCAAAATCATGACATAAAGATAGGAAACAGATGTTTTGAAAATGTGGCACAGTTCAGATATTTGGGAACAACGATAACAGATCGAAAACTGATTGAGGAGGAAATTGAGAGGAGATTCAACTCGGGTAATGCTTGCTACCATTCAGTCCAGAACCTTTTGTCTTCTCGTCTGTTGTCCAAGAACATAAAAATTAGAATATACAAAACTATAATTTTGCCTGTGGTTCTGTATGAGTGTGAAACTTGGTCTCTGATATTAAGGGAGGAACATAGACTGATTGTGTTTGAGAATAGGGTGTTGAGGAAAATATTTGGACCGAAGAGAGATGAAGTGACAGGAGGTTGGAGAAACTGCATAATGAGGAGCTTCATAACTGTACTCTTCTCCAAGTATAATTAGAATGATCAAGTCAAGGAGGACTTTCATTTCGGCTTGTCTGATATCAATGACTCTATTAGAATCTTACACCCTTGGCAGCATAGCGCTCCGGGTGGTCAGAACAGGCAAGCCTCCCCCCAGCTGGACGATGAAGTCCGAGGGAGGATTCAGAGCATGTTCTAACAAAAAATAGCTCTTCCTAGCTTCATTCTAGTCTGAAGAACAAAACATTACCACGGATGTAAGAATCAGTCTGTTCTTCACAAATATCTGGTCATTATTCGACCTTTTCGCTCCAATTTATGTAGTTAAATAATGTATATATATTAATATGTTCTAAATACAAAATATTCTAAACTTGCATTTAATTTCTTACAAATTTCTGAATTTCTCTAGTATCACGCGTATTACGCGCTGAATTTGTAGAAGTTTGCAAAGACTGCTTTTCCCCACCATGTTTCTTTCGGCGGAAACAAGCGTAAAACTGCATTTAGTGCCGTGGTTTATCACTGTACGCTCTTTAATTTTTAACCTTTCCCTGACTTCATGTTCACATAAAAATCTAACGAAGTATAGTGCTTTCCTAATACCGCCCATTACATCCGTAAGAGTTCCTGATTGGTGTAACAGCTAGTGTTGATATTTAAAGAGACGGCACGCTTGTGAGCAAGGGGAGAGGAATGACGTCGTTTCGCATTACAGTATCCATTCATGAACTTCATCTAAATGGACGTTAACTCTCGTAAGTAAATATGAATTCCAAGCTAAACATTACCAAATTTAATTCCAGTGACTTTGCAGAAATGTTGGTGAATTCATTGGAAGAAACGTTGATTTCCCTCCCTCAAACCGCAACCACTACCATCACCCCTTATTCAGTTTAATCCATTTTGAAAGTTCAGTTCTGAAGTTTTGAAATTGAATTATGTCTTCATTTTAATTAAACATATGACAGATCTCCTCTATGTATTCAGATTTTGCATTTTAATTATTCCTGAAAGCATGAATTGATTATATTAATAGTGGTGGGCTGTAGCCGTTGGTGTTCTGGTTAATACAGTCCTCCCCTCCCCCAGCCAAAATTCCTACTTGTCGACGCTGGAAATTAGTCAATAGAGGGCAGAAAAGAAACTCTTCTTCCATTGCTTATTGTTCCATTGTCTCGAAACGTCGGCGTATTTTATATCGTGGCTCTCATATTTATTAACAGAACGGAATGTGATAAAGCCTTGCGTCCCAAATTATGATCAGCAGAACAGTAATATTACATGAATAAGTTTCTCTCGCGGCGGATTTTGTTTTGATCGCGAACAAAGAAATAAACACCGAAATCTAATTATTTTGTCTTTGTCCATATCCCACCATAATATGGTTCTAGTTCGGATGACTGGATTTATTAGTACTTCGGTTACACTCTCCCTTAATTATAATTAATATAGCGCAATCGCTGATTTAAAATTTGCAGTTCACTCTTGCAGACGCACTAGGATTCTCAGTTTCTACTAGTCGTCTCCTGGCAACGGATCTCAACACAGAAACTATCACTTCAAATCACAACGAAGTCTTCTTGTTATTTCGTTTTCAGTCACTCTGTACTTCTCTGTCCTAATGTGTACTCAATCAATCTTCACAACTTACTAAGGACACGCTCCATTCTCCTTCTGATACTCTCAACTGCTGAACGCTCCTGGACTTTTTTAGCTGCAGACGGATTCGTGTTGTATACCCGTGGCACGAACAACATAGAAAACACAGTTCTATTGTTGCGTAACGTAGACCACACAAAAAACAAGTCATGTGATAGCTATTTCGCCAGTCCACTGGCGCGCTGACAGTTGTCTAACAACGAGCTATAAAAATTTATCCTATTGTTGCGTGCGCGCATCGCGGGGTGTTTATCGAGCCGTTGTCTGGCATTGCGTTGACATGTCAACGGTTTCAAAAAGAAGTGAGAGAGAAAAGGATTCTTCAACAATGTGCCTGATTGTCTGTGTTCCAATTATGATAGGAAACCCGACTGAAAAGGGTAAAGCAATATTCTCTACAATTATATTATTTATATACGGTTAAAAATTTGCATTTACATGTACATACTTATTTACTTACTTATGGAGCTGAGCCCTTCTTGAGGAGAAGCCAAAGCTGCAGCTACTCAAGAATTTCCCAGCCTTTTATGGAATTAGAAGGTTCATTACCGAATTCACAAGAGCCCTCCATTGGTCCCTATATTGAGCCAGATCAACCCAATCCATCCCATCCCATCCTTTCTCTCTAAGATCTATTTTAATATTGTTCACCCACATACGCCTTGGTCTCCCCAGTGGTCCCTTTCCTTCTAGCTTTCCCAACAATATCCTACATGCATTCCTCTTCTCCCCCATTCGTGCTACATGCCTTGCTCACCTCATCCTCCTTGACTTGATCATCCTCATTATGCAGTTTTCTCCAACCTCCTGTCACTTCATCCCTCTTCGGTCCAAATATTCTCAACACCCTGTTCTCAAACACCCTAATTTTTCCATGTACATTTGTGGTGTAAGTCGACATATCGCGAAATTGTCTTAATGGCATTTATAAGTTGTCACGACTGTTGCGGAGTACAATACGTGCTGTTCCTGTGATACAGCAGTCGTGCAGATAGAGCTGCATTATTTGAAGCTGTGCTTGGTTTTACAAATAAAATCCTCTGCACCCTTGGGTTACTCGTTCTTAGTACTGCAATACCAGCTGAGTTTCTCCTAAGAAGGAAGTACAGGTAAAACTATAAGCATTCCTAACATCGGTGCAATGTGAAGGAGAATGATTAGTTCCACTTCCGGTGAGAGAACAATTTGTAGCCATTAAATACGAGTAGTTACTATAGGATTCTGACGATGGTGTATAACACACTGATATATTGGGTTTTCGGACTTTATCCATCGTCCTGGTTTTTAAGATAATAAAAACACGACGTTTCGGAAACTGGATCTGCTTCCGTCCTCAGGTGAAGGAAAACACATATTCTGCTGGGTCCGTTAGAAAGAGCTAGCCTCAATCACTGGACCCAACAGAATAGGTGTTTTCCTTCACCTGAGGACGGAAACAGATCCAGTTTCCGAAACGTCGTGTTTTTATTATCTTAAAAACCAGGACGATGGATAAAGTCCGAAACCCCAATATATCAGTGTATTAAATACGAGGTTAGGTTGGCACCAGAAGCGGTCTGAATGTGTTGATAAAAGTAACTTCCTTCCTTTGTTGGAATTGAACCCCGGCTCGTAGTAGACGGTATAGCTTTACTAAAACGTGGGTCATGAAAATCAGCCTCAAGTCACTGGCTTCGATTTAGATCAAACTGTTGTATTGATTTATTCACGTGTTGTTCTGTACGAACGTTTAATACGGGGTAGGTATCTGTCGATTGGAAGGTTTGTTAACAAAACAAGTGAATATATTTGAACCTTTTTTATCTTGGTAATATTGAAGCAGCAGAAATCTTGGTCTCAGATAAGTCCTCCAGGTGGGGAAAAGCCCATGCAAACTTAGTATCTCTCATGAACTCATATTAATTGACAATATAAGACTGGCCAGCCGTCCAAGTCAATATGAAGGAGAGTGGTTCTAATACTGTGTAGAATTTGAAGTTCTCGCAGTGATGGTTATGAAGAGTTCAGTCGTCTAGTATATATATTTTTATTGCTATTGGGGTGGGATTAAGTCCCTTGTACTACGGCCACTCCTGGCCTATTATACTCGGAGAATACCTGCCCCAGCGCCACTTTGTCCACCACAAATCCCACTTGGGGCTCTGCTGCTTGTAGCTGCCTGCAAAGCCATCAGTCGGTTCCTCTTGTAGTTGCATTAGTTCGTTACCTTGCACGTCTTAATAACACTGTTTTAAAATTATTGTAGGTGGTCCTGAACTCTTACATTCTGAATGATGCACTGCACCGCTGACATAAGAGCTATAATCCGTAATGTAGGGCAGGAAATTGCTGAGGGGAAAATAAAAGAGCAGCTGCAGGCAAATGCTTTAACCATTAATACGGAGAGGGTAAATCCGGAAATTCTTTCCTTAAGCAGGATATTTCCCCTGTGCCGTTGGAAATGGCGTGACATAGAAGTATTTGAAGTTCAGAATTTATATATATTCTCTTAGAGCGGCACTGACATAAAAAACCTGGCCATTTATGTCCCTTCCCTTAACCCTGTGACCTGTGAATCGGGTTTTTCTTCCCCGTTGATTCATGTCCTTGAAAAGAAATCTCGCTCTTGTTCGATTGATTGATGACTGATTTAGATTAGAGCACTTGTCTAACGACAGTTGAAATGTGCACTTCAATTTATTTCCAGATGATGCGACGCAGTTGATCAGTTTACAAATATCATAGTGCACAGACATACAACGCTGTTCATTGCATCTAAGCAAACGTCCGCAGGTCCTTAGATATGTTATTCAGAATATAGAATTTAAGGTTCTCACAGCGATAATTACGAAGAGTTCTACTTGCTGAGATATAACGCCTTGTAATCCGCTGAAATTCAACGGATATTTCGGAGGCATATATCGCCTCCATCTTCTGGGTAAAACAATAAGTCAAGCAAGAAACCAACATGTAATGCGCTATGAAGGTTAAGGGGTAGTTACCCTTCGGTGCCACAGGTTTATTTGTTTTATTTATAGTTGATTGAAAGGCTGTGTCAGTACTTAAGCTACGTCTAATGCTTCGGTGATAGTGAGTAAGGAACTTCAGAGGATGTGGAGAATAGAGTCGTGGCCCGATTTAAGGTACTATCACGGCATTCGCCTGGAGAGACTACGGAAAACTACGAGAAACCTCAGGACAGTCTGTGTTCCATCCGGTATTCTAACCAAGCACCGCGGGGATACAACTCAGAGCCATTACGTCTTGATCCAGCTTGTTGAGATCTGCGGCAGATGGCGGACGTCGTCGCCTCTGTGCAACACAAAGTTTAAATGCTGCTGAGATTGATTCCATTTTGAAACTGGTGTTGTGTCCGCAGGCTCTTTCCTCGGGGTAAACGGAAACAGCTACGGGGGCTGCCTCGACTTCTTTCATGGGTTTAGTGCCGTAAGGAATGCATACGGACTTAAATCCGTTTATGAATATTTTTACTCATTGCGCTGTAGCTGTATTGATTTGTAAATGACACCACGTTTAAAAAATTAATTTTTGGGCGTCCTTATTTCATATGTTTCCTTCTTTTTTAAATTTTACTTGGTTTTCCACAATATCAAAAGGCAGAAGACGGATGCATACCCCTCACTGCCGCCTCTCACGGCTGGAGCGTGAAGCTGATCACATATTTTCATCTCATGCCGAGGTCTGGAGTGTGTGGAGTTTTACTTATTTTCCCATGTTCGTCTTCATGGCGCGGGATGTGGTAAAAACACATCTTTTCCCTGTAAAGTTAATTTCTGCTGTAGCAGATTCTAATGCAGTTCTCTTTTGTGAATTAAATCTAGTTTATTTCAACATTGTTTGCACTGACATGGCAAAAAAACTTTTGTTTTGAAATGGAACATTTATCCAGGCTGTCTTAGTTCCGGTTTCTGGACTAAATAATATTCAGTCGTTTTTATTCGCCATTTTCCGTAAAAATGTGAATGGCAATTTAAGTAACATTGGATATAATAATTGGAAATCAAATGCTCCTCTGCCTATGAAGATGTACCTCAGAATTCCTCAGTAGAGTGCTCTAGCGATCCGTAGTAGTGTACAGAGTTCCTTTCTTTCAACTACATATATTTCACTGCGAAACAATAACAAACTTTTATGTCAGAAATTTCTACACTGTGGTCCGAAGACCAACGGGGATATGTGTTTTGAGATGACAGTGTCAGAACTGTAGGATTATTCGGCAAAAGGATGAGTAAATTTATGAAACAATGGGTTTTGACCAAAATTTGGTTTGATGTAAAAGCGAAAACTCCTCAAACGACCGGATGCGACCCTGTTTTTGTTGCGTTGACACTGCTACTGAATTTGAAAATCGTTATGTGCCTTGAGATTACAACGTAAACTCACACAACCAGAACTTAAAATTTATTTGTAATAAGTTAAGAATGAATGCACTGATATGCATAAAAACTTTGCTTTTATTTACCCCACCCTCAGAATTCCCGTCCTCCCCTACCCCGTTTGCGTATATATTTCAAGGGGAATAAAATCCCTTTTTTTCTTTTTCGTCACTCACGCAATTTACTTCAAAAATATGAACATTTTAAAAGACTCATTGTCCGCGTATTTTAATTCTTTAATTGTCTGGTGTTCAACAAGCTAGGACACCGCGTGGCTTTGTAACAGTTCCAAATTTACATTTATGTTAGTTGCTAAAATAGTGATCAGACCAGTAGTAAGGGGATTTGAACCTGGGTATAAGATGTCGAAAATGCTTACGGCTCTCTGGGGCACAGTAACTGTCTGCTCAGTGTCACGCCCACTTTATCCCATTCAGAAACGGTACGCACGCGTGACTGGATCGAAACATATTTTGCTTCTCGCCAGTTCATGGCTACCAGACATTTGCATTTCGTGTTAGACAGAGAGCAGGGGCCGCGCCATAGCTCAAGCGGTAAGTCGCTGGCTTCCCACCGCGGCGGCCCGGGCGGACAAAATGGCACTGGGCAGGTTTTCTCCGAGTACTTCGGTTTCCCCTGCCAATCTTTATTCCACCAATTGCTCCACAATCACCCTCACCTATCATCTGTGACGGGTATAAGAGGCCAGAAGTGGCCGCAGTACAAGGGACTTAGTTCCACCCCATTAGCAATCGCTCCAATCGCTACACAGAAAGCGAGTGCGCTCACGCTTGTGGCTTATTTCCTGTAGGCACAGCGCTTCAAATTCTGGCTGGAACACCATCTGGCCTGCGGTTTGTTGTTGTTTTCCTCACTTCCTTCAGACAAATGACAGGATAATAACATAAATTACACCATAACTGCTTCCCTCTACGTCTTTTCAAATTTGTTAATATTTTCACCCAATAATTCGACCATATAGAGCCTTAATTAATACACTAAGTTTGATTAAATCGAATTCATGTTCCACGATCGTGTAGGTATGTGCTATAGAAGTTCTTAGTGTTTACTCCTGCTACAGTATTGCACCACAAACTGAATGAAAAGAAGGAAGAAAGTGTGGGGCGAGGGGGGTGGTGAAAGTAAACACTGAAATGGAGTGAATATTTCTTAATTCAACTGCATATAAAAGTTTTCCAGGAAACCGTCATTCACAAAGCTTTAACATGTTCTTGATTTCTTTTGGATCTGAAATATACGTAGATACACCATTATATATTACTGTATGTGCGTAATGGTAACGGGACAGACTATGTGGTCTAGTGGTCAGAGTTCCTGGCTACGGATCCAGAAGTCCGGGTTCGATTCCCGGCGCTACCAGATTTTCTGAGAAGTAGTGGGTCTCGAACGGGGTCCACTCAACCTTGTGAGGATAATTGAGGAGCTATTTCAAGGAAATAGCGGCTCCTGTCTAGAAAACCGAAATTAACGACCATGGGAATCCTTTGCCCTGACCACGCGGCACCCTCTATCCGCAAATTTAGCACTAACTTTGCCGACAAGCGGCAGTCTCTCGGTCGGTATAGTTCGCTTGCGGACTAAAACCACGTAGTTTTTTATGTGTGTAATGGTAATGGAAGGGGGAAACAAACTCATGCAAATTTGCTGCGAATGATATATATTGGAAAGAAAAGATGTTTCAAATAAAGGAAGTCGAGTGTGCCTGTGTGAGGGAAGGCTACGTAAACACTTTTGGCGGGTTTATGAACAGTGCCGGTGCTGCTTGTTCAGTGTAATGTAAGTCGGCCGGTGATTTAGGTCAGTTCAGCCAGTGCTCCAGTGATTCATGCTGTCGTGGCAGTGAAAATTACGGTGATGTGCAGGTATGTTCGTACATAATCAGGCGTTATGTACCGTGTTGTTTACGTTTAATCAGAACATAATGAAGCTCAGTAATGCTTATGAGTTCGCAAGCAGCGCTCCAGAAAGCGGTTTCCATTCTTGGGCATTATTTGCGTTGTACTTAACTGAAATATCCGTGTTTTGACGAAGAGTAATTAAAATTATTAGACTAAAACATGGGGATTAAACTGAAATGATTGGAAAATCCATACCACATGAATGGAGGTAATATATACCATGAAAGACTACAAAGTAATAAAACATTCAGGAACAAAAAGGAGAGATAAATAAAGACATTTGAAAAATATATTAAAATCTAGTAAGAATTAAAGTGTCAGTAATTTGTAGAGCATGAAATTCATAAATGAATTTAAGAGCAATGAACCTAGATTTACAAAAAATACGAGGAAGTAATCTACTGACAAATTCCAGCAGTATTTTTATAATCATTTGATTCATGTGTTTTTAAAACTGATATTACCATTAAATGCGTTAAAAAGACATAAATCGCCATATATTGAACAATGTCAGGAAAATCTGGAGAAGGATGAGTTTAAACGTTCATTTCTGAGTTCCACAAACTCAAGTCTTCAAAATTACCACCGAGAGAACGATAAATCCAACAATAACATATTCGTATCTGCAATAAATTGGCATCAAGATGCTATAAACAATAACAAAGGACCGGCTTAGAAATTATGTGCGCTATACTTGTGTGCACCTATTCACTCTAGTTGCGTTCATGTCCGAAAAAATAACAATAATTTGAGTCGTGAGCAAATATTGATGTGTTAGTTTCATTTTGTCCGTGAAATTATCTCTCGGGCCAAATGAAGGAGTCCCCATGACCTTTGGGACACGTCTTGTGAGACAACGCAACCTGCGTTCCAAGAGCAGTTTTCTCTCCCGTCACTCGGCTACATCTGAGTGAATGGAATGCAGACAGAAATTATCCTAATTCCACTCGAGGCTGCTCTGTACCTTCCAGCCCTTCTTAACAGTGCGTCGAGGGGCTGTGGAAGAGGGTGTAAGCACAGTTTTGATGATATTGATCGCCTGGTAAGAAAACTGCCGTTGTGGTTCTGGAGGCTACAGTGGGGCTACACAGAATGCGACGCTGGGGGGGGGGCAGCTTCAGATGTTTATTTCGTCTTAATTGAATTACAGCTAATGTCTAAGCTGCCAAAATTATGCAGCACTAAGATGATTTGGAATTGCGAGTTTGTAAGATTGTGGAAGGAAACGATTGTGTGATAACATGTGTACTACTTCAGAATTTGGCTTGAGTGACGGAGAAAAACCAAATGAACCTCAGTCAGGATAATTGATAACCAGTTAAGAAATTAAAAGCGATTCTGACTGCTCAAACCCGACTTTCATATGTTCAGAAGCGTAATATGTTTTTATTAGCCTACTTTTCCTGTTTTGAAAAAATAAAATAGGTTTATTAGATCACCTTTTTTCACTTAGTGGGGGTGGAGTCCAGCTGGGTCCACTCGGCACGGGGGTCACTGATTGGCCTATTGTACTTTCCCCGGGTGATTATGATGATGGAGAATTTGGTAAATGAAGATTGGCAGGGGAAACGGAAGTACTCGGAGAAAATCTGCCCCAGCGCCACTTTGTCCACCATAAATCCCACTTGACTAGACCCTGGATCGAACACGGGCCGCCGGGGGGGGAAGCCAGCGGCTAACCGCTTGAGCTATGGCACGACCACAGTGTCAACTTGCTGTATGTGTGTTTGTGTGTTCCCTCCCCACCATTTTTGATAGACAACGGCTCGGTAAACACCTTCCAGCCGTACAGAATGCACATACACGTATAACAGCAGACGAACTTCCCGACGTGTAGTTTTCTATGAGGTCCGTGTAGCGATTATTTCTTCCCATAACTGCTCGGATTATACAGTGGTTCATTTTGCAACGTCAGTATATCAGACTATGTTCACTGTCGAATGATAGGATGATGAATGAATAGTGAATTGGAAAGGATTTGGAAGAAAGTTATCGTAGTCTACTGAAGTATTATTTTGTCATTTCCTTGGAGGGACTGAGGAGAACTGCGAAATTCCTGGTTCATGATAGATAGTATTTTCAGCCAGCATTCGAACCGACATCTCCTGAATACAAATCTTCTTCGTTACCGCTGTATCAGCTTGCTCGGTAATGGGTTGTCGTACTTGAATCTGTTGATAGCCTCAAAACGGCACTCGTTTACCCTGTGTTCCTCACTCAAGAAAGAGAACTAGAGAACTAGCACTTGTTAACTCCAAGAGAAGGGAAGTCTTGGTAGGGAAAGAGGCAACTGGAAAAACGTAAGCGTAAGTTAGAGAATACGTGTATGTATTAAAATTGATTTTAAAGAACTGGGATAGGAGAGTGTGGTTTGGATTCATGTGGCTATTGGCATGATTTTGTAAACACAGTAATATAACGTAGGATACCATAAAGTACAGAGATGTATATTGACATGTCGCAGGCTGAGCTCTGCTGAGTTGACGCTTTGCCCCTGACAGGCAGATGATTAGAATTACAAAGCTGGGTATCAGAATACCAGTACACGTGATTTTATTCTGTGATTCCACGCTAATTTCCGGATATTACGGGGATTAACACACTTTCCAGCATCGTATTTATATTGATTCTCAGGTTGTTTGAAGTCGCTCTTTAAGCTACATAAGTTAAGGTCTTGTCACTACGAATCAGATTAAAAATCACGAGAAACTTAGAAAGATAACAATTTTACGGAACTGAATACACCGCTTAAGCTACTCTCCATCACAACCCCGAGAGGGGTTGTGGAGAAAACAGGCAACCCTTTTATGATAGCCGGTAGCTCGGTAGAAATTCGAAGCAGGATTGCCAACCACTTAGGAGCAAAATTCTGTTTGATTCTCGTTGGTCCGCTGATTCTGAGATTATTGAATAACTCTGTTTCAGTTGCAGAGGTTGTACGGCGCCGAACAATGAATAAGTAGTTATTTGATGGAGGCGGTGGTGGCTTAATTGGAAGTACTATTTGGGGGGGGGGGCCAAGTAAGTACGGAAGTGACGTTAATGTTGGTCAGACATGACCTACCTCTTGTCCCACATTAGCAAAAACAAGTAATCGCTGCAAGGGGCCATCTTGTTACAACGGGTGTGTCGGGAGCGTTGCAAAAAGTTTTTTCTGGGGTTTTATTCTATTACGTCGTTGGGTTTGTATTGACCCGTTTTATGTGATTGCGTTTACTAATATAATTATGTAGGTTCTAAAGGGTTCTGACGACAGTGTATAACACTCAGAATTACTGGACGATGAACTAAGTTCGAAACCCCAGTAATTGTGAACATAAAGGAGGGATTTGCGATTGTTTATTGTGTGTGTTTTTGGGTTCTCGTTTCCCCATTTTTAATACATGTTAGATGTGATAATTGGGTAATATTTCGAGCTGTGAGTTATGTTCCTTTTCTCGGTTTTCTGTCTGGGCCGACCAAGCGAGTCGGGGTTACTGGTTTGCAGATGCTGCGAAGACAGAGGAAACATGGTCAGGCTCTTGGATGTTGCAAAGACGAAAATATAGTCAGACTTTCGTAACGTTCTTATTGTTTGCGAATTTTGCAGAGTAATAGATTAATATTATGTTATTAGTGTTATGGTCATTATTATGTTTTATGATTTTTTTGATGTTATTTGCTTTTAAACGTTTTGTTGTTATTGAGATACCGACTTTTATTTAGTAACGCTGATGCTTGGCCACCCCATTCCGTCTGAGAAGCACTGAAAACACAACAACGGAACCAGAGACAAAGGCAATGATTGTCCCCCGAATTGCTTTAAGTAGGGTAAGAGGGGATTCACAGGCAGACAAACTTCTATTTTTTCAAAATAAGGAAACTATGCTAAAAATAACTCTAAAAGGGATAATGATAATAGAAACGTTACATATAGAACACATCTCAAGCCTACATCACAGTGAAAGACTGTCACATTTAAGTAATGTATATTTGTACGTTAAGAGTAAGTGGCTAGATTTGTGGCGGGGTATATTCCTCGAACGCTTATCGTAAAGCTTGTGGCAGAAGAGTGTCTCGAGCGCTTACGGCGGTATCGAATTGCCACTTTACCCGTTCCCATGCACCGAAGGATTTGAAACGTAAAACCAAAAAACTGCTATACTTTTTCCCGAAGCGGTTAAATTTAAAATACAGTTTATAGTATTGAAACCTGTTCAAGTGGTGTTAGTACGTTATGGACGAACGTCGATCTCCTAAGAACGCTAAAGGTGGAGTCAGTTTTGGAGTTTCTCTGAATTTCTCAGCTAACGGTGCTTTTGTAATAATGAGGCCTGCTGGACAGGTCAACCCTCTACTGTTATATTGAGACAGTGGCAAGGTACAGATTATCCAGACAACTGAGATGTTCCCAAGATAAATGTTTTAATTTACATACACCTCATAAAAAGAACATATGTAATAATAATAAATAACAATTATTACAGAAGGTAGAGGAATATATCTGAAGTTTACATGTAGATTTCACGATTACATGGTATAATAATAAATAAATAATATAAATATAAATAATATAAATATATATAATAATAATATAATAATAATATAATATAATAATAATATATAATATAAATATAATAATATAAATAGTAAATAAATGAATAGTAAATAACAATTATTACAGAAGGTAGAGGAATATATCTGAAATTTACATGTAGATTTCACGCTTACATGTCGCAAACTCAACATTTACTGTACTAAAGTAATGCTGCTACGTACATTCTGATTCGTTTGAGTACTGTCAGTTTTATACTTAAATTATCTCGGTACCTGGACAATCAGATTGCTTGTAACTACAATCACGAACATTTAAGAAATGACAGACATATTTCTGTTCTGCATTAAACTCATCTTTTAATCGCACAGGAATATGGGATATATTACAAAAATGTTAAGACACACTCCACAAATAAAAAAGAAAGCTTAAGGAAAACATGATAATTATAATAATCAAACATGCATGTTACCCTTTGGAAAGAAAGTAATACTGATTTGAAGCTTAATTTGGAATGGGTCCTGTTACTTACACAAGCAATAAATTCAGCATATAATTTTATAAATGTCGCCAACGAGCCTTTCTTGTATACAAACATTTGCTATGCTTCTGTTCAACGAACTCCTCAATGTACGAATGTCTGTACCAATGTCTTACTTACGAAAGTAGTTAACACCATTTCACCTTCACTTCATTATATAGGCAACCAAGCCCGTTCCAACTCATTTTCAGTCAGCTTATGTCTCTGAAGTGCAGTTTTTTTTTCATTGGCGCTACAGCCCTCATTTGGGCCTAGGCCTACCTCCATGAAACTCTCCGTTTCACTTCGGTTTACTAGATCTTACACATACGGTAGGACTCCTTGGGCGAGTGATCAGCTCGTCGCAAGGCCTCTACCTGTAGACAAACACAGAAAAACGCACACAAACATCCATGCCCTGAGTGGGATTCGAACCCACGATCCCGGCTTCCGAGCGAGCGAAGACAGTACATGCCTTAGACCGCTCGGCTACCGTGACCGGCTGAAGTGCAAAAATACTGAGACGATATAAGTATATTGTCATCAAGCTACCTTCACAGTGCCCAAACTTGAGGACTGGTGCCTATCTGTCCTCCTGTCCGGAACGGGAGACTGTACCAATAGCTGGCTAATGCGGACACACGCTTTGAGGTTATCAGTGCTCGNCCCCCCCCCCAACTCTGATAAGGTGGGAATACCATCGAGAGGGCTCTATGGTTGATTCTGCCATGGTGATCGGTACCGCATTTGCGGGAATTTTAAATCAAGGATATGTCTACTGACGGTCAAAGACTCCTGGGATCACGGGAGTCTAAACGCCAGGAGACGCCTACCAGCGAAAAGTGTTTCCGATTCTGTCGAAGTAAAATACTTGAGGAGTAACTGAAAAAGAAGCAGGGAAAACAAAATGCGTCCGAAGTATCAAGAAGAGAGCAGCTGTTGAGAGAGGTAACGGATAAGCGCATAGGTCTGTTTGGTGGGCAGAACACAATGAGAAGCTTCATAACTTGTGCTCTTCGCCGAAAATAATTTAAATGATCGAGTTAAGGAGGAGGAGATGGGCAGGGGATGTAGCATGTATGGGAGGGAACAGGAATACATGCAACGTTTTGGTGGGAAGACAAGGAGGAGAAAGATAACTAAGAAGGCTTAGACGTAGATGGAAAGATGCTACTAAAATGGTTATTAGAGAAACGGGATGGGTGTACGGGCTGGTTCTCCTGGCCCGGGATCTTATGAATACGGCAATTATCGGGCTCCCATAGAATTTGGGGGATTTCTTGAGAAGCCTAGAAAATTTTTCAGGGCTCTGGGGATGGAATTCTATTTGTATCAGCTATACTCTGGTTACATGTAGTTACATGCATTTTCGAACCGTAACAAGGCCGTAATCTAGAACCAAACCCAATCACAGCCTGCTCTTGTCCTTTTGGCATAAAGACAGAAGGGGTAGAAGTATTGCTTTTGTTACTTTGTGTGGAGTTATGGTACCAACATTGAGTGGAACAACGGCCTGATCGCGTGGCAACGTTTGCACCATCAAAGAGAACCAGTGTAGCTGGGTGGGGGAGAGATAAAAATTGATTTCTACGTCGCAGAACATGGCATTCCAGCCTCTAGCCTGGAAACGTAATACTTGCTGTTTCACGTTCGAGTACTGTACTACTGTACCCCTGCTCCTTCCCAATAATATGTAGGAAGTTACAGGAAATGCTGTATAAGAGTAAGGTGTCGTGTGCATGACTGAGATTGGCTCAGGAAGTTCCTATTTACACGTTCCTTCTTACGTGCTAGTCCCGCTAGGCCGTCTCGGAAGCAAAATTTCTTTCTGCGCAACTCCCAGAACTATTCATGCCGCTAGCAGGGAAATTTGTGAATAGAGATTAACGAACCCAATAGAATAGGATTCCCAGGTAGCTCAATCGGTATAATGACTAGGATACAGGAGCTAGGATAGCGTAGTCGGTATAGCGACTGTTTACGGGCTGGACTATCGAGAGGTCGGGGTTCGAGTTCCGGTAGGATCAAGAATTTTCACTTTTCCGTGCTGTCCAGACCGGCTCTTGGGTCCACCCAACCTCCTATACAATGGATACCGGGGGCTCTTTCCTGGGAGTAAAGCGGCCGGAGCGAGAATCTGACCACTCACCTACAGCTAGTGCCGAGGTCAATAAAATGTGGATCTATACATCCACTCCCATACACCATCATGGCATAGTGCTTAGTTAACTTTACTTTTAACGGGTTTTGAGTCCAAAAATCCTTCTCCGTTGGTACCGGGTTATTTCTCCGAGGGTAAAGTGAACCTGGCGTGAAGCTGAAAGTTCATCAAAGTTTAGTTCCGACTGAGAATAAAATAAGCAATAGATACACCCTAATACATTAGAGAAGTTCTTTGAAGAACTAATCGCCTAATGGTCGGAAAAATTGCTTCTGACCCTCGCCAGCACAGCCTCTTTATGTTCAGAACCCCGAGAGCCTCATGCGCATATCTTGTTGTCCCACGAATCTGGGAGTCTTACAACTCACTCCTGGGTCTGTAATCGCCTATTCGGTCTGTTACATTGCAGCTGGGTCTCGCCAGCACAGTCATTCCTGAATTCAGTTTCCTTGAGATCCATGACCAAGATTTTAGTTCTTTCCTAGATATGTACTTGTCTAGAAATAGGGACTCCTCTTCGACGAGGGAGTTGTCGGTCTTTTTGTATAGGGTCTACGTTCGTTGCACCGTAACACCTACTTTCCTTGAACTACATATTAACTATTTGATACGACACGAACTGCATAGAAAACTGCGTCCAACATTTCCTCTACTATTGTGCGTGTAGTCGTTGTCGAGGGAATGTGTTTACCAATCCGTTGCCTACCAAATTCCGTTTCTTCTGGCTCCACTATTTCGGCGTTCAAGTGTTAGGTAGGGGACACACAGACAGCAACATGATCTCAAAGGCCTCCTTTCATTTTTCAAAAGAAGGAAAATAGACTAAAAACTGAGTAGGCCTCTTGTTAAGAGCGGAGAAACGCATTTGAAAACAGTGATACTGTACACCGCAGTATACTGGTTAAGCAAGCGTAGTTCAAAGTCCCACACATTTCGTGGGAGCTCAGGGAGTTTGTAGTTTTCCTCAGATCGTTATCTGAACAATGACTTGTGGAAGGAGGTGCTGGAACCTTGGAAAATAGAATTACATTCCAGTATTCTTTTAAAAGTTCTCAGGATAATCATTAAGCATCGCTGTGTAGTGACTTGCAGAGTTTGCTTGGAAGCCCTGTGTTTGAAGAATCAAAATACAGAAGAGGGTAAAAATGTGTGTACTGCCCACAATTAGCAAAATATTGGTTTTCTAAGTTTTATGCATTCTTCGCACGACATGCATAACGGAGAGATCGAATACCTGGCCTTCCGCAAGTACAATGGCTTCGAGGAGCTGGAGGAATTCATGAGCATGACTGAAGTACCAAAATTTGAAGAGGTCCGAAATATGTACATTCCAGTATTTATAACAGCTATGCTACATATTGTTCCCCTTCTCCATAGCACACAGACCTGCCCTGGGGCCCATCAAGCCTCCTATCCATTAGGTACCAGAGTCGATTTCCACGGAGGTAAAGCGGCCTAAGCCGAGGTCAGGAATAGTGGAGCTGTACCTCCACTCCAGTATATCTTCATGGGATAGTGCTTCGTTAATTAGGCACAGGACCAACTTTATCCTTAGCTTACATTACAATATTCGATATTTTATCAGGCGAGAAGTCTAATTGGTTCAAGATTTTGATAAAGTGCAGTTAGTACCGTACAATCAATGGTTCTCTCACCACAGAACCTGTTCTAATTCTCACAAATTATTTTATAATTAATTGCGTGAAAGTAAAAGAGAATGTTTCCTTGTGCCTAATTAAACAGACTCCACGAAGACGTATGGAGTAGTGAGAGCATGGTTCCACACAATCTGTGCCTGATGGATGGTTTTCCCCTTGTCTCGGCCCTTTACTCTCGGGAAAGTATTCCTGGATACACATTGGATAGAAGGCACATTCACAGTCTTACAGCTTTCCTCTTTGCTCCACAAACCGTCTCCTCCTTTCCCGAGTCTGTGCTTCGTTTGATGCTGGAGCTACGGCTTTTAGAGACCTTCAGACTTAGTTAGCACACTACTCGTCACGCCCCTCATTTACGGTACGCTGGCGTCGGTATGACTGTCAGTCTGTCGGAGTATGCAGTTTCCTGCGTCCTACCAAAATGGTGTCCCTTGGAGGAGAAGAATCATATTCACAGCAGACATTGTCAGAGAAACAGTTCATTTAGTTGTCCTTCAGACTGCTACAAAATACCGAAGATGTTTGGGACTTGCAACATCATACAAATAGAGAAGATATACGTTACAGGTATCACAATATTATATTTCAGCGTCTTGTTGCACTGGTTAACGTTTTTAATGTGTATGGGCAGTTCTGAAGGTGGAACTTCTCATCCTGGCCGTAGGGTGTTGACGTGCTACATTGTCACTTCTGTTATAAAGGTTACGTCTAAGTCGTAGAGTAATTTTTTTAACTAATTTTAACGAATTCAACAAAAATTCTAACTATTTTAACCGTTCTTCAGTAGATAAAGCAATACAATGCAGCGGTTTCATAAATGTACTATTATCTAACTGATGATGAATTTATAAGGTCGAAACATCCTGTAGAAGTAGCAAAGAAAACAAATTCCGTGGCCTATAGTCCGCAAAGGAACTATACCGACCGAGCGACCGTCGCTTGTCGGCGAAGTTAGTGCCAACTTTAGCGGATAGAGGGTATCACGTGGTCAGCGTAACGGATCTCCATCGCCGTTAGTTTCGGTATTCTAGCATTTATAGGAACATAGCAATGTAACACGCGAAAAACATACGAGCACAAGAATTTGCACCTTACAGATTATCCCTGTAAATTAACTCATATCTTTTTCAGCTTGCAGAAGGAAAATTTCTGTAAGAACAAACGACGATAAATTATATTTTAACTCTCATAGTATTTGAGGACTATGCTACAAGCCGGAAAGTTGTGGGATCAAATCCCGATGAGGTCATTGGATTTTTTCAATTTACCTAATCCTTCCAGCCGCACACACGTATGGCCCTGGGGTCGACTCAGCCTCTAACAGAAATGAGTACTAGGAATATTCTTGCAATATTCTTGGGGGTAAAGGGCGGCCGGCGCGTAAGGCTGACAAACTTACCGCCATCTATGAGCCGATTGTCTAGACAATGTGGGAACCTAAACCTCTCACAACCTTATGGGCCTCCACGGCCTGTTACAGGGATACCTTTACTTTTACTTACATGTTATTTAGGCAGTATATTTGAACTGTGCTTATACCACATTTACTCACCACAGTTAAGACAAAATGGCCACATAATAAAGAAATTCCTAGCATGATTTGAACTGTTAAATCTGGAATTTTATATCTTCAGTTTCTCTGCACAATGGTGAATAGTACACCAACTGATGGATTGTCGTACAAAGCCAATTAAGTGCCTGGCGTAATTCCAAACTCCCGGAACATTTATTTGTCTCGAATGAAGCTGTAAAGAAGCTTCCAAAAACCAGAAACTGTGGCAGGATTAGCAGCAGTCTCTCAGGACGACATAGAGTAGCGCCCCATCTCTTCTTCACACACGCGCGCGCACACACACACACGAGCGCCCGTGTGTGCGGCGCTAAAAATCCTATCACCACTCCAAATTCCATTCGACGCTGGGAAATATTTCGCGCAAGATATAAAATGAACACATAGCGGGAGGATCATGTTCGAAGTTTGTCTGTACGTTTATCTACCAAATTAAGTTACGTTCAGTGCAACTGACATTCTTTGAGTCCTAAGTGTAAAGGAGAATTAAAGTTGTCTCTGTGCTTAATTAAGCACGACACCGGGAGAGGAGTGTAGCTCCATGCTTCTTAATGTCGACAATAGGTGGAGTGCGTGATCAGCTTTATGCTTTCCTTTCGGGACCCACCGGATGGGATGCTGAGTGGTCCCCAAAACCAGGCTTGACTTGCTGGCAAAGAGACACAAATTTTTAAGAGGTCTGAAATAACCAAGGAGGTGAAAATTAAGATTGCGGCCTACTGGTGTGTTACGCCGTGTAATCTGGCAGATAGATACAAACGTATCGCAAGCACCTATTGCCTCCCTTTCACCTCGACGACGGTAATATTAGAACATCCGAAGCTCTGCCAGGAATCAGAATTCGCTCTCCCAGGTCTCCAGAGTAGATTAGAGTAAAAAGTTAAGTTATTTTTCTGAGAAATGGTGAGTTGACGACAGGATTCAACTGCCTGAAAATGTAAGGTTTTTACGAACACAGTAAACCATATGGCGGTTCTATAAAGTGAGGAAAATCTTTGAGCAGGTAGGAAAATAACAACGTTGAAGAGACACCTTGCGCTGTGTACCAGTAGTCAGTCAGTTAGTCAGTCTCTCAGTCAGTCAGTCAGTAAGATAATATTAACTTTCAGTTTCTACTGGCAGCATAATTTAAGATGAGTTCCTCTAGATTAACCTCACTCTGAGGCCGTGGAACAGAATTCGACGTAGACGCCGGCGTCTAGGAGTTCTGTGTTACCATGAAATTAAACTTTTGCATTTCCGTCCGCTGCCTAATAATATAAACATTAAAATGTGCTGAAACATAATTTTGCCTCTAGTTCTGTAAGGGTGTAGAACTTGGTCTCTGACATTAAATGAAGCACATACAAGTAGACGGCGGGTGTTTGAGAACAGGGTGTTGTAAAGACTACTTGGACCCAAGAGGGATGAAATAATGAAAAAAACGGGAAAATTTTCATAACGAGGAGCTTTATAACTCGTTCTCTTCGCCAAATAAAATTAGAATGATCGTGTCATTGTGGCCGAAATGGGAGGGCCTGAACAAAGCATGGGAGAGACAAAGAATACATACTGGTCTCTAGTGAGAAACCAGAAAGAAAGGGACCACTAGGAAAACCTAGATATAGGTAGGAGGATAATATTAATGTAGATATTAGAAATATAGGATGGGGTGGTATGAGCTGGATTAATCTGGCTACGAATATGGATTAATGGCGGGAGCTTGTGAACTGAGCTATTAATGGCTTTTTAAGGAAGATTCTAGTCCATGCAGTTAGTTCACCGTTTCGAGCCTACGCTCTATCTTCAACCGACGCTCTGTCATTATACCAACAGATATTTGTTAATGTTTCATTTTCAATTTTAGCTGCACAGTAGTCTGTACTGAACATTGTACCTTACAATACCCACTTCCTGACTGGCCAGTAAATATACTCGTCCCCATATCCCCTTTTCTCTAGTTTTGGATATTTTGTCATAACATCCCCGAATTCAGATGAAGCCCTTATAATGAAGAACATTTCAACTGAGTCCCAGGATAGAGGAACCCTAGAGAACGATCTTAATGATTTCAATTCTCTGTAGTGTAACCTTGATAGGCTGGAATGGTTTTCTTTCCTTTTACTCGGTACAGACAACTTTAATGGGGTTCGTAACACGGGGACCGGTGGGGTAGTTCGAAAATAAATCGAATAGTTTGCCACATGAGATTTCTCTCTATCAGGCCGAACATATGTATCTGGTGTGTAGCAATCTTGCTCCGCATTCAGGAGATCTCAGCGCCCACTATTCCTCCGGAGGCTGGCTGTCCTGGATCGAGTTCCTTCAATGGTTTTCCTAAGTCTTCTAACGCGATTTCAGGGATATGAATGGAAATAGACCACGATCTATTCCTTCTATATCCTTTTAAGTTCATAATTCATTATCTTTTCACTCGGCTCTGCGTAACTTATCAAGCTGACTAAAGGTGGCTGAAATCCAAAAGAATGCTATGATAGTATCTAAAAACATGTGACTACCACTTCCACGTTCGTTCTCATGCCAGTATCATAGTAATTCTTATATAGATTACAAATCGTCGTTAGTAACAATGCAGCATGTTATAACGATGTGATGATAAATTTCAGGATTGTATTTGCTTGGCATGCGTTCTAATTTGGACTGAGTTAGTGATTAAACTGATTGAATTGTTTTCGGGGTTTCCTCAGTCACTCCAGGACATTCCTGGGATATTACTTTAATTTGACCATGATCATATCCTTGGGAACCAATGCTTACTTTGTATAGTATCTCCCTGCCTCTCGACATCACGTAAGATCTGTTGTTGAAGCAAATTCCTTGAAGAACTCAGTAATTATTAATTTGTTAAGTAAATCAAGGGGAATATATTCCCAGTCAATTTAACGTATTACATTGAATGATAAACAACCGCAAAATGATTTGTTTTGTAAAATGGATCAATTACATTTGCTCTATAGTCAGACGTATGTTTCAAAGCAGTGCAGCGACAGTGAGTGTGGAGCATGCTGTCATCTGTCGTCCGATAGGAAAACTACATTGTTCTGTGTTCATCAAAAGGTGTCGCAGGGCATGACATTTTATCATGGTCTATTTTGCTGTCGCAATTATTTCATGGGTTAATTCATTTCAAATTATCTTTGATATCAGACATGTAAGGTAACTGCATTAATAAGCATTGCAGTGTGTTTAAGAGAACTGACAATCAATTTCCAAGTTTTTATTTTGGATTCAGACAAGGGAAGAATTTTTGCCCAAAATTATTTCTTCTTCAGAAACAATACTGCTATTCATAGACAAGGAATATTTATGGCCGGTTACACATAAAAATATATTCTGACGTATTAAGGATTTGTAAATTTTTAAGTTGGTTATTTAACGGCTTTGTGAACTATATGACTATTAATGAATGTGGGTGTACTTGGAGAGGACGCTCTTCAGTGTCATTACAATTACACATCCCACGTGATCTGAGTTAGCAACTGGCCGCCGTATTGGGAAGCTTGTGACTAACCGCCCAAACTACGGAACGGCCCAATTATTTATGATGTCATACCTGTTCCCGTTATTTTCATTAACGTCACCTTCAGTTTCCTCATAATAGACTTTTTCATTTAATATTAATTGGAATGTTTAATGTCGTGTTATATTTTGTCTCTTAGTGCAATTTTTACTTTCAACTTCAGGTCTTGTGTATTCAGCATAAAACTCTATATTGATCTCCATTGGAAAAATTAATAAAATCGCGAATATATAATGTAATATATAATGTATATGTATTTATACAATATGCCTTGCAAACTTATAAAAAAATATTCTGGGAGAATTATGGGGAGTGGATTTATGAAAATTCGCAAAAGGTGCGAGGTTAAGAACAGTTGGTTTATTGCCTAATATTTTGCCAACAAACGTTTGCACAAATATTTATGTAATTTACATTAAAATGTTCTAATTTTGCTTCAAACGTAGGTTGCAGTTGCAAGGTTCATTCGTTTTATCACTATGTCAAGACTTGTTCTGGGCCCCAGTGTCACCAGGAGATCTTCCCGAGGTTAAAGATAAAGTAGCATGAAATGACTACTCAGTCTGTTTATTACCAACTTCCTCATTCCTTACCCTCCTTCATGGCTAAATTTTTACATAGAGATAACTTTACTATTTTGCCCTTACGTAGGGCTGTTGTTGTGAAGAAAAGGTGTAGGGTGCAAGAAGGTAAAACTATCAAAGAAGGGAGGAGAACTTATACTTATTATGTTTCTGGACATTATTCACCGTCCTGTCTTTTTTTTTTGTGTATTTTTCAAATCACAATGTTTCCGAGACGGGATTCGTCTTCGTCTTCAGGCAAAATCTACTCATTTGGACCCAGTCGATAGAGATAGTCTCTATCTCCGGAGACTGGGACCTGCTGTACCGTTTGGGCCCAACTGAGTGCGTTCCACCTGATGACTGAGACGAAATCCAGTCTCTGAAACGTTAAATTTTGAAAAATAAAGAGGACTGTGTTTTTAGACAAAGACAGGACGATTGACAATATCCAGAAACAAAATTTGTACTAATGTACCGTCGTCACAAATTTTCAGAACTTAATCAGTTTTTAGAAGCGATTTGCAGGACCGTAATATTATGTTAATACGAGAAAACCTATGAAATTACTACGAATTTTCTGGAAAATTTTTATATTAATTATATTCTAATGATGTCTACACAAAATTCAAAATAATAAATATAGCATTCTGTTTTCAATTTGATAGGAACAAAAATAATATTGAAGCTCTTCTTGGACCGTAGTTTTCAAGAATTTCAGATGTAACTTCGATATTTTGGGTCTAGAACAAAAAATAGACAAGAAATTTGCTGTAAATTAACAAAATAACATGCTAATTTTTAAACCTGTATAATATTTCATAAGAGGGCAAGCGGTAGCGTAGCTGGTTGAGGCACTCTGCTAGAAGCCGGAAGGTCGCGGGTTCAAGTCCCGATGAGGTCATTGGATTTTTTCAATTGACCTAATCCTTCCAGCCACACTATGGTCCTGGGGTCGACTTAGCCTCTAACGAAAATGAGTACCAGCAATATTATTGGAATATTCTTTGGGGTAAAGGACGGCCGGCGCGTAGGGCTGACAACCTTGCCGCTATCTATGAGCCGATTGTCTAGAAAATGTGGGAACCTCAACATCTCACAACCTTATGGGTCTCCACAGCCTGTTACAGGGATTCCTTTTTTCTTCCTTGGCACTACACCCCAGTGGGCCTAGGCCTACCTCCATGAACTTCTCCGTTCACTTCGGTTTTTTCTTATCTTACACATTAGGTAGAACTCCTTGGGTGGGTGATCAGCTCGTCGCAAGGCCTCTACCTGTACACAAACAGAGAAAAACGCACACACACAAACTAAATATCCATGCCCTGAGTGGGATTCGAACCCACGATCCCGGTTTCCAAGCGAGCGAAGACAGTACATGCCTTAGACCCCTCTGCTACCGTGACCGGCCCAGCGATACCTTTGCCTTTACTACTCGTAATATTTCATAAGGCTGCAGTATGCGCTATCTGCTCGCAAAACCAGAGGATGTAGCGTACTGATTCGACAAGTCAGACAATATAAGGACATACCGCTGTGTGCTTTCCATCAAACACTGCATTCAAGTCTAATTTCATTACCACTAAATTACTAACAATGAAGTCATATATTTCGTTCCTCAGGTACGGACCAGTGTCCACTAAAATGCTACGTGTGTGGTAAGCGAGCCATTGTTTCGCCAACACTGTTCTGTGTGTGTCCGCTCTACTTTATGCTTAGTGGTGGTGTAAACGATTTTATACACTAGAGATTTGAACTTCTTTTGACATTACTGTTCTGTCGATCCATGCTCTGTGCGACGGATGTCATGAACGATCTCAAAACTAGCATTCCAAGTCATAAATCACGTACTCCACTGCACAGGCGAACCAAATTCTGTGATACTAGAATATATGTGTTGTAGTTGAGACATTATTTTTCTTGCTAAAACTGAGTGCGTAAATCATACCGAATCTAAATGAGGAATCAGTTCGGGGCAAAGAATATCTCTGCGAACGAAAGGAATAAATAGCATTGAAAATCCCCAAGTTATTGGGATCCACGTTTTCGTTGTGTGGCTACGTCAATGAACAAATAGAAAAACTGGAAAGGCTTAATGCCGTGAAGTATATTTATATTTAAAATACGTTCTTTGTTATTTCGTTTATTTCAAAGGCTGTGTGGTTTATAAGGGATAGAAGTCTTTTACAATACTAATCGGATTACAGATAATCATTCTACCCTCAGTAAAAAAATTACTTCTCCTTGCGTTTTGTGAAAGATTCACTGCATCGAAAATTTTTCAAATAAACGACGTGTATGATAATGAAAGCGGGGCACGCGGTAGCGTAGTTGGTTGAGGCACTATGGTACTAGCAGTAATGTCGCGGGTTCGGTTCTCGAAGAGGTTATTGCATTTTTAAATTGGCCTAATCCTTCCAGCCGCAATATGACCCTGGAGTCAAGTTAGCCTCTAACAGAAATGAGTACCAGGAATCTTTCTGGGGGTAAAGGGCGGCTGCGGCGCGTAAGGTTGACAACCTCACTGCTATCTTTAAGCCGATTTTCTAGAAAATGTGTGAGCCTTGACGTTTCACATCCTACGGACGTCCACGGCCTGTTACAGGGAGAGCTTTGCATTTACAATAATGAAAGCTGTACTTTACATCATCTCTGTGTTTTATAATGAGCCTTTTTGAGAAAATCAACAAATTTGAGCTTCCGATATGGTAACGGTTATAATGGACCCGGCCAAAGAATTTGCTCCACAGGTAATGCCCTAGTCTTGTATTCGGGAGGTGCTCGTTTCGCATATGTGCCTGGTCGCTGGTAACCCTCTCTGAGATTTGTCTTAAATTTCTCCAGTCTTTCATAAAGATATCGGGTCATGACTTCTTCCTTTCAAATACTTTCCAGTTCATCCCGATTTTCATCACATCTCCATAACATAATTCTCTAAGATGCGTTTTTATAAATAAATTATATCATAAACTAAGGGGGGGCATTATTATTGCTCCAGCGTTTTATGTATTCATATCAATGGCGTGAAATTCTGTATCGGTTAATTCTTTGGTCATTTAAGGATGCTTATTAACTGCGTGAGTAGGATGACTCCATAAACAAAAAAGTGGAAAAGACACGCAAAGAAATATTTTAGTGTGTTTCAAAAATTGTTCCAGAATTTTCTTGGACGAACTGAGGAGAAACAAGAAAATCCTCAGTAATTATACTCGACAACCAAACGGATATTCGGACAAGGGATCTCCCGAATAAAAAGCTGATATTCTTAATCGCCAAATCGTGATATTTGTTAAAGTCTGTTATCGTTAACCAGTACATTCATATTTAAATTCAATTATCCTATCACAAAAGTTTATCGGTTTCAAAGAATCGAGGAGAACCTGTTAATCTGCTTATAACACACCATTTTAAAACCCACATTTGAATTACAATGTTTCCTGAGATTTTATCTATACGAAATTAATTATCTGATATCGGTTTACATCTCAATTGATATTTAAAAGATAAGAAATTGACCTTTTCCAATAACCACGTGGGCGCTCCGTATTGGACAACATCCTTCTCATCTGCTTCGTTCAACCACGGTTTGAATTCTGACTCACCGCTCATTGCCAGCTCTATATAAATTACAGGAACCCCTCAAACATATTAACCCTGAAGATGGCAACTTCAGAATCTATCGAAACCTTGGAAAACCTTCAGCATTCAATTCAGCGTATCCCCGAAAGCTTAAGTCTTGTAGTAAAGAACAGTTTTGTTTACTTTATCCTCTCTCTTACACTTCTTCTACATCTGTTCTTCTCCTCTGTCTCCTTTATCTTCTTCTTCTTCTTCTTCTTCTTCTTTTTCACCTTTCTTAAGGTTTGTATTTATGCTTCTACTCCGTTTCCTTCTCGCCTTGTTGTGTTCTGATGCTCTGACCGACACAATTGTGCGTCGAGCATCAGAAAGCGATGTTACGCAGTGATATTAACGATCTTCGCTGTAAGAACACGCTTTCGGCGCTACAAAACGAGGCCATCAAATTACTATGATATTTTCAGCAAACAACGCAATTGGAAGATTCCTCCCATAATGACACTTAGGGTAAGGTTGCTATCGATGGGCCACTTGAACAAAACGCTTCTTAAAATCGTCAAATTTGGCAATTTTACAGTTTTGTACATGTTAATGTAATTATTACTTTTCACACTACACATATCTAGAAATAGACGTTACAATTACGAAGTGTTAAGTAAATGTTGGGAAAATAAAAATAAGTGCCACTGGCCCAATGATGGAAACCGGTCGCCTTCATTGGGCCGGGGAGTTTCTATGGATGGGCCGATAGCTACTTCTAGACACTGGTTGAGAAGCAAATTGAGCTTCAAGGTAACGTGCATATACCTTACTATTAAATAATTAATAGTAATTTTTATTGTAACATCTAGCCCCGTTGTTAAGTAATTACTCTGTAAACAATACCCGTTGCTATGCAACAGGTTTCTAACACGCACCAATGGCCTAAGTGGGAATCAGTGTTCTCTACGTTGTCCGTGCGTCAACTGCGTGACGCAATAATAGTATTGTTTTGATTCGGTGTTTTCTATGTTGGTGCCGAGATGTTATAACTGAGACAAGTATAAAATTTAGTTAGTTGTGAGACAATCACCGGCCAGTAAGGGCGTGAACCCGGAAGCTGAGGAATCTATGGAGCCCGAAGCGGTTACCAGGTGATAACCAGTGAAGGTACAGCAGTCTGAGAAGACTTAGTGCGTACTGTAGTGATCTGTAGAGTGTATGAATTAGCGATTACGCCATAGTTACTTGTAATTACGTTCTGTAAGTCTCCAATAAATCCTATTACCATTCCCAACCACGTCTATAGACACACTCATACACGTGACAATATTATTAAAACCAAATTATACTGATATTTCTGATAATTCTGTCAAGAGATAATTATAAGTTTATTTTATCTGAAATTTTCTGATGATGGTATATTAATACAATTATTGTGTTTCTGGACATTATTCATTTTCCTGTTTGTATTTAAGACACACAGTACTTCGGAGGTTGGATTTCATCTCCATCTTCAGATAAGCTGCACCCAGAAATAGGGGTAGCTCTATCAATTGGGCCCAACTGAGAAGGTTCAACCTGAAGATGTAGACAGAATCCAGTCGTCGAAACGTTGTGTATTTTAATTAGAAACAGGACGATAGTTAATGTCCAAACACAAAATAATTGTGTAAGTTTATCTGTGTACTTTGAGTTATCTTTAACTCTTTTGTTACGTTAACATATGAATTGTTTGTGTAATGCAAAATTATCTTACGGTACAACGCAGAATGTGATATCATTGCATTTAGTTAAACACTGACGATATCGGAAAGAAAACAGGCTTCAAATATAACTTGCATATCTGAACAAAATATGTTTTTTATTTCATAGAACAAGTTATTTTATGCTGCAAACATTTGGAGGGAACTTGATTAAAATTGGTTTGAGCTTCCTGTAGAGGGTTAATTAGGCCTATAATACTCAAAACTAAATTTGCTGGACTACCTCTAGTGAAGATCTCCCAGCATTAAAATTAATCGAAACTTGCTCAGTGATTTTGGAGACAAAGCGGGAATGCATACATGTGCTTGATTTTGCGCACTTCCTATATAAAACAAATGAGAAGTATCGACGTGAACAAGCATAAGTTCAGGATACAAACAGCACATGTTCTTCTGTTTTCATCTTCTGTGTCTAGTGTTTAATTTCGCCGACTTTATGTTAGATTTCAACTTCAACCACGAAGTCTGTCTGCACCACTTTTCCTTCAACCCTTCTTCTCAACCATATGGACCCTTGTCATTGGTTAGAATCATGCTGCACAACTTCACGTCTTCCCTCTTATTCGCCATGAATTTGGCGACCGTAGTGTATGCAGAAACGTCGGAACAGCTACAAATTATGACGCGTCTAAACCCCAACTCCGAAGTTATATTTTATAAATGACACTGTCCTTTTTTCTCTTAATACCGGAAATTATCTCTGTAAATTGAATTCAACTAACCGAAGAAAATTACAACTAATTCCATGGATCAGAGTTCTTCTTGATAAACTGATAGTTACGCAGTTAAGTAATTGCTTACATTTTATAGAAACCGATGGTTCATTAACGCGTTTACAAGTTCCAACCACAGGACTGTATCCTAGGCCGGATAAATCCAGTCTCCATCATCACACAATGTTTCTATAAGATCGGGTTTAACTTGCTTTCCTTGTGGATATAAACAGGATTATGATATAGCCATGATCTTTGCCGGTACATTAGTTTTTTTTTCAATGCTCTTTGAGCCCATTAAGGACCCTGGCCTCTTATTCAGTTCCCTAATCATTTTACACAGACAGTAGGACTCCTTAGATGAGTGATCAGCCCGTCGCAAGGCCTCTACTTACACACAGGACAACACAAACACAGAATAAACGCATACACACACCAAATATCAATCCCTTAAGTGGGATTCGAACCCACGATGCCATTGTTCGAACGAGCGAAGAAAATTCATGCCTTAGACCGCCCGCCTACTGTGACCGGCCTATACATTAGTACAGACTCATACATCAGTGTAAATCTTCCGTTTAATTTATTTTCATCCAGAAAAGGAATACACCTAACACTGAACCGACATGAAAGCCAGAAATTTTGATATATATACCATGGAAATATTCCTTTCGAATTCTGAGAACATTTAAAACCAATATCGTACACTTTATTTGCATAGTCTATATAGGAAACGCAGAGCCAGCGGAAACTCGTCCTCGCCCCTCCCCAGTCGTCAGAAGGCGAACAACTCGAAGGCTTTTCGTTGAATATAAATGCTGAAAGTAACGTTAGAGAGTTTGATGTTCTGTTTGCCTGTTCAGTACATTACAGAGAAGCGCAGAATTGTAGGAAAATCTAGAAAATTTTAACAGCAATATTTGAACGTGATATAGTAAGAATGAAATTCCTGTGAGTGCGGTCTTATGAGCTGTAACACTGTGTCATTCAGAGAGTGGCCAAAGTTTCCGAGTGTTATATTTCCTCCATCTTCGAGTATGGACATGGAGACGGATTGTCTTTCGGATATTTACGATTTTCTTCGAACTGCACTGCGTTACAAACCAGAATCACCGCTGTGAGAACCTCAAATCGGACGAGTTCCCCATGTATTACAATTTCTAAGACTCAAGTTTTTATCTAAAGAGTCACATAAGCCCGAAACCATGGTCATATTGCGGCTTTTACTGTAACACTTGCTTCGTTTATCCACCATTCTGTTTGCCAGTCAAAGAGAATGGATTTCATTTTTTTTTGTGGTGTGATCTCACTGCATACAGTGATAATTGACTCTTGGCGCTGTTGCCAATGATTCTAGATTTGTGGAACAACATGCGTAGGCATTTCAGAGAGTCCTATAGTGTTTTCAGCAGAACATTGGAAAAGAATACCTTTCTGAGTAATAGGAAAATATCCTAGCGTGTTTACCTATAAGTGCAATAAATGCCTGAGTACTTCAATATCGATCAGAATAGACTGGTAAATAAAACACGTGTTAACTTAAGACGCTGAACGACTTTTGCTTATTAATGCATTTTGTTCTTAACATCAGATCGCCTCTGTGGTCTAGTGGTCAGAGGTCCGGGTTCGATTCCCGTCGCTACCAGATTTTGAGAGAAGTAGTGGGTCTGGAACGGGGCCCACTCCGCCTCGTGAGGATAATTGAGGAGCTACTTGAATGGAAACATAGCGGCTCCGGTCTAGAAAACCGAAATTAACGGCCGTGGGGATTCGTTGCGCTGACCACGCCAGACACTCTATCCGCTAAATTTGACACTAACTTCGCCGACAAGAGGCGGTCGTTCGGTCGGTATAGTTCGCTTGCGGACTAAAGCCACGCAGTTTCTCTTGGTTTTTCTCAGCATCACAACTCCATAGCCCTTGGCATAACCTGCATCACCATGTTGTAACGTGGCATAAATTTAATGTTAAGGGGAATCATATATCAGGTATTTATCGTTCTACATTTATGAATTTTAAAGTTTTCTTTTAATAAGATACACTCCCGGATTGGGGGGGGGCGGTAACGTAGTTGGTTGAGGTACTATGCTACAAGCCGGAAGGTCGCGGAAGTCCCGATGAGGTCACTGGAATTTTTTCAATTGACCTAATACTTCCAGCAAAGCTTATGGCCCTGGGGTCGGCTCAGCCTCTAACAGAAATGAGTACCAGGAACATTCTTGGAATGTTCTTGGGGGTAAAGTGAGGCTGGCTTGTAAGGCTGACAACTTTACCACCATCTATGGGCCGATTGTCTAGAAAATGTGGGAACCTCAACATCTCACAACCCTATGGGCCTCCACAGCCTGTTAACAGGGATACCTTCACTTATTTTTTACTTACTTTACTTACCCCCCGATGGACGTCATTTAAGACCGAAAGGTGCCGGGATCTCTGTAACACCCAATCTACTTCAGCAGTAAACGGGTTGTAGTTCAACAGTAACTTGCATTTGGCTATATATAGATAGCACACGTGGAAGTGAATCCTGTTAAAGTTAAAGGTTGCAACAAATACGGCAGCAGTAGACGTACGCTGAATAAGACAAATTGTTGTAAACACTTCCTTCAGATTCAGAATAATGGAAGATTTTCACAACAGAAGAACTGAACGATCGAACAAAACTAATTATATACTTTAGTCTGAAGAGGGCATATGTACTATGAGCAAAACCATGGACGAAACACGGAAGCAGGGAGAAAAGTACAAGGACGAGTGGAGCCAGAACACGCGATTTTGCTTTTCCTTAAAGGAAAAAGAAATATAAAACTCTAATGTTAGAGGTCGAAGCCGCAGAGTTCATACTGTATGTTAAATTGTAACAGAAGCCACGTAAGCGTCATAAAAATTAACTGGCATCCAAATAAGTTACATAATAAGAAGTTCTGGGAATAACTAATCGCCTTATTTCCTTTTTACTACAATTTGGATGTCTGGTGCAACAAGTAGAACGTCAACTTTAGTACATAATCGTAATGAAGTCAACGAAACAATATAGCTTTACAGGTTTCAGTGTTGGTATTACTGAAGGGAGACCACAAGGAAGACCAAGGCGTAAGTGGGTGGACAATATTAGAATGGATTTTAGAGAGATAGGTGGGATGGTATGGATTCGATAGATCTGGCTCAGGATTGGGACCAGTGGAAGGCTCTTGTGAACACGGTAATGAACCTTCGGGTTCCATAAAATGCTGGAAAATTCTTGAGTAGCTGCAGAATTGGCGGCTCCTCCAGAAGGACTCAGCTCCATGAGTAAGTAAGTAAGTAAGTAAGTAAGTAAGTAATTACTGATAGGAGGGAATTTGAAGTACACCTTCCAGATGACCGCAGGTAGCACGATATACATACCAAGTTTCATGAGGATTGGACAAAATACTCAGGTAATATTAAGGTTACTTCATCAATTTTAGGGGCTGCAATGTTGTGATTACTGATGGTAGGCATTTGTGACCTGCACGCTGAGATGGCCTTGTGCGGCTTTATATACATAACATTTTCCCTGAAGATCGGTAGAGACGTTCAAGCAAATTTATTTTTTTGTCGCAACAATTTGAGAAGCAATATTTCGTTTTTGTCACAACAATTTGAGAAGCAAAATTATGTTTTTGTCACAACAATTTGAGAAGCAATATTACGTTTTTGTCACAACAATTTGAGGAGAAATGTTACGTTCTTATCACAACATTTTGAGGAACAATATTACGTTTGTCTCACAACAATTTGAGAAGCAATATTACGTTTTGGTCACAACAATTTGAGAAGCAATATTACGTTTTTGTCACAACAATTTGAGAAGCAATATTACATTTTTATTACAACAGTTTGAGCCGCTGTAATGTCAGTATTCTTGGAGGGAGGGATTTATGAATGTTGTTCAGATGCGTTCGGGTGCTGCAATTCGTACCAAGTTTCATAAAGATTGGTTCAGGCATTCAACAGTTGTTAAGGGGGATACACAGGCACTCAAACAGTAAGGTGATCTTACAAGCCTACTGCTATTTTTTTCAAAATAAGGAAAATATACTAATAAAATGCTCGTTATTTAATTCAGAAGGGGATATTTGAGACGCAAAATCTCGAAATTTAGCGGAGTTCTTAGCTGTAATGTTGCGGCATTTGTTTCCGCGGCATCTGTCATAGGAGCTCACGAAATAAACTTACTTACTGAACACCAGTTCCCCGTCTCGTAATATGGTATTATTACAATCTTCAGATGTTACTGTAGTGTATTTAAGAGCTCTGTCAGTCAGTCGGGATGTACCTCCGCGAATTGTTGAAAGAAATTGAACAAAAATTGAAAATTGGTAGCGCAGGAAGCTGTCGTCTCTTGTTTCAGATTTATCTGGACCAACGAAAGAAGACCGCGAGAAACCTAAGCCATAGACTAATAATGTAATAATTAATGACGTTATTTGGAAGTTAATATTCTCAAAGTGGTGAATATTAAAGGGCGAATGTTTCTAGCATGTGACATCTTAGAGACTGGTAAATGGCTACCAGCATCTTACAATACTGCCTCCATCTTCAGAGATGTCTGAAAATAGAGGTTGTATTTTTCTATGAAACCTTTGTAACCATCTGCCCTAACGTACAGCGTTGCAACCTGAAGTCCGTAGTCGCAGAGATAATAATAATAATAATTATAATTTTGTAATAAACTGTCAGATTTTAAGTGGTAAACGTGGAATGCTGCCTTTACTAGTAAATATGTCTGGTCCCAAAAACATCGAATGAACGCCAGCCTAAATTTGCCTCTTCCATTTTAGACGGAAAAAGGACACGAAGAACATAAATATAAAGTAAAATATTTACGTAATATTCATAGATAATAACTTCGTTTAATACAGTGTTTTGTGAAACGAATCTGAAAGTACCATTGCAGTAATGAATGGGAAAGTGTTTTATTCTTCCATCTACCAGAAAAATTCAGAATTACATATGTGGTTTGAGATTGGGATTTTGTCTGTTTACGAAGATGATGTAGATGCCAGAATCGTTAAACTTTTCGCCCATTTTAAAGATTTTTTCCTTTACACCTTCCTTTTTCATCATCCTAGTAAGTCAAGCTTTTATCTTGACTGCGTGGCCTGTTCAGCTCCGCGTTTGCGTTCATCATCAGTTTGAATTTATGTTTCTGTATGTGCAGCTTCATTGACACAAACGTATGAAAGTCACTGGGGACTAAGTCAGGGCTGTAAGGAGAGTGGCTCATGATTTCCCAGCCCATTGTTGTCAATGTCGCCTTCGTCAAGTCTGTCGAATGTGGACTTTCGCTGTCATGCAGTTGGATGATTTTCTTTGACAGTATCCCAAGATTTTCTTCTCAGTCGCTTGTTGTATACCACTGCTGAGCAAGTTGCTATAATACTGTGCTTTAATTGGTACACCACGTGGAAGAACATCAACTTGAATCACTCCTTTTGAACACCAAAGCACAATTTCCATGATCTTACCAGATGACAGTTGTACGCTGAATTTTTGGGGCTTCCAGAATATTTATTGTACTAATTGTAGGCACTTGAACGTGACATGATCTCTTCCCCACACTGTGCATTTAATCAAGGAAGAATTGATGCTAGTTTCATATTATATTTTGAAGGATTTGCTTAAAGCATTGTTACGCAACAGCTAGGTAAACACCCCGCGACCGACGTGCGCTCAACAATAGAAGGACGTCCATCTCTAGGCCACTCCCGAAATACGAGGACACAATGATAGAAAGAGTGTTTTCTATTAGTAGGCAGCAGCCAGCCCTCCAGTGGACTGGCTAAGTAGCGATCTCATGATAAAACCAACAGAGGCATCACACAAAAATAGAGGAAGCTGTGTTTTCTGTGAGTGGTCCGTGCTCTGTGAAACCTGTACTGACAGAGGACTTGTGTATAGTGCAAAAGGAAGAATTTTCAAAAACATGATATATGCGCGAAATATACACTTGACGAAAGACCAAGTGTATTCATAAGAAACAAACCGATCTTCTCGTCAGAGAGGATGTTACATAAGGACTATTACCGCAAGAGTTCAGTTGAAAAAATTCTTCTCGTGGGTCTCAAAGGACCTGGTGCCAAGACGAACTGATTAGCAATAAACCGCCAGTCGTAAAGTAACTCTGGCTTTGTCTCTGAAATAGTGTAAAATATCTCGTTGTAATCTTCGATAAGGAAGTTACTTGGAGGTTGCACATAGAAACAATCGAAGCCAAGGCCTTCAAAACATTTATTATAATATATTCTATATTCATAATTGAGCGATTAAGCGCTAACATTAAATAGACCCTCGACAAAGCACTCGTTATGTGTATCATGATATGCTTGCCCCGCCTGGGAGTTTGCGGCAGACAACCTTCTACTAAAATTGCAGCTCCTACAAAACATATTTCTCCGCACCATAGGAAAATTTCCAAGGTGCCCATCAGTTCGCAATTTGCATACGCTTTTCAAACTTCCATACGTATATGATTATATAAAAAATTATGCAGGTAACAAGCAGAAGTCATACAAAATCATGAAAATAAAAATGTTTGCAACTTTGGACAAGGCGAATCGCGACACAGGAAATATAAGAGGTTTAAACTTGGTGGCGGTCAAGCATACGACCGTTCAAATGACAAGACTGCCATTGTAGCAGGCGCTACTAATGATAGGATATGATCTGCTGTGCTGAGCCTGGACTGACGATGCCTTGTGTATGTTGTATACACATACATATAATAACATGTAAAATGTAAATTGTACATATTGACAATAGACTTATTACTGCTGACTGTGACTCTGGCAAATGGCAGACCCGTCCTCTCGTCAGAGAGAGCCTGTGACTGTCCGACTGTAATAAAGATCTGTTCTTATGCCCCAGATTGGTGCTTTGTTCCAATAGAGACTGACCGACTGGCCGTCTTTCGTAATATAACTTTGACTTTGAGTTCAGGCAGTTGTCGGTAGGACATAGCCACGGGAAGTTAGTAGCTGAAGAAGAATTAGAAATCAGCCGGTGAACACTTAATGTGTGATTAGAAGATTTAGTCACAGTGAATCTGTTTTAATTCCGTTATCAGGAGACGACTAGAAGAGACTGGTCATTCCAGTGAGTGAGTAACGGTGAAATGTAAATTCTGTGAATCAGCGATAGCGCTGTATTGATCGTAATAAAGAGAGATTGTAGCCGAAATGCCAGTAAATCCAATCATCCGATCTAGAACCCTTTATTTTCGTCACGCATACCCCCCCCCCCTACACGTGACAAAATTTTACTAGGAATTTGATGACACAGCGCTCTTCTTCACCAGGACTGACAAGGTCTGCAGCCATGTTGTACAACCTTTAATGTGCAGATGCGAAGTGCACGAGTCCCTGCCGACCAGTGAGTGCAATGTTACCATAAAAGGGTCTATTTTAGTGGTCACGTTTTCGGGATAACCTTGAACTACACTCGTGCGTAATGAACCGTTGCTCAAACCGTGCTTCAAAGCTTAGATTATGTCCGTTCACAAATTAGAGTTAGAGCTGGCTCATAACTTATTTTGTCCTAACTAAAAATTACTCTTTCTTTCATTTATCGACTTCATTATCTTCCCAATTCACGACTAAAGATTTCTGTTAAATATTTCTAAGGATTTATTTCTTATTACATAATGTGACGGGTCGAATGGTGAGAAGTTTCTAAATTGAAGAATGCCGTCATCTTGGATGTGGAACCGTGTATATCTTGTGTGAACCGACGTTTCGGGGAACGTATCATCTCCATCTTCGTGGTAGAAAAATCCGCGAGCGAGGAACCAGCGTGAACAGATGACGATACGTTCCTCCGAAACGCCGATTCACATAAGATCTACGGGCGCCACATCCAAGAAGACGGCATTTTTTCTTTTCACAGCATCAAATCTTACATAGTTTCTTAATTGGTCACTGCATCTCAAAGAAATGAGTAGGCAGAACCGTACTACATCACATTCTTTGAAGGCAAATCGGTAAGACCACAAACATATTTTCATATACCATCCTGCGTAAGCTTAAATTATAAATTCTTAATATCGGTATTCATTGCGTGCATTAGAAAATTAAATTGCCATTACTTTATGCGTAAAGGTCGCCGGACCTACTGATGTAAGTTGTTCACTGTTGCGATAATTAATTTTTATATGAAAAGGAAGAACAAACTAACATGTAAGATTTGAGGCTTTCACGGCGGTGACTATGAAGAAAGCAGTCTTCTGGGATTTGGCCCCGTGTATATGTGATGTTAACCGACGTTTCGGAGGAACGTATCGCCTCCATCTTCAGGGTAGAAGGAAAAATATAAGAAATCTGCAAGCGAAGAGACCGTTAGAACCGGTAAAAGCAGGCCAGTTAACACCACATATACACGGGGCCAAATCCCAGAAGACTGCTTTCTTCATAAATTAACATGTTTCGTAGAATCGAATGTTCCTAAACCGAACATTCGTAAAACGATGGGCGCCCGTCTTAACCTTAGTAGCTGATAAATGGATGTGTGGTGTCTATGTTAATGTAATACAAATTCAGTAATTTTAAAACTTTCGGCACACTCTGCAATTATGATAATCTGGTGTGAGCTGTATTGATGATAGTCTGGTATTCGTTGTGTAGTAATTTCCATCTATAACTAAGCCAAGCTTTAAGAAGGAAAACGGTGGTGGAAATATTTGTAGGTATCTTGGGATTCCCCTATAAATAATTATACTGCTGTACCTGGGAACAATATTAACAAAGAAAATACGTATAATGCTAATGATGTAATTTCGATATTAAATCAGCGAAGTGCTTATTGTTCTTCAGTTTCAGTTAGATTGAGCAGGTATTTTTTGGCGTTAATCCTTGTTTCGAATCTCGGCTGGAAAACCGATATCATGGCTGAAATTTCTCTTGGTTTCAATTCGTCCCTTCAGAGAAATTCCGTGATGGTACCTGGGTTAGGCAAAGGCTGCCTTCTTCCAAGTTCTTTCTAATTTCTCATACATCATTCATCCTACACCTAAACTCCGTGAATACTGATAGCACCGCAAAATTAACAGCATACACCTTCTACGTTTGTATCTGCAATAAATAAACAACTATACAAATTAAAAGTGCCAAATCATTTGTAAAGTAAAGTACAGAAATCTTTCGCCAGCCGCGGGGTTTTCGTTCTTGAGAAGCACCGCTGTTATTTGTATCAAAAGCCTATGGAAATATGAAGCTTAGTGGACGAGCGTTCACTATTAACACTCATCAAAACCGAAATTTACAGTTCCATCAAAGGACACAGAGAATATAAAAAAAAAATTAATAATTTTATTTGAAATATAGTTGGAGTACATGTTCCTAACACTTTTTCTATAGGCTTGGAGTTCAAATATGTGACGACGATGCCTAGTCCAAGCATTTCAAGCTCTGGTTTGGATGCAGTTTGATGTACGGCCGGTCTTTGGTACTCTGGTACTCCAGCTTTCAGAAGTTGTCAGAAAAATGGCGGGACAGTGCCCAACTTTCCCGATTCTCTTTATAAATCACGGTTTACGACCACTCTCCTGTTCGAGTCCAAATAACTTTTTTTTTAGTGAATCACGAATAGATCTTATAATATTTAACGTAGTGTTGTGCTGGTGCATTTTCATTGAAAGCGAGATTTCTGTAGTGACGAACAAAGAAACAAACTCCGTGGCCTCTAGTCCGCAAGCGAACTATACCGACCGAGCGACCGCCGTTTGTCGGCGAAGCTAGGTCCAACTTTTGCAGATAGAGGGTGTCTCGTGGTCAGCGGAACGGATCGCCATGGCCGTTAATCTCAGTTTTCTAGACCGGTAGTAACGAACCAAAACTAAATGTATCGGAATTATCCAGGTTTTTCATACGATCCTCTCCAACTCGTCTGCCGCAGTATTTAGTGTGCACCATGTTTCGACATGTGCAAGTGTTACACTGAAATAAGAAGACCCTGTTTCCAGCTCGTAATTGTTGTGCTGTCCTTGTGTTTCACTTTATACTCCACCACACTTTTGAAGATGATGCTTTTTCTCGTCGGAATGTGTCAGACTTTCGAGAGCTTGGCCTCGTCCTTGTCCTGAACATATAATCTTCCATAGGCAGAGACGGTATGCAGCTGTGTATTTGTTATATATATATATCCACCTTGATCTACCTGATCTAAGCCCAAGTATTTCCTCATTCCCCAAAACCAATCTTTCCTTTCCCCTGTTTCTCCCTCCGCTAATAATTTTCCTCTCCCCAAATTTCCCCTTTACCACCCCTTTTTGGCTGGCTGCTTGGTTGGTTGGATCAATCGGTGTGTGTGTGTGACGTCATTTCCGGGCGGGTCTGTCGAGGAGGGAAGGTCGATATATCTAGGGGTAGGGCAGGGTGCCGGCTAGCTATGAGCTTGGCAGTGGTATAGTGAGTGAGTGTGTTAAGGAGGGGTGAAGGGATGTACTCCAGTACTGTGTCCCCCACGCCCCTCTGGATTTGCCGGCTTCGGGTTCCCGCCATACTACACCAAGGGGGGACGAAGGTGCAGTTTGAGCAATGTGTGACCGGGGTGGAGCAGGTTGTTTCTTTTCAAAAAAGGTAAGAACAAGAAAATTGTAAATATTTAAACACGTATAACGTACAGCGGAAAGTGACAATTTGGTGTGTGCAGAAAAAAATGTGGTAGTTAGTGGAGGATTTGGGAGCTAAGATCTGTGAATGCGGATGGACGAGTGCGGTTGGATGGAAATCCAGGTCATTCAACTTTGTACTCGACGTACTATATGTGGCTCCGAACCCCCCCCCCCCTCCACCGCCACACACACACAGGCATTCAACAGAACACCCTAGCGGTGGACGGTAGGAAACTAGAGTATTTTTAGTACCGTATCCCGCCGCAATGGAGCGTTCATACAGCGTAAAAACAAAAAAGGGTAAATTCTCCCGTCATAGCGACTTTACAGATCACATGATTGCAATTCATCAAGTTTTAGAACCACGAAATACTTCACGGCATTGCTGCCCGACACTTACCTCCTGTGCGAAATAACAAAATCGTTTAGGGACATATTTAATTTTCATTCTACAGTACCATAATACTCTGAGTTGGATGGTGCAGTGTTTATGAAACACATATTTCATGACCCAGCTACTGTGATTTGTGAAGACGTATAGCACAACACACTACGTAACCCTACTATAGAGGCACAATTTCCCTATGTGTTATGCCTTAAGGAGTGAAGTAAACCCAATTCACAATTGGCAAGGACTGTCATTAGGGTGAGTGTTGGTTAGATAATGAACAGCAGTGACCTGATAAGGACTGTGATTGTAGTTGATAATATCCGCCGTTCGAATGATCTCTTTTCACACAATTAGCTTTCCAGTATTTGTCGTGATGTATTAAAAAGTGATGTAAACGCATAACATTAACATGAACATAGCCTTCAGTATATATATATATATATTATTACATTTGCATTCATATTTAAATAAATTTGATGTATTTAATTGTAAGTTTTCTGGGATAGACCGAATGGTCATCTGATCTTGTAGACTATGCTTGCCGACTTTTGGACATGAAGCAAGTGGTACCAACTTTATGATAAATAAAACTGACAAATATCGCTTAGCAGATCGAATATTACTTGAAGTTTTTGTGACGAATATCTTAAACAATTCTTCTGTATTTTTATTAGACCACACTCGCCCCCTTAAAGGGAGGAGGAATAATTTTTCGAGATAATTATGTTGCGTAGAGAATGTGTTTGTTTTCCCCCATTTTCAACTTGTGAAATAGTTAACCGATTTTCACGAAACTTGGTATGAATATTATGCCATTGCATAAAACAAATTATAAAACTTCAGATATTTTAAAGAATTCAAAGAATTATTGAAGTTTTCATATATCT
>NW_019741981.1:241345-292777 GCF_002891405.2 Cryptotermes secundus | reverse complement strand
GGGATTTGGCACCGTGTATATGTGGTGTTAACCGACGTTTCGGAGGAACGTATCGCATCCATCTTCAGGGTAGAAGAAAAAGTATAAGAAATCTGCAAGCGAAGAGACCGTGAGAACCGGTAAAAGCAGACTCAGTCTTTCTTATACTTTTTCTTCTACCCTGAAGATGGAGGCGATACGTTCCTCCGAAACGTCGGTTAACACCACATATACACGGTGCCAAATCCCAGAAGACTGCTTTCTTCATAGTCACTGCCGTGAAAGCCTCAAATCTTACTTATTTTCGATTGTTGTAAATGAATTATATGGTCGTAACCCACAGATTGGCGTGCCAGTGTGTACTCTGTACTTAGAGACGTGGGCCTAAAATGGCATATGGCAAAAGTCGGTGATGTTGAAAATGTTATATTATTTATTTAAAATTTAGTTCGTCACTCCGAGTTTTACAGATTGATACACAGTACACATTCTGACGCTTGTGTTTATTCGAAAGCGATTTGGATGTGATTGGTTGGAGAACAAAAATATGTCCTTCAGTTTAAATGTTATCTGTACGTGCACATTTCAAGGACTTCGTTTTTCTTCATGTATGCAAGAAAATCATTTCATCCTGTAGGAATATGATTACCAGCAGCAGTATGGTGAACAGTTGGTGCCAATCAGATAATATATATGAAAATAACAAATACCGTTTTTAGTTGATGTTTTAAGATAATTTTAACGCTTATAATTATAAATAGTATATTGAATTTGTGATATTTTTTAAAATTTATTGATTTTAATTTGATGAAATTGTGCACTTTCCAATCAATTATGTTCTAAACACGTTCCAACTTGCGTTATATAATACAACTTGAATATTTAAAAGTATTTCAATTGTTAAAATGCTGTATGCATTATTGTGGAAGGTATATTTTAATGTTTTCTTGATTTAATTTCGATTGCTGTAAAACAGTTACGGGATGGTTACCAATATATTCATGTCCTGGTATACACTTTGTATTTACGTAAGAAGTCCCGTAAACTAACATAAGTAGATCATTGATACTGTAAATGTGATTGACATTATTTTTTTTTAAATTCGCTTCGTGCGGGGCCCCTGTCACGGCGGCCACTGATTGGTCTATTGTAGCCTGCCCCGGGTGATTATGATGATGGAGAATTTGGTGGAATGAAGATTGGCAGGGGAAACCTAAATACTCGGAGAAAACTCGCCCCAGCGGCACTTTGTCCACCACAAATCTTACTTGACCAGCCCCGGGATCGACCCCGGGCCGCCGCGGTGGGAAGCCAGCGACTAACCGCTTGAGCTATGGCGCGGCCACTCGCTCTTGTATAGAGATTAAAGCAGCCTATGTACGTATTAAGATACAGACATTTCAGAGGAATATGTAGAACATAATTGCATAAGTAACATTCGTGAAAGCGTATCCTACAGTTCACTGTTTGTATATGCTCATATCAGCAATGTTTATGGAGTAGCTGTTGTATTTCTTGGGTATGTAAACTCATTATCTATGCGTACTGATATCTGTATATTGAACAGATGGCGCTGATCTTTATAACGTACCCGAAACTCACAAGTATGGATCAGTACATTGATTACTGGATTTTATTTTTCTGTTAGTATATCTTTAGAATTTATAGTTTTGAGTTTTTATTAGAGAAGAGTCCCTCCTTCAAGGGGATGCGTTTTATGCTTTATAACATTGCAGGCTTTACGCGTCTTGTACGCTCTTTGCTACTTCTGAACCAAGTAGGGATTTTCATGAAGTAAACTTTATGCCACTGTAGGCGAGTGAAACGCTGTATATTCCAGTCTCCCTGTATTAAGAAAAACAGCATAGCGGATTCCCGAATTTGTGAGTTGGGAGAAAATCGGGTACAACTCAAGTAAATTTATGGTTGCAAATCACACTACTCCATATCCAAAATCTTTTTGATATATTCGGAAATTTTCAGTATTTTTCATTTTGAGATTTTTTCTAAATTTTTCAAATTTCATATAATTTTGGAAACATTCACTTTGTTGGAAGTGTATACTTTCTAATTTTGATGTTTCTGAAAACTTTAGAACTCATATATTTTATCATGTAACGTTGAAGTACTTGAGGTTTTCATAACGGTGGTTATGAGGAGTAATATCTCTTGGACTATAACACCGTCTAGCCCGTTGAAAGTCAACCGATGTTTCGGAAGAAATGTCGCTTCCATTTTCAGTGTTGAAGAACAATCTAAGTAAGAAGCCAGCATAAAACTGAAAACAAGAAAGGCGTTACTTATTCTTCGACCCTGAAGACCGACGCAAATTATTTCTCCGAAACGTCGGTTTGCTTTCAATGGAACACACGGCGTTATATACCAGAATCTAGAACTCTTCGTACATATAATAACCTTTGAATTTTTAAAAGTATTTTCAATTTGTCTGTTCTATTAAATCTTGGAAAATACACTATATCCACTCACACAAGTCGCTGCGATCCATCATTCGGGCATACCTCTTCTTTTCCTTTCAGATGTTTGCCTTCGCTTGTCCTAGGAGATCTGATTACCTTAAATAATTTAACATAAATACATAGCTTAACTGAAATACAAAATAGAATATACGAATAGGTCACATTCGATATCTTAATCGATACTTGGTAATTAAATTTATATTACAAACTTGGCTCCGTGAAGCTAAGGTCAGCGCTTACCATGTACTAAACGAATCTACCTCTAGCGCATGCGTCAATCCTACCTGTCCTTCCCCTGCATTTCCCTACCATGGCAATCTGTTCCCTCCAGAACAGAGAAGCAGACTTCCCGCATAGCGCTGGATGGAGAAGGACTTGTGAATCGTGGTCAGGTTGGTTATTATGAAATAGTGTTGGACTTCATCTTTCTCTTCTTCCAGTAGGCAGGCACTCGACAATGCGGTGTCCGTTCCCTCGGGATTTACTTTGTCTTTCGAGTTCTGAGGTTTGGCCGTGGGTGATAGAAAACGCCCGTTTCTGTTTGGGTTCCTTACCTGTGTGTATAGCCCACATATGCACGCACGCGCGTACTATCCGCCATAACACATAACCAAGATACCATTTATGAAATACATACCGTTGCAAAAGAAAACAGAACGCAAGAAATAAAAACCCTGTAACACACCATATAATATTTTACAGTATTATAAATCAGTATATATATTAAATTATTTAATAGGAACCAATTAGGATTTTTAGAATAATAAACTTTATGATGCACAGTCCTCATAAGCTATCTAATATTACAATACTGTACAAAAATTTACGCAAATCATCATATGTATCTGATGATGGCCCTGCGTGGCCGAAACGTGTTGTGACTTTATGTGAAAGGATGGGCTGAGTGGTGATTTGACCAACAATATGTGAAATTACTTCCAAGACTAGATTGTACAGGCGACGAACTAATGCAACAGGCCCAAATACAATACTACGAACTATATTCTCCGTGCTATATTTTTCTGACATGTTATGCTGTTCATGAATAGCAGCGCGGAGAGAGCATTGTTTTGCGCGGGATAAATAGTTGAATATCCTGGTTGAGCTGAGAACAAAATAACAGTGAATATTATATTTTGCTTTGTGTTTTTAGCCTACTTTCCTTATTAAAAAAAAGAATGAAATAATTCTATCATTTTGTTGTCTGTCCGTTTGTCCCCCAGTCAATGTTTGAATTCCTGAACCATTCCTTATGAAACTTGGCATGCACCTGAGCCCATATCAGCGGCACACTTCACAAATCCCTGCCATCAGTCTGTTCGTCTATAAACGTTACCGCTGCAACGTATACATGGGCCGAGTGTATGTAACCAGACCAGACAGGCAGTTGAGCTGAGGACCAGAAAAGTCAAGTCTGCTCTGAATGCTCCCAGAGCCGTCAGAGAGTAAAATATATTCATGAAGACCGTGGGACTCGGAACCAAGAATCGCTGCTCTGGCGAGGGCCAGCATCAACTGACTGCCTGACTGTCAGACTGCCAAAGTCAGGCATTCATTTGAAGGTCAGTGAGAGCCAGCGAGGACGGATGAGAAGAGTTGCAGTCATGAGCTGAGGATCAACATTTGAGCTAGTTGTGAGAGATTCGCCAGCTGGTAGGGAAGTAAGCAGAGGACATTGTTGGGATCCGTTATCAGAAAACGTCTGGTGAAGACATAGAAGATTTAGCGTATGCTGTAATGAGGAGTAGAATGCGCGAATTAGTGAAAACATTATAATTACATGTAATTAAGAGTTTTAAGCGTTCAATAAATTCAGTTACCAACACAAATCCTCTGTCTACTCACTAACACGTGACAATATACAGTGTATGTCATGATTGATTTAACTACGTTCTTTTAACTGCATAGGTTATATGGCGCAGAATATTTTTAAAATGAATTTGAAAGGATGTAGAAGGGAACTATCTTGGCATACTTCAAAATAATACCCCAGGATTTGTCTCATAGAAATTAAAGAAAACAGAAAACATGAGAGAGGATATGAAGGCAACCATAAGCTTGAGACAGGCTGCAACATCTCTGGTCAGATATTCAAAACCAGGATCATCCTTACAATTAGTTCACTGAAACTAGTGGTCGTTTACGAAAAAAAAAATCCTGAAGGTAAAAATTGAAGAGGCAAAAGTGTCTGTATTAATTTATTGTTCTCGTATTATACCACTGTGTTTTTCGATCTTGAGAAATAGATGGATTGAAACGAAACAAATACGGAGTCACTGAATTACAAGTTAAGGTTAAATTGAATTTCCATAAAATGAATATATTTTCACATCATGATGTGTGGTGTATTTTAATTTTAAAATTTTAAAACTCCTATTGTGGGTGATGTTATATATGGTTAGTGCACATAATATTGGGGTACTGTGGTGAATATTGCATGTCGTTTAATGGATGTGCGCATGTGTTTCTACGAGTTTCTGATCTGGAGCTCCTTGATTAAAGTGGAGTGGCTGTGGTAGGGTGACTGAGGGGGTTATGAATGTCTTACTGCTTCAAATGATCTTAATATTTCTATTTTTCTAGTGAGATATTTCTGTCAATTTTATTTTTGTTTAAGAATATTTTTTATGTAGACCGCCACTATATGCTGTGATTCTGTAACACAACAGGAGACAGAGAATAAAGACAACTAGTTTAAGCTACTGGACCGCGATGTTCGGCATGTATATACAGGATGTCCGGATGAAAGGCATCCGAAATAAAATCATTATATCTCAGAAGCAATTTATCACACACATTAACGGGTTACACCATTACAAAGGGAAATTATCAAAGTTTCTTTTCTGCGTATATAACTTTCTTAATACCTTTAAATGTGGGCTCCCTTGGTGGCACAACAGATAGCCATACTTGAAGAAGGTTTGGTGTTACCGTAGCCACAGAGTCCCTTATGCGGGCTTTTAGGTGTTGAATGTCGTTGATTTTAACCTGGTAGACAGTGTTCTTCACTTAACCCCTCAAGAAAATATCCACTGGGGTTAAATCTGGCGACCTAGGAGGCCAAGCGATTGGTCCGCCTCTGCCAATTCATATACCAGCCATCTCTGTCCAAGTGATACCTAACATGGTGGCAAAAATGTGGCGGCGTATGCGCATAAGCCTGGCATGGGGGGGGGGGAGGGGAAATGTTAAGAGTTTTCCTTTCCGATAACATAAACCGGATACGTGTATGACAATTAGTTTCCGAGATATACATTTGTTATTTTCGATACCTTTCATCCGGACATTCTATACATGCGTCTGTGTATACTCATGCAGAGTCACATATCCTGCATACATGTTAAATGCGGAAGCTCGAATTTCCCTGTATATAGATGATTCATCTAATACGTTTCAGAGTCAGAGAATGATTATTCATATTTGATTTCCTGTTTATACGGATTTGCTGAGTATGGGAAAACAGTGTATTCAAGTTCTTTTTAACATCATGTAATGCTAGTCAAATTCAGTGGCGGTCAAGGGATGGTCAGGTTAATTGTTGTCATATCTCAGAGAGGAAAACGCATGGTTTTCCCCGTGAGACTGCGCATGTCGTAAGGATATTCCTATTACTTTTGAATTCAGTCCTTAGTCATTGCTGAGGCGTTAGTTCTTCGTGCCATAGCTGAGTGTTAACATTTGCCACGGTTTGGAAATATTAAGTATTTGAAACTTAGGTGATCTATGAGGAATTCCACGTTTCCTGTAGAATGTGTCAATATTCGTTGTTTATCTAACAGTTAAACTGTAGCTGCGCGCAGTGCGCATAGAGTTCTCACTGGTTATAGTTTGATTTAAGTTTATTAATGTAAAGATGTGATGACAAGATTCACTCTCGGAATATCTACTATATATTTTCATATGTGCATATTTGAGCCCTTCCCAAGTTAATGCGCGATATATTTCGTCAGAAACACCGATAGTTACAGGATGGACATGTTTAATGTTTAGTAAGATCAATGAAAGAAACGCCTCACGCTCTTTCTCAGTATTTAAATCCAATAATTTATACTTTGTAACGGTAGAATTTCTACTCGTACATTACCAAACGAAAAGTTTTAATAACAACCGAAGTGTAAAGTTCTAGGTTTGTGTTTCCAGTTATTCTGCTAAGTGTTTTATACTGTTGTAAGACGTGTCTTCTTATCCTGAGGGAAGAGCATAAATTGTAGGTAAGTTGAATGAAAGTAAAGGTGGAAAGTATTTGGATTTGCCATTAAGTGGGGAAGCAGGAAATTATACAACTAGAACTTCTAGAGTTATGTTCTATGTGCCTAATTCTTCTTCATAATTTGCACTCTTTTCCAAGTATAATTAGAATGATCGGGTCAAGGAGGATGAGGTGGGCAGGTCATGTAGCACGAAAGGGGGAGACGAGGAATGCGTATAGGATATTGGTGGGAAAGCCAGAAGGAAAGAGACCACAGGGAAGACCAAGGCGTAGGTGGGTGGACAATATTAAAATGGATCTTAGAGAGATAGGATGGGATGATATGGATTTGATAGATCTGACTCAGGATAGGGACCAGTGGAGGGCTCTTGTGAACACGGTAATCAACCTTCGGGTTCCATAAAATTCTGGGAAATTCTTGAGTAGCTGCAGAATTGGCGGCTCCTCCAGAAGGGCTCAGGTCCATGAGTAAGTAAGTGCCTAATTCTTAAGTGCTGTTAAACTAGTGGGGGCCATAGTGATTTGGAACACTAGGCAAAGCGAAATGTAAAAATAAGAAAAACTCATAGAATTTAGGAGCGGAAACCTCTTGGGAAGGTTTACGTATGGGACGGAGATGGAAATAAATTTGTGTTCAATTGAACTTGCTAGTATCTAGTTCAGTGGTGTACCATTGTTTCAGCGGTGCTGGGAATTCGGTTTTCCTTACTATAGTTAGCAATTTGTGTGGATATGTGCATTAGAGGGATGTTTGTCTACTTGCCATCTTCAAAGTTTTATTTTCTTTGTTTCTGTGAAATTTTCGTACACTTCCCATTTATTTTGTCGCTAACGCTGTAGCGTAGTTGGTTGAGGCACTATGCTACAATCCGGAAGGTCGTGGGTTAGAGTCCCAATTAGGTGGATTGTTTTTTCAATTGACTTAATCCTTCCAGACGCACTATGGCCCTGGGGTCGACTCAGCCTCTAATAGAAATGAGTACCAGGAATCTTAGGGTGCGAAAATCTGGCAACTTTACCGCCATTTGTGAGCCAATTATCTAGATAATGTGGGACCCTCAACGTCTCACAACCCTATGGGTCTCCAGGCCTGCTTCGGGGATAGCTTTTTAAGAAACAGCTGAAATCAACGTGGACACTTCTCACAGCAGAGATCTAAATCCTTTATACTTTGGACATTGTTCCTCTTGATGTTGCATTTGACATTCTTGTTACTTCATTTCAAATCGTCGGTAGGAAACCAGGCTCGCGATAGACAGTTCTTGTAGGTTTTCTTTAGTCGCTCTTGGGAATCATCGATATAGCGCCGTCCCACAGTCCTCCTAACACAGCCTTCGTAATGTAGATTTGACTCATTGAATAACGTAAGGAAGGTAATAAAACTGTTAAAATCAATTTACGCTTCTTTATATAATTATGTAGTTCAATAAATCATTACGCCTTCACTGAATATTTTGTCATCATTATTACGAATTTATAAATAGTATTTTTTCGGGTTATCTTTATATTCAGAAACTTACCTACCTACTACTCGGCGCTACAGCCCTGAGTGAGCCTTAGCCTCCTCTACAACCAGTCTCCACAACCAATGCGTGCTGCCATAGGATTGATGATCTACGCATGATGACCCGAGGCTGGTTGTTAGGTTTCTGAACAAAATTCTTTTTACAGGATGAGGCTATTAGCCTCATGCCCAACCCCCAACTTTGGGAACCAGCGTATCTCTTTTAGTCTGGACTTTACACTTTGACCTATCCGGCATTGGTGACCCTACCGGTAGTTAAACTACCGCTGGCATAGCTCTCCAGGTCACAGAGTCACGCAAGCCCCACCACCACGATAAGGTGAAGACAATTTTGGGGGGATATTCAGAACCTTAGGAGAAATGAAATGGGAATTTCGGTCGAATTTAGAGAAAGTATAACTCATGTATTTGTTGAAGTGGAAGAGGAGCGTTTTCTAAGGGCCTAGACTGGGCTTCTTGGTGTGATCTTGAGAGACTGCACCGGGTAATCAGGCGTGTGGCATTAGACTTCCATTCTAGAAGCTGGATTACAGCTATCCTTGTTTCTTTCACGATTTCCTTCAGTTTTTGCAAATGAAGGTTGGATTGGTACCTTGAATCAAGCCCCGATCGAATCCTTTCAAACCCGTATTGACTCACCGTTCATGAAGATAATCCCTTCTCACTCTACCTGTGTAGATCTATGTTGGTGAATAAGCGTCTGTAAATAAGATATGCGTTAATGATCCTTACAGTCACAATCTCTTTAGTTTACAGAAAAGGCCTCATTGCGTTGTATCAATTTTATGCAGAGTGAAGAAAATCTCACCACCAGAAATTAGGTTAGTTAATTTCAAGAATTGCTCTAATCCCTCTTTGACAATCATAGTGTTCCTTTGGGTCTGAATTTCAGACGTCAGTTAATATTAAGATGGTTGTATTCTGGGTTTTGAAGTCCTGTGAGATACCCTGACGATGGAGCCAGCTAGTTTCTCCGAAAGACTGGTAACCATCCACCTGTTTACGCAATATCACATCCCAGAAGACTTTCTTAATGAATTATTTTGTTTCTATATGATGACTTTGATAATCAGACATTTCTTCACTTCATGAAATTTCCACATGTAATTTAGATTACGAAAGAAAATAGAAACACGATAGATATGTTTTACTGACATTGTTAAATACTAACGTTACTCAGACTAGAAGATGTTACTGTTACTGAACAAGAACTTTCTTCCATAGTACAGAAAGAGGGGAAGTTTTGAATTTTATTTGATGTGTTTGTTGTATATAGTCACCTGAGATGAGTCAGTAAATAAACCCATTAACCAGCCCAACCCATGTGCATGTGACTGTCCCATTTGTCAGCAGGATATATATTGACTAGTGTATCGAAGAATGTCTTAATGTAACAGAATAAATCTGCACATTTATAGAAAATGTACTATTCCTTATATAGATCTATTATTGCTATCATGTATCAGAGAATTTTCAGCGCTGGGGGGGGGGGGAAGTGCAAAAGAACACATTTGCAGAACATGTGTGATACAAATTTGAGTATTTGTTTAATTTTCATAAATGCCTTTGGAGGAAGGAGGTTTGGTTCTTCATCCTGTTCAGTTATTTATATATTTCAAAAGCTTTTGGTGTTAAGCATAGATACTCTTTAAACCAATTTCAAATGTTATGTGTTATTTGAACTAGGTGTACAAAAAATAACATATAATAAAAATTAGTGTCCGTTCGTCACTAACATCAATGAAGTTTTTGACTGAATATAACCATAAAATTTGTAGGGCGAATTTTATTTTGGTAACGCTTGTTTTACATAAGACTCAATGGCTAGCCATACAAAAGAAGTGCTGTATGACATAAAATAGACATAATTAGGAATTATATCCTATAGTTTAACCATTTATCAACATGGTGAATATTTAAAGAAATACCTACCCAGACAAATATTACATATATATATATATACACACACACACACACACACACACACAAAACGTATTCGCCTATCACAGTGGTCGCGCGATCTAAGGCATGAAATATCTTCACCCGCTCAAACTATAAGGTCGTGGATTTGAATCCCACAAGAAACAAGGATTTTNATACAGCAAATGAATATTGAGAGCAATGAAGTGTGAAAATAAAAAATCGCATTTTAGAAACGTATTCACACCATTGCAAAGCTGATCACTAATCCAAGGAGTCCTACCGTCTGTAAAATGATCAAAATGAAAAAAAGAAACCTCGACACCATAAAGGTGTAAGAGGAACAGATTAAATAACAGTTTGAAGTTCATCTTCTGCCGTAAGGTTTGGGTCATTAGAAACCACCCCAAAACTCTGTCGTTAGATCATTCCTTATGCAGGTATATATTTTTTATTTGCTCCTATGTCGGTATACCAATCCTGTTTTCCTGCATTCCAGCTACATGATGTCTTCAATTTGACTAATTTAACATTTTTTTTTAATTTTTATTTTACATTCTGCTCAATATACATAAATAGAGTAATTAGTAAAAGGGATGGGTGTATGTCATATTGAAGCAGGTATCATCCTCCGATGATCCTCTGGTGCTTATCTAATGAGATCCTCTGGCCACATTCTATTTAGTCTTCTTTCTATTGCTGGTTGGTTGAAGAGATTTCTTATTAGTTGGTTGTTGTTTTGAGTGGTCCGGTTTTTGTGTTTCTCCGCTTAGGCTCTGATGACTTCTGTTACATATGGTATGCTTAGATCATTGTGTAAGGTAGCATTTGATACGTACCAGGGAACATTAACTAGTTTTCTTAGCGTTTTGGATTGGAACGTTTGGAAAATTTTTGTGTTGGAATGTTTGCTGCATCCCCGTAACTCTATCCCGTAGGTCCAGACTGGTTTGATTATTGTTTTGTATAGGATTATTTTGTTTTCAAGAGATAGCTGTGATTTTTTGCCAATTAGCCAATCATATTTCTGGTTTTGAGCTCTAGTTGTCTTCTCTTGGCTTTTATATGCGTTCTCCACGTTAGTTCGACTAATTTAACATGCATACAATGCCAAGTTAGGAGTGCCAGCAGTTACATTGCATTCCAACACATGGCATTACATGTAACATAAGACTTGAGATAAATTTGTAAGTCACAGTGAAACCTTGAAGAGTTCCATGTTCTGTGATACAACAACCTGTGGTGGGCTGAGAGCCAACCGAAGCTTCACAGAAATATGTCGATTCCATCCTCGGGGTCGAAGAATAGCTGAAGCAATAAACCACAGTGACGCAGTTAGCCCCGCGGAGTACGAGTATATGAGACACATCAAATTCGGTCAAAGATATCAAACCATGTCAGAAGCTTTTTTTTTTCAGGTTCTTTCGGTTTCTTCTGACATTAAAATGACGTTTCGCACTCAGCCGTCATCCACAGTCGGTATTATACTTTCCCATGTTGTCTGTCTTTCTATAACCTGGCATTTGTTATTTAAGTTCGCCTCCAATATATTATCTTACTTTATTTTATGATGCTACCTGTCAAGAGATTCTGATGAGGAGACATTTTTGTCTTCCAGAAGGAAGGACTGGCCAACAGACTACGGGAAGTGCAAAACACAGCACCAGAAGGTACAGTTTATGTACGTGAATGAAATCATAAATTGTATTGATTTCTGTATTATGGAAGGAATTAAACGTCCATGTATTCACACTCCGTCAATAATGCAACAATTGTTTATTCACCATTTAACACTTAACACAACATGTTTCGGTCATATAGGGCCATCTTCAGGTATCTTAATGCATCAAAACTGTTACACTGCTCTGATGTGCGCTAAAAAATTACGTAAATAATTAATTAAAATCCATTAACATTTTCTATTAAAATTTTTTCGTAAAGTCTTATTCCACCTCATAAGGGAAGTCGTCCACTTGTTTGGGGCTATGTCATATTCCAAAAGGTTCGTTTCTGCAGCTTGTTTTTCTGTTTGTTAGCCCGTTGTTTTGTTACGTCTGCAATCTGTAATTTACAGAACGCCACATGTAATTATTGTTGTATTAATGTTGTGTTATGTTGGTTTGCTTTATACTCACATGCCGCTTGCTTGTATGTATCCTCTAGCAACATGTGGTGCTGTCTTCGCTAGTGCAGATGCGGTGTGTTTGTTCCGGTATTTATATGCCCTGGTTGTAAGGAGTGGGGAGAGGTGGGGGAGGGTATAGTGTTATGTTGTGTAATTTTTGTATTTAGATATCAGGCTCTCCACAGTTGTGGTCCCAGAAATAGACCTCATGTTATGAAATGCATTAGAATCCACATAGCATGCCTACTGATATTATTTTTTTTTTGTGTTACACAACGGCGCTTTCTCTACTGCACGAGTTACTTTCTCGAGAGCGTCAAATGTGAGGTTGACGGATATTAATGAATTGAGAAAACGATGAAAGGAAGCAGCCGTAACTTGTTTTAAGCTATTGTCCCGCTATTTTTCTTGACTTCCAGGAGGAAACATCAAAATAATTCAGGATAGTCGGCCTCCGAAATCGGGATCTTCCGAACCGGAAGCTGACGTCCACTGTGTTGAATGACATTCTTGTCTAAAGAACCGATTCTTTTTTATTGTTTCCATGGGTGAATCATTCTCATATGTTCCGTGAATTTTGTTGCTATCAGGAGCCGAAAATTAAATTCCTTTTAAAATTATGTAATCTAAGCCTGGTTTTTCTCTCAAATATTTAATTTACTGTTGTCCTAAGTAGTGAAGCGCTTTGCACACATGTTCTGAGTACTACTGCTACTAAAATACAGAAAGGTTACTTCAGTTACGAAGCAGAAGAGAAGCCGCCATGTGTGTTTACTGGTCGGCCGCTTTTGACACATAGCCACACAGACTGATGTTATTTGTGAACAGATGATGGAGAATTTTTGACCCTAAGAAATGGCAAGGCCGGTCACGGTAGCCGAGCGGTCTAAAGCATGTACTGTCTTCGCTCGCTTGGAAACCGCGATCGTGGGTTCGAATCCCACTCAGGGCATGGATGTTTAGTTTTTGTATGTGCGTTTTTCTGTGAACTGGATCAAATACAGATATTTTATATATCACATTTGTTTGATATAAACTTAGATATTTGTACAGTTTCCTTGTTTTTAATTTCTCGATGATAAAGAGCATTTTATAGCGAATTTGTAGATATGATCTTCCTCTATGTTCACATCCTAGCTCCAGTTATTCATTTCTTACCATAAAACCGAAAGCTGCAACCGCCATTTGTTTCTTTATACTGTACAGAAAAATTGCCGCAGCAAAAGTTACATTTTTGCGATAAGTTTCATACTATTTCAGAGCCCTACATGAAGTGTCGCTAGTGTCATTTCGACGTCTCAATTTCGCGCTTCCGCCATGTTATTATACGTTGTAGGAAATTAAGAAGCATAAGTTTTGAGTGACCTCTGATGTCATGACGTTCTAACAAATTCTTTTAAAAGTCTGTTACCTGGATCAGAATTCGACATTGAGCGATACACAAATAGTATGACGATATCATTAGCACAATTTATTTTAAGATGGAAAATTATGCTAAATTGTGTGGTAAAATTGAGCTCAAAATTGTAGAACTGGTTCATCCGCCTCACGATCTGGTCCATTTGCGATTATGTATTATGAAATTTACTATGAAATGTATTATGAAACATAAAATTGTTCTAATTAAGCAATATATCCAGAATAAGTACTAGGGAGTGGGGGTATAGCTCCACTCGTGCCTGACCTCAGTGCTACGTAGATGGAGGTGAGTGGTCAGCTTCACGCCCAAAGGAAATCCCCCCCCCCCCAGTATCCATTAGGTATATAGTAGTATAGTAGTGTGGACCACAGATCCGGTCTGGAGACTGTACAGAAGAGAGAAATCTCTTGCAGCCTGCTAAGAATTGAACTCCGACTGAACGGACGTCTGGCCTTGAAATCAAAAAATATATTGACCAACTTTATGTCTACAAACATCGCAAGAAGACCAACCTACCACAGAATTTTGTCAGTCAGTTATTCATTCAATCATGAGTGTACCGAAAGCAATAAATTTCACTTTTGTTTGCTGGTTATGATCTTACCCTTAATTTTAGTACCGTTTAGAAACCGCCCAGTCCTTTGTGTTCGGGTGGAGTTCTATCTACGCGACCGATAGAGATCCACCGGCCAACCAAGTTTGTTGGTCTAGACAGTGGTGAGAAACCCGCGGCCAGCGGTCTGATCCTGGCTTCAGGATTTATTATACTTTTCTAGCGCTTGAACTTACATCTTGGGTTAGCTCCATTTACGTATAGTATAGGAATATTATTAAAAATTTATATTCAGATACAACATGGAGATTATATCAGATATAACTTTCATAACCGATATTAAATTATTTTATTAATTGGGTACAACGTCGCAAATAATAACTATTACGTAGGCTAAATTAACGAAGAGTTAATTCTTTAGCGATCATAAGACTTTTTTCTGAACTCTTTTAATCACTTAGAAAAACGTAGTGCGTTTAATAACTCTTTTACTTTATTCAAGAGTCTGGTGGCTTTATGGTATGACCTCTCGCCACGTAACAGCAGAAGCAACACAATCTACGTGAAGGCAAGAAAACTTCTTTATTATTTAATCTTTAATTTATAGAATATTAAATTATTTACGACAGCCGTTGTTTAACTTTTATTTGTATGAGTATTAAATTACATTTACATCAGAGTTGTTTTGTTGTGTTTGGATCGTCTGAAATTTTGAAATTAAAAAACTCCCGTTATGCTCCAACACACCTCGCGGTTTTATTATTGCAGTCATTTCGTTTTAATTGTTTGTTTTCCTTAGTTTCGATATGTTTTGGAAAACAGTTTATCTTGTCAGACTACAAAATCTACCTTCTCTGGCAGCAAAAACTACGTTGCAGGCAGCTCGTTATGTTGTTGCAAAAAGAGTATGCTAACAAGTAAGGCAACGCTGCTTTAGAATTTGGCAACATGGTTGAAAATTTGGTTCCGGTACCTGCCAATAATATTTAATCCAGTGATTGAGATTAGCTCTTTCTAAGGGGCCCAACTGAGTAGGTGTCTTCCTTTTTCACCTGAAGACGGAAACAGATCCAGTTTCCGAAACGTCGTGTTTTCTATTACCTAGTGTCCTCTATTACCTAGAATTCCAGACGATGGAAAAAGACCAAAAACCCAGTAATTCTGTTACTAATATTTAAGTTAAAAATGATTAATATACTTGCCAGTATAATAAAAAGGGCGGGGATAGCATAGCGACTAGCTACGGGTTGGACGACCGAGGAATCTGAATTCGAGTCCCGTTAAGGTCAAGAACGTTCTCTTCTTCACGTCGTTCAGACCGGCTCTGGGGTCCATCCAGTCTCCTTTACAATGGGTACCGGGGTTTCTTTCCTCGGGGGTAAAGCGGCCGGGACGTGAAGTTGACCACTCACCTCCAACCAGTGCCGAGGTCAAGAAAATGTGGATCTATACATCCACTCCCCCATACATCTTTATGGCATAATGTTTATTTAGTTAAGCATAAGGACAAATTTTTTACCAGTATAATAAATAGATAATCGCAAGAAGACAGGAGTAGAACAAACTTCTGGAACGTCTGCAATGCCAAATATAATTCAACGAAGACCGTCCAAGGGAATTTTGATGTACGAGTATTGAAACTAAATGGTACGTCAGTATTTGCGGACTTTCGTATAATATCTCGGAGAAAGTTTCTGCTTAAGAGGGAAGAAATAACAAGAGGCTTAGGAATTTGCACTCTTCACCATTCAAACGAAGGAGGAGGAGGAGACAAGATTAGCGTGTAAAACGTGTAGAAAACGCAAGTAGTGCAAGAATTTTACGGTGGGGGGGGGGGACCGCGTGCGTAACTTTTACCCTTAGGCTAATATTAAAATGAAACCTAGAGACATTAGTAGTATCCTATCATACCCAAAGCCGGATGATATAAAATTTTAAATCGCTTATTCAGTTCTGTGTGATGGTATGGACACTGTCCGACATCACTTAGTTTCTGTCCCTGTAACAAATGGACACGCGGTAGCATAGTTGGTTGAGGCGCTATGCTGCTAGCCGGAATTTCGAGGGTTCGAGTCCCGATGAGGTCAGTGATTTTTCAATTTATCTAATCCTTCCAACCGCACTATTTCCCTGGGGTCGACTCAGCCTCTAACAGAAATGAGTACCAGGAATATTCCAGCGGGGAAAGGGTAGCCGGCGGGTAAGACTGAAAACCTTACCCCTATCTGTGAGCCGATTGTCTAGAAAATGTGGGAGCCTCGACGTCTCACAACCTTTAGGGTCTTCACGTCCTGTTAGAGGGGTAGCTCTACAATTTTACTTTATTCCTGTAACAAAGTTAATCGAAATCTGTCAAGTAGTTTCTGAAGGATAATATAACGTTCGTTATGCGGACATCCCCATTATTCTTTAACTTTATGCGCTTTACGGAAAGAATACAAAATGGAGCGGAAGGCTCTGTGTTCTCCTCCTTTCTGGAACCACCAAAATCCCAAGAAATATGCCATTTGGACTTGTGAATTATCTTCTATGTAAAGTGTATGAATTAAGCGTTCATAGGGTCGCGATAATTTCCCTCAACCCAATTCGTCTGACGAAAACCATGAAGGTTATTACCTGCGCTACAGCATTCATTCGACTTGCACCTTAAAGAAGAAACTACTTCTTTTACTTCCTCTGTCTGACTCTAATTCGTTAGAATATCGTCTGTGTTACACTATGCCATAACATTATTCTTACACTAAATGGAGAAGACCGTTGAAATTCAGCGTGAAGTAATTTCTTTCTTACCTTCATCCTTCGCCCTCTTCTTCTTGTCTTTTATTCCGCTTTATACCTTTATCTCCCACTCTTACATCTCCCTTAGAAAGAGAAAACTAAGTTACGTCTTTATGCTTCAGATGTAACAGTTTCGAACATAGAGCAGCTGCGTGTGTAAGCATAACCCACATACATAACACACATGCATACTTATAAATGCCACACTAGTTATGAAAATTGCACTGTATTGATGTAAGTTGGCGCAGGACGTTTGATACCATAGAGAGGAAAGTGAAAATATTTACGTTAGCTGATTAAGTTGACGTGTGAAGTGGTAATGTTTGCGAAAGCCGTGTTTTTTGAAACATAACTTGTCAAGAGTGTGTGCCTCTATACATGACTAACAGTAGTGCCACACTGAAATCAAAATCATGATATATTCTTTCCGCGGGGATAAAGTCAGAGGTAATGGCTAGGAATTACTACGGTGTTGAAGTATTGCTCTGTATTGTGTGTATTCGGAATGATTTGCTGGCATTGTTCTATTTAAACTATTAAATATTAATTTCTTATTATCTCAGCACTTAAGTACTCTGACAAAAATGTTCCCTGTGGAAAAATTTGGTCACCATTGTGTTCTTTAATACAGAAATAAGGCCACAGATACCACACGTTCACGTGAAATTTACTGCACCATCTCCGGTGGATGAATTTCAATACCATTTTAAGATTAACAGTGTTATATAGGACTATTTATTACTGCAGGAAGCACTTCTTGCTTGTTCTTGTTATTACATTTATTGTAAGTCTCTTTGCCCCAAAGAAAATGTTTCGGGCGCATCAATTACATTTTATGCTGTGTGTTGCCGGTTAAGTGCTGACACATTTTGTATAAAAACGATGGCACTAGATTAGACGGTTTAGCCTAAAATATAAGGAAACCTTTGTGTCCCCTGTTGCTGTAGAACCAAATATAAGACTAACATCATCATCATCATCACCATATATTAACATTGAGCGCAATGTCTTAGTGCCTTAGCTGTTATTATATTGTGATATTGATTGAGAGAGTAGCCATATTACAAACAAAGAAGAGGCAATTTTTTCCAGTTTACTTCTATAATATTGTGGCATGTATACCCGCTGAGAGGCAACGACCGCGAAATAAGCAGTTGTATTATAGCCGTTGCTAAGTAGTGGCCCTGTAAATAACGACCGTTGGTAAGTAATGGCCGCAGCAAGCACTCAGGCAAAAATATAAGAGCTGTTGGAAGAGGTGTTCTCTATGAAATCCGTGCCGATGCTATAGGCCAGCGGCCATTAGAAATAATCTTGAGACGGCAGTTAGAAGAGTAGGAGGTTGGTGTGAGATGGCCGCCAGCCCGCGAGGACGTGAACCCGGGAGCAGGGGAACGTTCACTGGTGAAGACACAGCAGACTGAGAAAATGTATGCTACTGTAGTTAGCCGCAGAGTGTGTGAATTAGTAATAGCGCTATAGTTATTTGTAGTTACGACCTGTAAGTGTTCAATAAATCCAATTACCAATCCAAACACCGTGTATAGTCCCTCATACACGTGACAATATTAATCCGACGTCCTTCTCATGACTGGCCTTATGTTTCCTATGTCATGCAGTAGACGTCTACACGTATTGAATGGAACTCATCTTCTTGTCGGCATCTCTGTCTTGTACGTCATTAAGCAAGGTATGTGGGCCGTGCCAATGAAGATGAGAACATGGGACTGGAAATGCAAAGACCATATTCCTGACGAGGAGGATGAAGATAACGTTGACGCCAGCGAGGATGACAAGATCCTAATTCTGTTGGTCTCTTGCCTATAGTACAGGCACCTGTATCCTGGACAAATGGGCAAGAGTTGGTGCAACTTTCTTGAAGATAACCATCATAAAGTCAGAATGATTTTTGTGTTGATTCATTGTTTAAGATGGGAGTTCTGGGAGTTCGTTTTCCATCTAAATTATTATTTTGAAAAAAATTAAATTTGCATTCATAAATATATTTTAAGAATAACTGTGTTTTTACTGAAATAACTAATTCTCTGCAACAAATTGGTCCATGAACTGCTTATTTATATGGCTGTTTGCGGGATACCATTTTATAGAGCCTGTAAATGCATCATTGTCAGTTCCTAAGTCACCATTGGATCCTATACTGACCCACATCAGTCCATTTTGTATCTTCTCTAAGGGCCACTATTATATTGCCTTCGCATCTACATTTAAGCCTTAAAAGTGGTTAATTTCTTTAAGATATTCTGATCAGCATTATAAGATTGTTTTTGCCTATTTCTCTTCTTTTGAAAAATTAAAAATAGGCTTATGAGACCACAAATCTGTCTGTGTATCCCCTCCTACCAACTTTTGAACGCCTGAGCTGGTCTTTAGAAAACTCAGAATGTATATCATGACACCTGAGCCCATGTCAACGGTGTACTTCATAAATTTCTCCCATCAGTCTGTGTGCCTGTATGTGTATCCTCCTTATCGTCGCTAGGCAACCGCTCAGTAAACATGTTCCCGCAGCAAAGAATTCATACAACAGAAGAATTGTTGGACGCGTAATTTTCTGTGCAAACCGCATAGTTCCAAAGGAGAGTTTGTGGGTCTGTTTTTTATTTCCCTATCGGTGCAACTTAAAGGCTCTGTAAACACGATCCCGCGGCAATGAAGAATTTTTGGAGGCGTTTTTTCTATGAAGTCCATGTCGGTTCAAAGGAAAATAGGTGATTAGTTCTTCCCAGAATTTGTTTTTCGCCATATGTGCTATGGCTTGTCTGCTATATGTTGTATGTGAGTTGTAGACGGAAGGGGTTGCTTGATGGGAGGAGTTTGTGTCTTGCCGCGGCTCCCGTGCTAGCCACGCAAAGCCAGGTAGTTAAGAACTGGTGCCCCACAACCACCAAGCTTAGAGTAGAGACTTCTGCACACCTGTGCATCTAACCCTTCCTGGTGTAATTATCCCAACAACATTAAGAGAAGAATACTGACTTTGAACTTCATTATAAACCCCCCCTTTCCAGTTTATCAACGGTCACGTCCTTCCTCAACACTTCATACTCAGGCACTCTAAATATTTGTTCTTTCCTCAGAGTGAGGGATCACGTTTCATGCATTTCTTGTAAAATAATTAGTAATATTACGGTTTCATACTTTTTTCTTAAGATTTTAGGCTTCAGAATTTTATGATAATGCCATTAAAATTATTTGAGATATAATTATATTCACTCTTTGTTTCAGGTAAGTGTGCGCCTCACAACTGATTACGGCACGTGGCTGACAGATGGCATTGCTCTAATCCAGGTAACAAGCCGTCACTCTCTCAAAACAACATGAAGCTGTTTACATTTTATAATTACTGCTATTAAGCTATATACATTGTCACGTGTTGGGTGTATAACGCTCACTTCGGCTCCGCTCGGCACGTCACCGCTGGCGGGGGGTGGGGGCGTCCTCCATAGCGCAACACGTCACAATATATATAGTTTTAAGAGGTTTTCTTGGATGCCTGGAATAGCCCTAAGCAAGTACTGACAATGAAACATCATTCCACCTTTCAGATACTGCGAATAGTCTATACGCGACAAAGAGAACTTACTTTTGTTGTTACATTTTCTAAAACCACGTTGCATTGAACAACTTAGGCCTATGATACGCTTCCTTTAAATGCTATGCATGAAAACGTAAAATTAGGTGCACACGCGCTGGCTGCAGGTAGAGGATTTATGCTGACAGGGGGATCTGCCAGTAAGTCTCTCTCTCTCGTCAGCTATCGTCTGTTTAGAGGAACTTCCTGAGACCTGTATTTTTCATTGGTGGCTGCTATGACTAAACAGTGAATTCGAGTGATGGATCCCATAAGATATAAATGCAAACAAGAGAGGCGTCGTTATAAGATCTTTGTTCATATCTCTAAATATAACAACACGCTAAGTACGCATTCCCGAAACATCGTAAGATGACAGCGAGCCGCTTTCTTACAAAGAAAGGAGAACAGACCTGTTTCAGAGGAAATGTGACCCTTAGTTTCAATGTTAAAGTAACCTCATCCATCCTTCCCCCACAGTCTTTTAAACCACACTGACGCATGTCCAATTTCAGTAAATTAATTAGAAAGTACTGCAATGTATCAACGTAGTTATGGTAGGAAATTGTACTCCAATTAGGGATACATTTTTTTTTCCGAATGTGTTTGTTGATGTATTTTTCTTTACGATTATCTACACCTCTTTGAACTTTGCAATAGTTTGTTTCAGAAGTACATATATGTTCCGGATACAAACCTTGTTTCAAATTAATCGCATTGCAGGCACTCCACTACATAATAATAAAATGCTTCCGTTTCTTTTGGTTACCCGTGCACCGTATTGGATATTCCGATGAAAAGTGTAAGTCTTAATTAGGTGCACATTTGAAGTTATATTCCAGTTCGTTTGAGATGAAAAGTTCTGGGGAAATATTATAAAAGTTATATGTGAACTTGATATAAAACATTCATTATAGTGGTGCCAATAGGGACGAAATTTAAATTTGCTTGGCTAATTCTAATGTATAGCTAAATACCGAATTTAATCGAAAATCAGTTATTAGTTTCGAAACTTAACTACACAGACACAACATGACAACATTATGTCTTTGTTTTATGAAACTTCTACGAAGAATTCAATAAAAAGGAAGGAAGGTTTTACTCGAACTAAGTTCACCAAAGTTCTAAAGGTTTTCTAAACAGGTTAGAAACGGTTAGGTTATGTTTTCTTCTCTATAAGACTTGACATAATTTGATTAGAAATTGATTATTCTTTGAAGAGGAAGTTTGAAATAAAATATTTACCTTTCTTTTTCGAAAACTTCTCTGAATATTTGATCAATTCACTCAACTTCTATGAAAAAGTTTGTTCATAGATTCTTAGTCTCTCGTTTGCTTTGCTCAGGATCGTGTTATTTCAGACGCGTGCGTAAGTGCTCAACAGTACTTCCTTTCATATAGAGCAGACTTCATCCCAAATATGTTTAAAGAGACGAAATAAGAGAAGAAAACATAAGGTAGATTGCATTATAGTTTGCCGTTGCTGGTGATTAAAATGATCGAAGCCACGTTTCTCATATATAAGTATTGTAACTAGGAGCTTCATAACTTGTACTCTTCTCCAAGTATAATTAGAATGATCATGTCAATGATGATGAGGTGGGCAGGGCATGTAGCACGAATGGGGAAGACGAGGAATGCATATAGGATATTGGTGGGAAAGCCAGAAGAAAGGAGACCACTGGGAAGACCAAGGCGTAGGTGGGTGGACAGTATTAAAATGGATCTTAGAGAGAACGGATGGGATGGTATGGATTGTATTGATCTGGCTCAGGATAGGGACCAGTGGAGGGCTCTTGTGAACACGGTAATGAACCTTCGGGTTGCATAAAATGCTGGGAAATTCTTGAGTAGCTGCAGAATTGGCGGCTCCTCCAGAAGTAAGTAAGTAAGTAAGTAAGTAAGTAAGTAAGTAAGGTAACTGTGAGAGGAAAGCTTCGAAGGCACCAAATTTCGATTTGTNTGAGTAGCTGCAGAATTGGCGGCTCCTCCAGAAGTAAGTAAGTAACGTAACTGTGAGAAGAAAGCTTCGAAGGTACCAAATTTCGATTTGCTGTATCATGAATCGTCGATCTAACACGTTACTTGAACGTAAGTTATACAGTACAGAGTAACACATATTTTGTTTGTGTGTCACGTTTATTCTGAGTACTGATAAAGTTCTGGTGTTTATACTAGTGTGTCAAGTGTAGTAAATCACATAAAAGAAATGGCGACATTCGTCGGCCTCGACGTATTATTCCTTAACGTGCAGGACTGGAAAGGAGTGAGGGAGAAAATAGGGGACGTTGATAATGTGAAATTTTATATAACAAATTGAGGCTTCGAATTTAATTTTCAACTGTTGCTACATTAGTTCACTCCAAAATGAATTGTTAATGAAAATGGTTTATATGCTTTCCACGAATACATTTTTGAAACGCCGAAGTTGAAGATGTGTCTCCCATTGAGTATGGCAGGTCAAAAAAGTTACATATTTGTGATATATCTGCTACTGACAATATTACAGGAGAAATTTATATGGAAAACGCACTTGCCAATANATATGCACAACGCAGACGAGCTCTGTTCGTACTCACAAGATAACTAAGTTCGTGAAATTTTAGTTCGTATTCCAAAGTATACATAGATAGGATGCGAAATCAGGCAGATATTTGCAGGACGGGATATTTATGTTATCATGTAATAAGATAAAAGCATTCTTAAAATAAGTTTGATTTTAATTATCTTACGCCTTGGCCCTTCCAGTCGTCTAATAAATTTAGGCCGAGGGCACACCAAGGAAACTGGCAACCGCAACGCAACCGCAATTTCCGAGAATTGTTATCAGCCTGAGATGAATACATGCTACTGAATGGAGCAGCGCGAATTGAGGAAAATTGCGTTGCCGTCTCCTCAGTTTGCTCTGCTGCATTCAGTGTGTTCAACTCAGGCTGATAACAATTCTCGGAAATTTCGGTTGCGTTGCGGTTGCCAGTTTCCTTTGTGTGCCCTCAGCCTTAGCTTCCTCCTAGCCTATGAACAGTCAACTAGCATTAATACCTTCCCCACCATGCTGCTCCGAATCACTGGGACGCTGTGGACTCACACCACGGATAGGTGTTACCCACAAAAAGATAATAGTATTGTCTCGATAGTACATTGGCTCAAGAATCTTGCTTTTGCCCCAGTTCTAGAATTAAAGAAACGCGGAAACTTTAAGAGAATACGTCGAACTGAGGGAATTATTTTCAGATTCTACTTGGTTAGACAGAGAATGTTACATAGACCTACTAAATTTAAATGTACGAATTGCGCAGGCATTGTAATGAAAGTGTCTACTTAGACGCGACTAAATTTAAATGAAGTATATTTTTATGCGTATTTTATACGAAGTAAGCTGCGGTATAGGAAATGAGCTACGGCCTAGATTACTGGAATTCGATTCCCGGCAGGGCAGGTATTTTTCTCTTCGACGCCTCGAACAGATTGATTCTGGAATTCAACTACCCTCCTATCGAATTAGTTCTTGTAGTCCTCTAACTCAGGGCAAAGCGGCCTCCATATTGTGCCCAGGTTAAGAATACCTAGAGCTATATTTTCACTTTCCCCGCATGTATTCATAGAGCGGTGTTCTAAATAAGCGCTGGGTCAAATATTTCTTTATTCTCAGTTTGTAAAAGCCTATAAAATGGTTATGTCATATCCCTCTGTCCTCATGTTTCAGCTCCGAAACTAATGACCGCATGTCGTTTAAATTTGATATTGGAGTCTACGCTAAATTTTGCAGGGTAAATTTTATTTTAGAGTTATCAGTCCATAAAAACATTCACGTCTATGTAACTTGAAGCAAGCACCATCAGTTTTTAACACGTCCAGCAGTACCAAGAATTATTAAATGACATAAAATGTAGATGTAATTTCGATCTATAGCTTTTATCTGAAACATGAATGAATGCAGTTAACTTTTAAAGAAATATAAAGGAACATAATTTCCGACCTTTTTCATTATGTATGTAATGCGATGAACTTGGCAGTAAGACATTTACATCTGCAATAGATTTAAACCAAAGCCAACTATTTATCCATTGCATTTTGAAAACACGTCAAGTCCATTAGAGTATACATTTCCATTCTCGTAACGTCGTCAAGGAGGGCGTCTAACTGTTCAGTTTTATCCGTCACAGCGTCAACACGTGACGCTCCGCTTCGCGGCGGAGTCTGCAGGAGTCGGTAAAGCAGACCGCCGATAGGGATCAATACAAGCAGCCATCAGTTTGTCGTGCATGATGACGGTACTGTATTATTCCACAAACCGGTCTCTTATCTTTTCTTAATATCAGACGAGCCAATTAATAGACCAGAGCTTCGGGAAGTCCACAGTTCTAATCTCGAAGATTGACTTCCTTTCTTCAGACAAACTAACACCACTGATCCGAGTTATTATTGGCGAAGTAACAATTGCTCAGTTATTAAAAAAAATTCCAGAATCTTATAGAACCCGGCGATTCATTCATTCATTCATTCATTCATTCTCAAGAGCCCGCCACTGCTCCTAATCTTGAGTCAGAAGAATCCAATCCATACCCTCCACCTTTTCCTTCAAAATCTGTTTTATTACGATCCCTCATGAACACTGGGTCTTCATAGTGGTCTCCTTTCTTAAAGTTTTCCTGCTGGAACTTTGCAAACACTTCTCTTCCGTCCATGTTATGTGCCCTGCCCATTTCATCCTCATTGTTTTCCATCATTATAGTAATGTTCTTAAGACCAGTCTCCACCAAACCCCACGAGTCAAGGTGTTCCTTGGTTACCTGGCAGTTACACATTTCATCAAGGCATTTCCGACCTTCGTAGAACCCGGAAGTTCATTACCTCCAGCCACTTGTCAACTGATACCTTAGTCTTCTTAGTTAGTTATTGGAGAGGGTGGGTTTCCCCATGCACTTAGACCTGTATTGGTCCATTGTGCTTCCCTCTATGATATTCTACCAGTCTCTATATCCTACCGGTACTGGTGCTTACCATCAGTCCCGCCCAGCCAGCGAGACCGGCTCTACTAGCTGAGAGGTATCTATAATGCTTCCCCCATCTACCAGAGGTATTAGAGACTGCTGTTGGGCGGGAAACGTCCGTAATTTGGCTCAGTGACCTCCTTTGGAGATATGAGGTTCTTTTACGTGCTGTAAAGCTACGACATGGGACCCACGGCTTAAAGTCCCTCCCGGAGGACTTGTTCCCTGAATTTTTCCGCCATTAAAAATTCGACGACTTCCGCCGGGTATTTGAACCCGCGTACTACGAGTCATGAGGTGGGAACGTTACCTCTAGACTACGGATACCGCTTTAGTCTTCTTACTCAGAACCGGACTGTGAACCGACCTCACCTCCTTCCAGTTCTGATGTTAATGTTGGAGCGTTCATAACACTAATCCTACATGCTGTAATGATATTATTCTTGGACACGGGGACACCCCTTTTTCATCTCTTCTTACGCCGAAATCCCAAAGATTCTTTCCCCCCCTTTTCCCCCCCCCCCCCCGAACAATTTCTTTTTCTGCTCAAGGATCTCCTCACTGGTTTTATTTTCGCAAAGGAAGTAATATCTACGTCATAGCGCCGTGTTTCGCTCCCCAAAACGCTTCCACTACAGCCACTCGTAAGCGCATTCTTAAGCCATGAAACTCTACTTCCCGTAACACTCCATACTTACATTCGCGATGTGCCCGATTCGAGTCTCGGACGGGGTAAAAGCTTATCTGATTGGAGGATTTTTTTGCAATTTTTCTGTAGCTCGAGGTAAATTAAGTGAGGGGACAGTACTTTCAAATAGATCACGACCACTTCCTTCCAAATCCTTACCGAATCGCCATTCTGATTATCTGATTGTCGTTCGGCTCTTGAAGATTTTGTAGTTGTTGTTGTGCCGTTAAATTTGTAAGGATAAAATTTATTGCCGAATGTTTGAGTTAATAGTTACATTTCACCTTGACAGGCCTGTAACAGAATTCGAGCAATTATTTTTTAGATCATGAGAGAATGTTTAACCGTTACCTTTGAAATGCTTTTATTCAACTGGAAAATATAAATGTACTTTTAATCGCATTCTTTACCGTTCTGCCTGAGAACGGTTACAGAAATATTCTGCCTCGCTGTAGACTGCCTTGCTAATTCTCTGGTAACCAGTCACCTGCCAACTCAGTTTTCCCCAAAGCTGTATTACTCATCGCTTCGGAGCCAGACGTAGTCTGCACGTGTGCGTTTTCGCGTGTATGCTTATGTGAAGTTTGCCCGCAGGTTGCCCATGCATCCCATTCTCGAGATCCTTGTGTTCAGTATTCCTGTAATACCAGTTGCGTACGTTTGGCAGATTGTATATTCGGAGAAGACAGATGTGAGGAACAAATTAACACATGGAAAACAAAATGTTATGTATGACATGAGTGGGTACTAATATTCAATTGGAGTACATCTAATTTTCAAACTTAATATTTGTTATTTAATATGTCTAATTTTCCTTGTGTTCACTATTGCTTCAAAATTAATGACAGGCATGCCAATTTATGTCGATAAATATAAACGATATGATAATGGAAAAAGAAGGTAAAAGTGTCCCTATGCTTAACTAATTAATCACTAAGCCATGCAGACGTATGCGGGAGTGGATGTATAGAGCCATATTTTTTTGACTTCGGCACTAGGTGGAGGTGAGTGGTTGGCTTCACGGCCCAGTCGCTTTACTCCCGGGGAAGGAGTCCCCTGTATCCATTGGATAAGAGGTTGGGTGGACCACAGGGCCGGTCTGAACGGCGTAGAGAGGAGCAAATTCTTGATCTTAACGGGACTCGAACTCCGAACCCTTGGTCGCCCAGCCCGTAGACAGTCGCTATACCGAGTGCGCTGTCTCGGCTCTTATGGAGGACAATATTCCCAACTAGTGAGAACGAACATACGAAGGGAGCACAAACATGGACGCCGCAAAGGGAAAATAACGCGGAACGGATATTTTTTATTTTCAAACAAACATATTTTAGTGTGAACAACCATATGCAGTAGCATAGAATACACTGACTTACGATCTAGTGCAATGCAACAGTTTCAGTAAATGAACAGGTGCCTGATGATGGCCAATCAGGGCCAAAACATGCTGCCATTGATGTGATTTTAATGCCATTTTAATTAAAAGAGAGACTGTGAACAGTTTTCGGTTGTATTAGAGAAGGAAATGAATGATCGAGTGTTACGTTCGGCATATATCGCACGGATTCTATGTAGCATGAAATTACTCTTATGTTATCAGAGCGAATAAAATTAATTCATAATGAGAATTTCCTATCTGCCCGTGTGCATATTTCATCTCCAAAACTACCGAATGGATTATGTTTAAATTTAGTGTTTGTAGCTATGTTAAATGTTGTCTGTTTTTGACTCCGTCATCATCACAGTTTTACAAATCTGCAAGTCTGTTTGAAATTTTAATCTGATACTGTTCATTGGCCTCGATCTCGTTTAGTTCCTTGAGATTGAATTTTGCAGCATAACACTTTCGCGTTGTTCTTTGTTTACAGCCTATCTCTAAATTTGCTACCACCAGATAGGGTTAACTAATACAGACAGCTTCTCTGGAAGATGGGTCCTCAAATGTACTTTAATGCCATCTCATATCGATCAAGATATTGTTACGTGAAAGGGGTTGCGTGACTAATAATTACGGATTCTGGATTTGATGATTGGGTTTATTGGCGCTTTCTTACAATTAGAATCATTTATTTCGTCTCACACATTCAAGTTCTTCTGAACGACGTCTGTTTTGCGAATGCTCTATGAAGACTCTCTGACTGCATTGAATGCACTATTGAACACCCTTTTACAACTTCCAGAGAGCCAAATAGTGATCACCGCCTCCAAAATGGTTCCATTACTGCTCTCCATGAATGCGTTGTCTCTGAAACCGTGTGTTAGTTCCGTAGCAACGGTCTCGTTTCTTAGTGTTTACAACTTTCAGTTTCCGTATCCACAGAAACTGTGTTCCGTAACCAGTTTCCAAGAATCAGTCTCTCCGTGGCAACGTATTTGTCAATTTGTTTCCTAGTAACAGCCCGTATGTCACAACATGAGCCTTCCCATCATGAGGCGTCGAAGCTGCGATGTGTGCTTTTAACAATTAGATTTTTTTATTGTGGCAAATTTACTATTCCAATTCCATTATCGTTACTGACTTTATCTAAACTCTCATTCTTAATTGTCGGTCTGAAATATGTTTTCCACCAATATGGGCATTGAAATCTCTTAACAAAGTTTTCGTGTGTTACTTAAGTGATTGATCGAATACTCGCCCTAGTTCCTCATGGAAGCTGCCTTTCATATCATCAGTTATATCCTCTACTGGGACATGAACATTCAGAGCAATAACAACACATCAGCGGCCTCTAATTGCTTACACATACGACATTCTATCCCTAACAAACTCTAGCATCTTAACCGCTCATATGATTTCCTCATATGCCAAGAACCTTGTCCGAAATTCATGATTCTTATTCAAATTTCCATAGAAGAATTCACAATCGCGTCTGGTTCAGTGCCACCCCCTAACTCATCTGATCTCTTATACCACCACTAACTCTAAGCCAGTGACTTCAAATATTACTGGACTATAATTTTTGTCCTGTAGTGAACTTAAAATACCGCCTCTGTGGTCTAGTGGTCAGAGTTCTTGGCTACAGATCCAGAGGTCCCGGGTTCGATTCCCGGCGCTACCAGATTTTCTGAGAAGTATTGAGTCTTGAACGGGGTCCGCTCAACCTCGTGAGGATAATTGAGGAGCTATTTCAAGGAAATAGCGGCACCACTCTAGAAAACCGAGATTAACGGCCGTGGGAATCCGTTGCGCTGACCACGCGGTACCCTCTGGCCGCTAAAGCTGGTACTAACTTTGCCGACAAGCGGCGGTCGCTCGGCCGGTATAGTTCGATTGCGGACTAGAACCACTGAGTGAACTTAGAACATACAACTTGCAGCGTAGTAATCAGGAATGTTTGGAAGATGGATTTACATAAAGAGTGTAAGTATGGAAATTAAATGAAATTTAGCTGAATCTGATGTAGAAAAATCAGGCCATAGGAAATGATCCTATGCCAGTTTTATAAATTTAATTTTTATCCTACTTTCCTAAAGTAGGCTTATGCAATCTCCATGCTGTCTGTGTCTGCTAATCCCCCTGTTGGCTTTTGAATTCCTGAACCAGTAGTATAAAAGATCATTAACGTCGTCCAGTTCTTTCTTTTTATATATCTCCGTTTATTTAAGACTATAAGTACATCTTGTGAAATACTTAATCTAAAGCTTAAATACTAATAAAAGAACATGTCAGGGTGAGTAATGCTCCAGTGAGCATTCTCTAGGAATCTATTTCGAGTGTAACTTTATTATAGTATCTATTGCATTTCTGTGAAGCGCGTCGTTAGGTCGGTTGGCTTTGCCTTCTGAGTCTTCTGGGCTCGTCTGCGTCGTTTAATAATATGGTTGCCAGTTTATTTGGGTGTGCTGTGATCTTGTCTTTGTATGGCAAATATTTGTTGTTTCTTCCCGTACTGTGGGTATGCCTAGATCGGCAAGTAGCAATCTGTTTGGGACGTACCACGGTGCATTGACTATAGCGCGAAGTACTTTGTTTTGAAATCTCTGTAACATTTCTATATTGGATGTACTCCATAATGGTGCGCCGTAAGTCCAAATAGGCTTCAGTATTGTCTTGTATATACTAGGAGTTTACTTTCGGTAGACAGTTCTGACTTTCTGCCAATTAGCCAATGTATCTGACTAAATTTAATGTCCAATAGTTTTCTTTTGGCGAGAATATGTGTGCGCCAGGTCAACCGCCTGTCCAGGTGAAGGCCTAAGTATTTGATTGACTCCTCTCGTGGTATGCATGTTCCGTTTAATAGTACCGGAGGGCGGGTTCCGTGCCTCAAAGCGAAGGTGATGTGCACGGATTTAGTTTCGTTGGCCTTAATTCTCCAGCGCTGTAGCCATTCTTCGAATTGGTCTAAGTGCGAACGCCGTCCAGTGTGATTGATTTTTTTTCTTTTTTAATCTTTCATCCTTTACATGTTTCAGTCGGAGCGACCATCTTCATAAGGACATATCAATACATACGGAAACTACTATTACAATATTATGAATATAAAATATTAACCTTTAACAATTACAAGGGTTTTGAATGAATTTATTAAAATATTTATAAATTATTATAATTAGTCTACTTAAAAGTATGGTTTAAAAACACTGTTAAAATTTAGAACCAGTTGGTTCCTGCCCTTTATACTGCTTCTCTTTAAAGGAAGTTGAGTGTCTACCACGTCATGGTTCCGTCGTTTGAAGAATAGGACTCTTTAGTGTCGTCCAGTTGTTCTGGCCACGCTGTGTTATTATACTAAATCTCCAGTAGAATGTATTACCATTCTTCTTGAAGAACCGCTTCACGTTGCTTTAGAGATGTCGGAGGTGGGAACCTGTTCCTCGCTCTAGTCTCCAAAACTGACCAGAGTGGTTCAGTGATGTTCAAATCTGGTGACTGTGCTGGCCAGGGAAAATGTTGAAGTTCACCTTCATGTTCTTCAGTCCATGACTGAACAGTTCCAGCTGTGTGAATGGGGGCATTGTTGTCTTTGAAAACTGCATCATTTTGCGGAAATACGTGTAACGTCTGGATCATGGAATGCACCTGATTACCCAACTTGTTCACGTACTGCCATGCAGTAATTCGGCCATGAAGGGTAATAATGGGACCAACAGAATACTGTACCACGGTACTTCTGCTCAAACCCTCACAGAACCTCCTCAGTGTTTCACTGTTGGAAGCAGGCATTCCGGACTGTAGGCTTCCTCGGCTGTTCCTCAAAGGCAAACGCTTCCTGGTGTAGGGAACCGCGTGAAGGACGACTCAACTGACCATATCATGCCTTCGTTTCCAGTCGTTTGATATCCAGGTTTTATGGTCGTGACGTCATCGCTCACGTATCTAAGCATTACTTTCAGTAATCAGAAGTTTAGCAGTTGCAGCCCTCCGGTGGATGTTGGATTTGTGAAGCTCATGTCGGACAGTTTTTGTGGAAAGAAGGTCTTCGAGATAAATATTCGATTCTGCTGTCACCTGCGATGCAGTAGTTGTGTGGTTTCTGGAAACAGTCTTCAATGCACGGTGATCTCTTTCTGTCCATGTTGATTTTCGCCCACTGTTCCTCTTCGCTGATGTCTTCCCATGATTCGTGTATGCCGACATAATCTTAGGAACTGTCACTCTCGATAACCTAATAATGTGGAATTTTTTATCACAGATGCTCCAGCTAAACGCGGAACAAGGATCTGTCCTCTTTCAAAATCGGACAAGTCTCCACCTTTCCTATATATTGACACGGACTGTCACTCAGTACAGTCGCAACTGAACTTACACGAGCACTACAGAGTGTAAACAAACTGAAGAACATTCAGTGTTGCCAATTGAAATTCTTTCAATGTAGCCAGCACGAACAATTTTTATTTCTTAATCATTTGGTCTACCTCCGATATATTGTGACACTTGAGCTCATCTCTGGGATATACTTCTTAAACCCCTCCCGTTAGTCCGTGTGTCAGCATATGTATCCATCTTATCGTTACTAGGCACATGCTCGATAAATTGTATCCTTCCTTTCGTTGATAGTCAACGGTTCGGTAAAAACGTTGCCGCTGCAACGAATACAGACCTGTATGCAACAGCAGAAAAATTATTGGGCGCGTCGTTTTATATGCGATTCATGTCGTATCAAGGAAAGCATGCGACTAGTTCTTCCCAGAACTTCTTATTCTATTTTTCTTCTTATATTCCAGCTTGAATTCGTGTACAAGAATTCGTGTAGAAAGAACAAGATCAAAGACATATAAATGTATATTGTTTGCACTTAGGACGGAGTTTGTATCATTTATTGAATTCGTGTATGGGAATAGCGTTAATAAACCTTTCTGACTGCATAAATAGTATTGAGTTAAATCGTATAAATATGGCGACCGAGCGAATCGTTTGTGAATTGTATTTATTTTCTTGTGTATTTTGTGGCGTAACGAAATTGTCAGTAGCTCAGTATATAGTGCTGTATGTTAGGATGATTAATGAATGGCGAAATGGAAAGGTTGTAGCAGGAAGCAGCCGTAATTAATTTCAAGATAATGTCCCTGAATTCTCCTGGTGGAACCGAGAAAAACCACGAAAAACCTCATTGAGGATAGTTAGTGTCCTGATAGAACTGTAAACCTTCCACCTCCCGAATACAAAGGAGAAACTCTTCTGACTAAAAGAGCTTTCTCGCTGTATGAAATGTTTGAGATTATATCTTTCAGCGTTCAGCTAGATTAGAGCTACACTAGCAAAAATTGCTATTGCGTAGTAATTCAATTATATATAAGATTTGAGGCTTTCACGGCGGTGACTATGAAGAAAGCAGTCTTCTGGGATTTGGCACCGTGTATATGTGGTGTTAACCGACATTTCGGAGGAACGTAACGCCTCCATCTTCAGGGTAGAAGAANTACCCTGAAGATGGAGGCGTTACGTTCCTCCGAAACGTCGGTTAACACCACATATACACGGTGCCAAATCCCAGAAGACTGCTTTCTTCAATTCAATTATAGTTCCTACCAACTTCTTTATATAATCGGGATAATCTTGAGAAGTAATAAACGTAAGTTTTGTCCCGAAAATTTGAAAATTCAACTTCAAACTACACTGTTTGGAGCCAAGTCCTATTTAAGTGCTTAAAAGTCGGCTGGGCCATTTGAAATTATGAATATATTGATTCCTCCTCGTCTGAAGCCAATAATAACACGAGCGGCACGTTAATAACTCTTTCGTCGAAGCATAACAAGGAAAGCAGACCTCAGTAACAAAACTAATATCGCCATGTCGGCAGTATCGATATACTGGTCGATAGGTATATGCCAGCTTGTGTTATGAAGATGTGTTAAGAGGAACGAAACATTGATATCCTTGCGCCGCGTGTATTGGATAGGTATACTCAATGGTATGCCTGAATTAAAGTGAAGTTATAAGGGGTTAATAAAGTATTTCCATTTCATTTTATTATTACAAGTCTAGAACCGTTTGTCTGGTCTGAGAAGTTTGGTAAAATAAAATATAAATAAGTATACATTCTGTATTGCCAATTGCCAATTTTGGATTCTTTGCGTTGTATCTGAACTTTAACCTGAAGGTAAAAGTAAAAAGTAAATAAAGCTATCCCTGTACCAGGCCATGAAGGCCCATAGGGTTGTGAGACATTGAGGGTCCGACATTATCTAGACAATCGGCTCAAAGATGGCGGTAAGGTTGTCAGCCTTACGCGCCTGCCACGCTTTACTCCCCAGGAAAATTATTTAATTAATTCCTGATACTCATTTCTGTTAGAGGCTGAGTAAACCCCAGGGCCTAGTGCGGCTGGAAGGATTAGGTCAACTGAAAAAAATCCAATGTCCTCATCGGGATTTGAACCCGCGAAGGTAGCCGTTTCGAATATGGAGCAATGGCCAATATTCGACTGTGCTTCCAGTTAAGTGCCATGTAAACCCCTAGTGTTTCTAGCAGAAAAGAAATAATCCTTAAAGAAAAAGAGCATTATTATTAATTTATAAGTTTTCTGACGTTTATGCCCCCTCTTCGCTCTCTCGGAAGCCTGGATCGTGGGTTCGAATCCCACTGAGAGCATGGATGTTCAATGTTTGTGTGTGTTATGCGTTTTTCTGTGTTTATGTGCAGGTAGAGACGTTGCGACGAGCTGATCACCCGCTCAAGGGGTCTTACACAATGTCTAAGGTCTAGTAAACCAAAGAGAAACGGAGAGTTTCATGGAGGTAGGCCAAGGCCCAAATTGGAGCTGTAATGCCAGAAGAAAAGAATGTATTGACAGTGTCAGTATCGAGACTGTATACCGTCGAGTGATAGGTAAATGAAAAATTGGTAAGGATTTGTAAGGAAGCAGTCCTGGTCTAATAGAGGTACTCTCACAGTTTGAGCCTGGAGAGATTGGGAAAGCCACAGAGAAAATTCATCTGGGACAACAGATGTCCCGGTCAAGACTCTAACTTGACACCTCCCGATTACAAGAGTACAGCGATACTACAAGAGAAACGACTTCTGTGATCATGTCCATGGTTTGAGAGCATCTCTGCCCCGAGGCCAAACGGAATAAATTTTATTCAATATCCTGTTCACCCGAAGAAGGAAATAGAACCAATTTCCCAAACATAGTGGTTTGAATAAATTCGGGCGATACTTAAGAGTACGAAATGTTTTAAGGCCACCAATGTCAAAGAATTTTTTAACTAAGAATAAGGACGTCATGACTGTATACCATTACCAATACATTACATATTTATGGCGCGCTGGCAACGAAATTTGCAAAAATGCACGCGTTAGCCTTGCCATGACTATGCTTTCTGTGTTTTGACGCCTTCTAGTCTGGTAGAACTTTACTAGAGTTTCGGAAGAACTTATTATTCTCTTTAATTGTACCTGACTATGGAGGGGAAAGTTCCGTCGAAATATTGGTAACGTTTTACCAGACACAACCCAGAGTACATCAATGTTTATAGTCATTGCAATGAGAAACTAAACTCGCTTCGTCATGTGGTGACCACAGAAACTCAAGAACCTCCAGCCGGGTTGAACTACAGTTGATATTTAACAGTTCTAGTAACCTTTTGGTAATAAATTCCAATTCTGGTAAGAATCAGACAAAACTAACGGATATGTTCTATGGAAACCTAAGCACATTTCTACTTGCGTCTCCGAGTGTAACTCGCGTATACTTACCGGAGCGAAACAAGAACTTCTGGTAAGATCTGATCGCCTACTTTCCCTTGATACGACACGAATCTCATACAAAACGACGTCTCCAAGAATTCTATTGCTGCTTGTATTCGTTGCCACGGGACGAGTGTCTATGGGGGCGTTGCCTCTCAACGATAAAGGGGATACACGTACAGGCACAGGGTCTGAGGATAAGAATTTATGAAGTACGTTGTTGAGATGAGCTCAGGTGACATGATGTACGTATCAAGTTTCATAACGTTCGGTTTAGGCATTCAGAAGCTGATAAGGGGGGGATACACAGACGCACAGACATGATGGAAATCGCATAAGCCTACTATTATTTATTTAAAATAATGAAAGTAGGCTAAAAAAGCGTAGAAAATATTAGACATTTCCCCCCATAAATCTTATAATTTTCGAAATAATTAAACACAGAATGTTTATATTATTTCATCTCATAACCCGAGAACAGCTGGGCTACTTTAGATCGCTGAAGCAGCCATTCGTGAATTAGCATGCAGAAGCAATACAAGAGCAAATGCGTCAGAATTGTGACGTCATGTTTCCTTCTTATTCTTCATATTTTCAGCTTTTTGTGGTTAGCTCCTCTGGCCTATGCCAATGTGTGACTGGTCTTTTCCTAACTTGCCGTATTTCGCACTTTGGCCTGCTCCCGTTAGAATTAATATGGTACTGTGGATCTTTCAGATAGCCGGTAGGGCTCCATGGACGGGTGATCAGCCCTGTCGTAACGCCGCTACCCACACAGGACAACACAAGCGAAGGTGAAACACGGAGAGATATCCGTGCCTCGAGTGGGATTCGAACCTACGATCCCAGTATTTGAGAAGGCGAAGATATTTCATACCTTAGACCTCGCGGCATAGGTGGTCCCGTAACTCAGGCGGTTAGTCGCTGGTTTCGAACCAAGGCTGTCCAGGTTCGAACTCACGTCAACGTGACGGACAGACTGGCGCTCAGGCTAGTTTTCCCAGAGTATCTCAGTTTCCCCTGCCAACTCTCACTTCGTCGACTGCTCCACACTCACCATCTATCATTCGGAGCTGGTGCAATGGGCTAAATAGTGGCCGAGGTATCAAATGAACTCAGTCTCACCCCTAGCCAGCGAAATAAATAAAAAACGAGACAGCGCGGCCATTGTTATCGGTCCAATTTAGGATTAGCTTCTGAAACTATGAATTAGAAGACATTTATTGGGACTCCTTGGACAGCAAACTCGTCCCAATGCAGGTCTTCTACTGGACAACACTAACACAAAACATATCCGTGTACACATATCCGTTCCTTATGCGGGCTTCCGCCCAAAGGTCCCAATTTTCGAGCCGTCGAAGAGGATGCGTGCTTTAACTGGCGTATATTTCCTAACTTGTTCATATTGTGGCGTATAGACCCGTTGCTAAGTAATGAATCTGTAAAAATCGTGCATTGCTAGACAAAGCCCACAACACACACGCAGCCAGCAGTACAGGGAAACACGGTTCCTGTACTGTTGGTCGCATGTGTATTGCCGGCGTTATCTAGCAACGGCCGATGTTTAGAGATTCACTGCTTAGTAACGGGTCTCGACGTCACATTGCTCCCTCATTAAGGTTGTTCGTCCCGTCACCTTACACGTGACAATATTATGAACTAGTTAAAATTGTCATTGAAGATAATGGCTATAACCGAGGTTCGATTCTCTGAAGAGGCCTGATTTTTATCATCCACCCTTCGATGATTTGGTTCGACCAGTTTTCTGTTCAATGTGTACAGGGCAAAGCGGTCAGAGCGAGAAGCTGAACACTGATCTCCATTTACTGCTGATATTAAGAATGTATGAACATTTTGGTTCACGTCCCGTATATTTGGTGCGTAACAGCCTTTTACTGGACTTGTAAAGTTAACGAAGGTAAAGTGTTTCACTGTGATTAATTACTGAACCGCAACGCCATTAAGACATATGGGGTAGTGGAGGTATAACTCCGCCCTTCTTAACTTCATTCCGAGGAAAGAAACCGTGGCTGGTCGACAGTCGATCTAGGAGCTGCCAAAAGAGACATATCTTGCCCCTGTGGGGAATCGAACCAAAGTTCCTCGGCCATCCAACCCGTAGCCCGTCGTTATAACAACTGAGATATCCCGGCTTGCTTACTGGACTTGTGCACTGTAGAATACGTTTAGCGTAGCCATATATTCTTGTAGTTGTGTAAGCGTTACATTGGTAGCAGATAATGTAACAGGGATGACTTGCAGTTGTTTATTTTTCACAATCTGCTGTATTATTGCCAGAAAGAGAATGAGACTTGCACAGCTCTGCCCTCTTGTCACGCTCAGATGTGAACAGTCAGTGTACGGGTCACGAATAAAAAAAAAATGGAGAAATTATAAAATTGAATTTCTGGGACCAAGTCCCGTAGATCCAATTTCTTTTTCGAATATCTCGGTATCGTAGTTGGTTGAGGCATATGCTACAAGTCGGAAAGTCGCGGGATCGAATCCCGATGAGGTGGATTTTTTTAAGTTGACCTAATCCTTCCAGTCGCACTACGGCCTTGGGGTCGACTCAGACTCTTAACAGAAATGAGTACTAGGGATATTCCTGGGGATAAAGAGCGGCCGGTGCGTAAGGCTGACAACCTCACCGCTATCTGTGAGCCGATTATCTAGAAAATGTGGGAGCCTCGACATCTCACAATCCTATGAGCCTCCACAGTCTGTTACAGGGATATCTTTACCTTACCTTAAACGGAATACTGAGCTATAGATTCTTATGCAATCTCCCAGCTCAGCTCTTTCTTTTTGAATGTATATTTTCCGTTACCATTCGCCATTTACAGTCGTTGTTGTAAAATGTTTTGAGGAAGAAAGTTTCAGAATCACTTTGTGCCGAGGAATCTGGGCGGTGGTGGGGAAGCAGCTCGTGAACATCAATGCTTAAGAACTTCCCTTGGGTTCAGTAATGAGTTATTGGATTCCTTTGCAGGGCCCCGTTGTTTTTACTGCGTTCGTAAAGAGTTCCAAGCTGTAAGAGACAACTCTGTTCTCCAGGACTTGAGTCATGGGTTCCGAAATAGAAAACCCCGTCAGTTTACACAGGCGGATTTATCCATTTTAAATCTGGTTAAATGATATTTATTTATTTATCTTTTTATATTTTATTAGAGAGAAACTAAATATATTTAACTTAAAAGGAAAAGGAAAATAATGCAAACAAAATTAGTTGGAACGTATTTTTAAAATGCCAACTAATCGAGTTCCTCTGAAGCTCTTTGAATATCATCTTAAAAGAGAAAAGAGAGAGATCGTTTGTCTAGGATGCGGGAGAATTAATTCGTCTATTTCGAAGTTCGGTGCAGGTGAAAATGGCTAAACCTTTGCAGACGACGACGACGATGATGATGACATTATTTTATGACGCTGTGAGTAACTTAGATAATGTGGCGTCCGATGATCATGATGATAGTGCATAATGAATTGGAAAGGATTTGGAATCATAAGACTGCAGCCTAGTGAAAGACACTATCTCCGCACTTGTGTGCAGGGACTGAGAAAATCCGTGAAAAACCACAGTGAGTGTAGTCGGGGCTCAGGCTGAGGTTCGAACTTGGCACGTCCAGAGTAGAAATCAAAGTGGTTACCATTTTAGCCAACCTGTGTAAGGCTTTACAATTACTTAGTGAATGTAACCTTTGTTATATTATCCACAATCGTAACTAATGAAACACTTCCGTATTCAAAGGTAGGCTAAACATATACCTTCACTGGTCACGCCATCTCTCAAGAGTCCGAAAGGACTGTTGACCAATCAACGGATGTTTGTGTCGATGGTTGTGTGGATACGTATATTTTTATCTCTGGCTCTAGGACTGTGTGTATGAGATGCACAGTGCCGGAGTATGGCTACTCAGATAGAGCTACAGCTTCCAAATGTATATTTTAATTAAGCTTCGCAGTTCCTAGATAAACTAAAGTACAGTATAGGATTATTCTGCAAAAAAAGTAGTTAAATATGCATGAGGAATTAGCATATAGAGGTGGGATAAATTGGAGGAAAAAAAAACGCATATGAGAAATGTAGAAAAATCTTTAGGCACAGTGATAGCCAAAAGAAAAACGAGATAACAAGTTAAATAAACAGTTAAAAGTAATATATAAAAACTGTAGACTCGGAAGGGACTGTACACCGTGACAAGCAGGTGTAAAAAATTTGGTGTCACATGACTGTGCAAATTGAACTCAATTCAATAAATTACAAGGTCACACTTAAAATATTAATTAAACTTAATTGAAAGTGACTTCCCAATTAATGAGTGTGCCGCTGATTGGTTAGAAGTTCTGCGTTATATTATGAAGATCCCTTGATCGTTTTTACTATCCGAAGATAAATTATTGTTGAGTTATTGTAATTTTCCTGAACGTCGTCACATAAGTACTGAAATAGGTCTTCTACTTCGGCCCCAATCCACTGTTCACAACAATTCTCCAATCTCACGCCGTATAACTTGAGCAACTGAAAGTAATCGCTAATTTAACCAAGAAACAACAAATAATATTCCTATATGTATAATACAAACTCTGTCGTAAATGCAACACTTTATTGTAGTTCTTGTCCCCTTTCTTTCACAATACATGCTTTTGATTTTAAATTTAAATTTAAATTTATATATTAAACCTAAATTGAGAATTTAAAATTTTAAACCAATCGACGAGTCAAAATTAATAAAGATTTTAAACACAACTGACAAAACCGATAAGGGGAGTTCTGGAATATCGGGTGCCGAGTGACGACAGAGCAATGAACAATTGGAAATCTGGAGTTTAAATGTTAATACTGAGTGCAGTGTGACAGCTACGTGAAGCGAAATACACCTGATGATGGCCGATTACGGCCGAAACATGTAGTGTGAAAGAAGGGGGACAAGAACTACAATAAAGTGTTGCATTTACGACGGAGTTTGTATTATACATATAGAAGTGTGGAATGTAACAGGATGCTTAAATATAATAAAATAATAATCCACTTCAGAATAAATAAACAAGCAACACAAGTTAGAATTTTACTGGCTGTTATATATGAAAGATCGTGGCATATCAATGATACGTAGGTCTAGACGTAAAGTGATCATACTCGTAACAGGAGATAACACGCTCATCTGAAACCTTCAGTTAAACAAATGTGTAGATTTATACCATGGATAAAGACGTAAAAATGTTTCCGGTTTAGGAGCTTCACGCATGAGTCCTTGGTATTCACTGGATAGCAATTTGGGTGGCTGTCAGAGCCTATTTGGAATTTAATCCTGCTCATCTAACCCTTTAATGTCCGCTTGCTACCGACGAGTAGAAGGACAGGCTACACTAAAATTCTGTACAATCTAATTTTAGTTCAACATGATTTCTCATTTACAAAAAATTAACTTTTGTAACATTTATTTGAAAACTTTTTCAATAGAATATACATAATAAGTAACATAAGGTAAAGGGTAAAATTAACGTCACCAATACTGTTAATCAATCATAGATTTTCAGCTGAATGTCAGGAATATCAACATCTGAATTTCTTATGAAGCTACAACCTTCACAATTTCAAAAGACGTACAGTGGTATCTAAAACCTCTAACTTTGTTCTCAAAGGGAAAATGAATTTGAGAAAAGACAAAATAACTTGATTACCATACAGGCAGGTTATTAACGCCAGTCGCGCTTAAAGTTGTTCCACTCAAATAAAACCTACAGAAATAAAAATTTATATAAGGCATATAAGCACCAGCAGCATAGTTCGGTAACACTAATACAATTGTTTAAACTCAAAGTTCTCACTTTCCAAATTTAAATAAATAAGTAAAAAGTCATTCATCAGAAAATGCTTAAAAAGGAACAAACTAAAAAACAAATGCTTCCAAACTTAATCAGAGTCGCTAGTTAAAAGAGCACACTCCTCATCAAACAAAGCACACAGCCCTCTCATTATCATATCTTTCGTAGAAGTATATTTTTCACCCAATTCACTGAGTCAAGTCGTTATTTGTATCACAGCCGAAACAGAAAACACCACAGTCCCAACAAAATATTCTTCTCTTCTTTGACTTTTCTTTGTCTCTTTTCTCTGTTTTGATCTTCGCAATGTCTACATTTGTTTCTTTCTCTGATTTACTCTGAAAGAGATCTTTAGTCGCCAAAGTCGAATTAATATTGAGGGATTGCCGAGGAACGTTAGCTTTCGACCAATGTTTGGAGAAGTCATTTTCTCCCGGGCAGAACGACGTACTGACAGCGAACATGCGATTGCATCTTCTTTTAAGAGTAGCAGACCATTCCTGATTGTTATTTCCTGAAGGAGTTTCTTGGCCTCGGTTGAAGTTGCAGTGTAACGTGCGCTTTGGATCAGATCTAGGAAGGAAGAACATCCGGATTAAATGAATGAATCCCTTTAGACCGGAATGCAGCTACTGAAAATCTTGACGTGGCAGTTTTCATCCAGGCTTCGGCTAATAATTTCGTAAATTGAAGTTATTGATTCCTCTTCCAGGATTCTCCCTCCTGTAATTGCCCAGAGGTTCATTCCAAAAATGTATGTATGGGAAAAATTTTGTAAAGTGGCTGGAGCTCATGGCTTCATGAGCAGGAAGACAAAGTAAAGGACGTTTAGCTTTTTCTCTTCAGTGAGAACAGAGGGACCGAAATGAGATCGATGCCCATCGAAAATTAAAATGATTCTTCCAAATAGTCGACGATGATCGAAATTATGAAATATTTTCAGAATCATTCTATTTGTTATGTACACGTTTGAGTCATACTTAGGGTGGGGCCACACGGGCGCACAAAATGCGTCCGTTGTAACGAACGTCGTGATCCGTTATAGAAATAAACAAGAGAGGCGAATGCTACGCTTTCTTCTGGCTCAATTGCAGACAAGAAACTACGCACCGCATTTTGCAACTGTGTGGTGTCCTTAGCAATGTCCTTCATAAAGTACGTTCGTTGCAACGGACGTACTTCATGCGCTCGTGTGGCCCCAGGCTAAAGGTACTTCGGCATTTTCATGCTCTTCCCTTATGCACTTTCTCCTATGCAGAAACACTGGGGGGAATCCAATTGTTTCCACTTACTCATTCCAGGCCACTACTGTCATGGTTTCTCCTTTTTCTCTATGAGTTCTATTAGGAACTGTTTTACTGCCTTTAACAGCCAATAGTTTTTGATTGTCAGAACTGCAAGTCAGCTGAAGTTCTGTCCCATCAAAATTGTATACTAAATAAGGCTGTTAATGCAACTTCATAGCTTCCATTGTTTGCCTCGAAAGTTTAAATAAGTCATCTACAAGGTCCGTGTTAAATCCAACCAATCGGCCGTAGCTGATATTTTCTTATATCCTCATAGTTAAACCTAGGTTCCTTCTCAGAAAGCTAATAAGTCAGACTTTTCCCACAATTCCGCAGTTCCACTGATTCTGCGTGCTGTGTTCCTTGCATATTTGAACAGGAAACCTGCGAACGTGATTTCATGTAAGTAAAAAACCAACATGTTTTCAACGTATGATTCTTTGGTGGACCTGTTTTTCAACATCCGGAGTCAAGACTACATTTCGTCCAAGCTTCTTTAGAGATCTCTTTCGAATAACGTAGTCGCTGATTGTCTTGAGAAGGGTACCATGTGTCCTGGATGCAAATACAAGAGGAGTGGCAGATTTTACAGTAGACAGGACAAGCTTAAAAAATTCTGTGGACCATTGTGCCTCGACACTTTCGCATGTTTTTACCATGATCTAAAAGGAATATTAGCTTTCAAACTAAAATGCCGAAAGAAAGAATAAAGAAGACAATGGAAGCGTGAAAAGAGCGATTGAAAGGAGGGTAGATTGAAGACGTTAACATAGAAGAGAACGTATGTTATGCTAAACAAGTTAATTTTGCTAATGAAAATGTAGCTTTCAGTTATTTTAACTTAAAACCTGATAAAATGCAAATTGAAGCGGGTTGCGTTATTAGCCAACACTACAGAGGCATCATTCCACTAACTGTAGTGTTCTTGTTCATCGCGGAGCGAAGTTAAAGAAATCAGACAAAAAAGAACCTTTTTAATACCTTCAACAAAAGAACAATAAACGTGGCATCCAGTCACATACAAGACTAAACAATATCATCCGATTTTTGTGACACTGTGCCTCGTAACCTGTGGACCTCGCGAATTTTCAGGATACCAAAATGGAGGTAGTAATGTACACGCGACAACTATTCGAGCTCTTGCAACGCACTGAGACAGACCTCTACGGTTTCAAGGTGACACTGGTAGTTGGTAGACGTGACTCGGTGCTCACAGCAACTAAATGCCAGCGAAGTCTCTACGATATTTTCACAGTTACTTTCAACAAATTCTAGTGGCATTATTAACCGCTGGCGTTAATTGCCCCCTCTACGCTACTACAAGGATAGACAATTATCTCATTGTTGTGTCATGTTGATGTAGTAAATTTGGTTTGCAGGAATATGCTTGTGGCTGCAGTAAATGAACATCAGCGAAAAATCAGTAAAGAAGGCAGTTTATGTAATATGAGCACTGCACTGAAGCGCACTTTTCCAGTTTTGCCCTGTCAGTAAATGAGATCGCATTGCGTCCAGTGATTGGAAAGAAGGGGTCACAGTCTAATTTGTCTAGCGAAACTGAGGAAAACCACGAAAGTCATTAGTTAGTCGGCTTTCCGGCATAAATTCGAAGAAGGCATCTCCCAAATAAAAGAAAGAAGTGTTAGAGTTTGAACTAACTTGCTCGGTCCCTGAAGTCTGATTATGTTTAAACCCCATGATATCTCCATTAAAGTTTCTCTTTATTCATTGCTAGAATTGTATAAAATAAATGAGCACTGGAGAGGGTGTACCTCTGATTTTATATTATCTCCAAAACGTAAAGAATCGACGATACATAACAGTTGAAAAAACATTATTAAGTACCCTAGTAATGCACAGAAAGAGACACAATTTGGAATTTTAAGATCTACACTAAACGGTCTCTGATTATTTCACTTTGTATTAAAATCAGATTGGTATAACCTCTGCTTTGTAATCGAAATTTATCCACTTTCTAAAAGGAAGACGTGACACCATAGAATCTGCAAAAATTAATGAAATGTATGAAATGTAAATGTAGATCTACAGTTTAAGAATTTTAATATTTTATTTAATGTAATTTCTGATATGATGTAGGTATATATTTAACAAAATACAGTGAGTAGTTCTGTGTATCTTTAGTACGTATATCTATAATGTTTATTAACTGTACAATAATATATTTTTATTGCATGGATTTGACATCCGGGTCAATGACGAGATATGGAAAATTGGAAAATGCATGTACTTCATGTTGAAGTCTAACTTCTTAGTTTTGTCGTATTTTTCTTTTGTCGGAATCAAATAGCAGGAGAGGTGACAATTTGAAGGTAGCTCTCAATACCAAATATTTTCAGAATACTTTCTAAACAGTTCTACACTATAAGAAGATAAATGAGAGTGACGCAGTTCAGTCTTTATTAAAAACACTCTCGTTGGACTAACACATTAACCACACCACGTTGTAACATGCAGCGCCTGACACTGTCTTCAGGTTCTTTACCCCAAATTGCTTCAAAGAGCAGGTCCATAACCGTAAGGCCATTGTTGCTTGCACCACCATCCTCCCCCCACCCAAGTAAACTAAACAGTATGGCGCAGAGGGGTTACCTACTCACTTGATCCTGTGTTTATATAACCAGATGATTCATTACCGTGTCCACGAAAGGCGTCATTCTGTTTCCTTAAGATAAATTTTTAATCCCATGTACTTCCATATCGTTTTAGTGTTTCTGAGATTTGCCAACCAAAAATTGTGTAAGCATTTCTTATTCCTCATGTAGTGCTATATGATTCACATATCTCATTTTCTTGATTTAATTACAATGTTGTGTAAAAATAAAAAATTATGAATTTCATTATGTAACATTTTCCGTTTATTTATTACTACTTTTTGGTAGGTACTGCTATTATCATCGCCTGTTCGTCATCAAATATAACTTGTCCACGATCCTTTTGCAGAGTGACGAAAGTTTACGCCCATTAAATAAGGGTTAGAATTATAGTTTTGTACATTGCCTTCCGTTAAATACTTAGAAAGGCAGCATGAAGAAAAAAGATATGGTCTTAAAAGGTAACCGACATTCATCTCCTTTATCAGTCGTTAATTTAATCATGAACATCATTTTCGGTTTGTTTCTGAGGAATGCTTAGATTCTGCCACGCTCTTTCGGTGTTCATTGTTTTTCCATATTCGTATACTCTTATTTATTTATCTATTATTTTCTGTATTAATCTCCTCAAGGTCAAGAAATTCACTAAGGTAGATTAGCAAGGACCTACAGAAGTGGTATACATTATCATCACGTGAGACAGAAATAGTGACCAGTAGTTCGGCAATGATTTTATTTTATGTTCATTCTCTTTTTCCCAGAAATCTAAATTTTGTAGTAAATATCATCTCATTTAAGAGGAACTTATTTGGTGATAGCAACACTTTCTTCTCTTTCTTTTCCTTGGCACTACAGCCCCAGTGGGCCTAGGCCTACCTCCATGAACTTCTCCAATAGCAACACTATTATTGTATAATTTACATAGTACAGATTGATGAGCCAGGATACCTTCTTAAACTCGATATCGAATAGGATAAAATGGAGAACCAATAAACAGGGTTTGATTTCCGGCAGAGGTAAGAGATTTTCCTCTGCTCCACAGAGTCAAGCCCGATCCACCCGCCTCTCTGTTCAGTGTGTTTCGGGGAATATTCTCTGGGTAAAAGTGACTGGGACCTGAGCTGATGATTGTTTTTCAGTAGACTGTGAGATTAATAATTCCCTCAAAATCTTAGTGACGTTGTGCTCAACTGAGCACAGAGACACGTTTTGTTTTAGCGTATGATGCCTACTGCTGATATAAAATGACTGAAACTAATTCAGACACAAAGAGCTCATATTCCGTCTTATTCCTGGACTGAGATTCGTCCATCTAATACTCCATGCATTTTACTGAAAGTGGCGGTTAGGAAATTTGTTAGGAATCGAACTATGGTCACGTATTGACACGCAAATTGCAAGTAATAGCTGATTAAAAAATTGTATCCAAGCATTAGCACATATATTGTAATACAGAAATTTTAAAGAGTGTATGGGTCCGAAGTAGTAACAGCAACACAGAAATTTTTAAAGAGTGGATGGGTCCGAAGTAGTAACAGCGACACAGAAATTTTAAAGAGTGGATGGGTCTGAAGTAGTAACAGCGACACAGAAATTTTAAAGAGTGGATGGGTCTGAAGTAGTAACAGCAACACAGAAATTTTAAATACGCGTATTTATCGGGTCTCAAACACTTACCAAGTAGCAACACGAGAAGAACTAAAGCTTCTGGGATATAACGTCGTGTAGTCTGTTGAAAGTCGGTTGACGTTTTGGAGGAAAATGTCGCCTCTATCTTCAGGGTCGGAAAGTAAGCCAAGGAAGAAACCAGCGTTACACGGGCATCAGGCAGATCTGAACGCGACATGTTTCATCAGAACGACTGATGACTTTCAACGGACTACACGGCGTTATATCTCAGAAGATCGCACTCGTCATATTATCCGCTGTAAGAACCTCAAATCCTAACAGTGCCCTGACCTAAGGTTGTAGCCAGATTCTGGCACGTAATTCGTATTGGAAATAACAGCTGATATACTATTAAAAATTGTAGTATGTAAGAGTATATACCTTAGTGTTTTCTAAACTCTTCTTCAAATGAATTACTGCCCTCATACTCAAGGGTGAGGATTCAGTAAGGCTGCTGAGTTTTCATGACAGCTGTGCGTCAGAGACGGTGAGCATTGCAAACAATCGAAAAGAGCAAGTCTCATCTTGCTTTATACAGTAGACAGACCGTTTTGATTTGTCTTTCGACTCTACAATTGCTCCGTGTTACGGTCTGACTCTGTTCCTTTGTAATGTCCTTGCCCCGGTACACGTTTTGTTTACTTTCATAATTCGAAAGTCAGCACAAGATACATCCTAGCCAAATACGCACAGAAATCATTTCAGTGATTGCAAAAGGGACGGAGTGCCTCTACATTTGACAACATGTACACTTTATCTTCCTTTCGCATCAAAGGCGACATGTAAGAAGTCCTTTATAACGTACGCACAGGCTTCTCTATTTGTTGAATCTGTTTCTACACTTCGAATCTCTCTTATAAATAAAATGTTTTTCAGTATATATCGAAGTAAATATTTCCTTTAAAACGCAATGTATTTGAACAATAACATTGATATTTTGAAATTTTTATACGTTCTTTGCATAAAATAAGGGAACACACAGGGAAACGCCATGCCTGACTCTCTACTCGTTTGTTTCTTCTCTGAAGATATTCGGAACGATTTCCATGATATTCAGGGCTGCATGAGATATTTTCTAGATTTAACTTTGGGGTCGAATTGGCCCAATATAACGCTAACTTCACAATTGGTTCATATCGTACTTATTCATCCGAATAACGTTATATTCTACGCCTCTGCTGCTTTATTATTCAAAATCATCCTAATTTGAGGCAGTGTAATCATTGCACGTGGAAGTGTAGTTAAATAAGCATACGATCAACATCCACCTGTTCTGTCAGGCTTATAGAGAAGACATGTATTAAGATAACATTGTGCTTCACGATGTAGGATTAGGTGATAGTGGCCAGTTGTGAAGGCTCAATATTCTGTTGCTAACCAAAAGAAACAGGAGAGAACAAATTATTCGGAAGTTCATCTTACCTACAATTAATATGTTGCTGGACATATCTCCAGAGATAGGGGCTAGCTCTGTCTATTGGACCCAACTGAGTAGGTTTTACCTGAAGACGGGGACAGATTCCAGTTCCTGAAACGTTGTGTTTTTGATAGAAACTAAACGGTTTTTTGAGAACAGAGAAGATGATGAATAATGTCCAGCAACATATTAATTGTAACAATTTACCATCATCACAAACTTTTAGATCTTATTCATCTTACCTCCTAAATGAACCATAGACATTACAGCGTGATTAGTAATTATACAGCAACATTATACACAAATGTTCGTCAAAGTGTTCTGTGGAAAACGTAAACACAATTTGAATATGTAGGGTCAGATTCAGTTGTAACCAGCAACAAATGAAAAATCAGCCATCTCTCCCAGATACTCTCAAGAGGGACGTCAAAGAGGAAATCTCGAAGCCAATACTCTCAAGAACACAGCTCATTTTTGTATGTACTTGTAAGTACGACTCAAAACTGCTACAGTTCGGTAGGAGCTGGTGCGGAGGGCGTTTGAGGAAAGTGGGAGTATGGGATTATGGAAGCTATTGTCTGATAACTGTCAACAAGATTATAAATCTCTTTCCATACGCCTTGACTACATGGTACTGCTTCCTGAATCGATATAGTGTGTGCTGAAAAACGAAAACATTCTCTATGAGAATATGCCTCGATCCAGGATGGGAGTTAGTCGTGGAGCTGCCCTTAAAATTAATATTCTTTATGAACTTGCGAAAATTGATTACGTAGTATAATGCTGTAGACATAGATTTACTAAACCATCTATCTCATTCGACCGAGTATACCCTCAGCAGATGAAAGAAAACCGTTAAGTAAAGTAAGAATTATTCAGTAAGTTCTGAGCTTGTACAGAACTACGTTACCTAAGCAATAACTATGGATCTCCGGGCCGAATACATAAAGCAGACTTTCCTGTCACACAAACTTTTATTTCTAAGCATCATCTGATGTTAAGTTACATTTAGGAATAGTAGTTTTGAAATTCTCAAAGCAGTAACTGTGAAAAATACTATATTCTGGGAAATAAGGCTGCGTAGTCAGTAGAAAAATCTCCGAAGTTTCGAAGGAATATGCTGCCTTCATCTACATGGTCGAAAAATGAGCTAAGCAAGTAGCCAGCAGGATAGTTGCTGCTTTCTTCTTACTGGCTGCTTGCTCCGCTTATTCTTCGACCTTGAATGTAGAGTTAGTACTTATCTCGGTCTGAAACGTCAGTAAGCTTTTGTAAGATTTCACTGTATGTTCATAATCTAAAATGAAGCTAATTCACATTTTACTGCATGTGTGGATGCTCAAAATCAAAAGAACAAATCTTATTACAGTCAGATTCCTATGTTAGCAATAATTGTAGTGTCTATAATCGTAGTAAATACAGATTGTGTTATTGTTGTTATTTTTATTAGGACTTTTCAGATGGGCTTATAGATTTCGCCTACTTTATAGTTGTTGGATATGAACACAATTTTTCTCATCGCCGCCATGTTTGTTATTGTTGACTGAAAAAAAATTAATTTGCAGTAATGTTTAAAAACATCTTTCTTCAAAATATCTTTCCCCGAGGTAAAGTGGTTCGTTAGATATCGCTGTCAGTCTGGAAGTTAAATACTAACTTCACACTTCCGCCATATTATTATTTAACGTTCTGCAAAGAAGAAGACCCTAATATAAGGTACATATTTTCTAAGACCTACTTGTATTATCACAAATCATTCCGAGGCCCGCCTATCAATTTGGACACGCGGTGTGAGTCGTGAATCGTCTTCGCCCGCTTGAACGCTGGGATCAGGTGTTTGAGTCCCACTTGAGGTATGGATGTCTGTTTGCGTTTATTGTGTGAGTGTGTTGTTCTGTGTGTAGGTAGCGGCCTTTCGACGGGCTGATCACTCGTCCAAGAAGTTCTACCGACTGTGTATAGAACGTATAGGTTAGGAAACTGAAAAAGCCGCCAAGGCCCACAAGGCCTGTAGAGCGAGAGAGATATTCCACGGCCCTATACCGTTCCCTCTGAGAGTTCGTGCGCCTGCAGTAATGTTACTTCTACCCGTCAAAGGAAATTAAAAGCATGAAGTGTAACGAAGGATATTTTTAAGGGGAGTTATTATTATTGTTATTATTATTATAAATCTGTAAGCACCAGAAAAAATTTCCTAGATTAGTATAACTTAGGAGACAAGAACGTATGAATATACCACTTTCTTAAATATCGTTCCAAAATCTTAGCAAAATATTCCCATATCCCGAATAGGAGAGCAGTTAATTTTTCGTGGTCGATTGTTGTACAAAGAAAACCAATTCATGTTTAGTTAATGCAGTATGATAGTGTTATTTTCTGATCAATATTTTATGCAGATAACAGGGCTCTATTTTTGGCAAGTGTTCAATGACCTCAGAAACAGGGTAAATATTTGCGTTACTGAAATGTGCAAAGCAAATATTTTATTTTAAGAAATGTAATGTTCTAGTCTCGCGGTCTAAGCCGCTTAATGGACTTGTGGGACCAAACCCGGCTTCGGGCACGGATATGGGTCTACTCGTTTGTCGAGGGTTCTCGTTGTGTGTTGTACTATGTAGGAAGTCCTGACTCACGAGAACCGAAGAAGCGTAACATGAAAAACCGAGGGAAACAAAAATGTTTAATTATTACAAATATTATATTTTTGGACATAATACACAGTCCTGTTTATATTTCAAAACACGACGTTTCGGATATTGGATTCTGCCTCTGTCTGATAAGGAATAGCTCTATCAGTAGGTTTTACCTGAAGACGAAGACAGAATCCAGTCTCCGAAACGCTGTGTTTTGAAATATAAACAAGATGGTGTTTTAGATAAAAACAGGACGCTGGATAATTAAATTCAATTCTTTATTTTTTATGTGCCGAGTCAACAGCCGCAAGGCCAATTACAGACACAACACAGTATAGATACAAGTAATTACATTATGGACAATCACAACATAAAGTCAAAGACAAATTACAGGCAAGCACTCGAGGGAAAACGTATTAATGCAGACAAGTAAACAAACAAACAAACAAACAAACAACGATAATAATAATAATTTCATTAACATAGGTCAATAATGCAGACAAGTAAACAAACAAACAAATAGTAATAATTCAACTCAAATTCAATTCATGTTTATTTACGTGCAAACTTAACAGCACAGAGGCCAATTACAAAGCTAGTAC
>NW_019741981.1:233811-240808 GCF_002891405.2 Cryptotermes secundus | reverse complement strand
ACAACAACAATAATAATAATAATAATAATAATAATTTCATCATCATAAAACTAAGTTTTATTAAGAAGTGAAAAATGAAACATAAATATTTAATTAATTAATTATTAATAATAATAATAACAACGAAATTAATCTATCAACATAAATCAAACCTATCACTTATAAGTGACAAATTAAAATACAAGTATATACAATTTCAAATTGATTGGAATAGACATGGCAGCAATAAAATATAAAACAGTTCAAGTTTTAATGGATTAATGTGTAAACATATTAATTGATTCCGACTTTTTCTTCATTTACATGCGAAATATGATTGACAGAAATCGTTCCGATTGCAAATATGTTGAGATCTTTACCCACCGCCTTGGCAGCATAGGCGCACAGAGCAGGACAGTGTTTATTAGAGGGACAAACACCAAACAATGAGAAGTCCCTAAGATTGCTGGGAGGAACACGAAGGCTAACATTTTCCAAAAGAGAAGCGCAGGATTTAAGACCACGAAAGACCTGAACAAGAAAAAGTGCATCAAGGTGATATCTCCGTTTATGTAAAGATTGCAGACTTAATTTCTCTAAAGCATCAATATAATTATATGAAATATGAGGAAAACAACGATAAAAACAGACGGACGCAAACTTCTGCTGGATGCGCTCAAGCTTATTGGCATCAGTCGAGGTGATGGAGTTCCAAACTACTGAGGCATATTCCAACTTGGACCTGACTAAAGTAAAATATAGTACATACAGACTCTCCAGGGAGGAAAACCTGTATTTAATGGAGCGAATAAGGCCTAAAAGCTTTATGCATTCAGAAAATATGTAATTAACATGTGTGTGAAAATGTAACTTTGAATCAAAGAAAACACCCAGGTCCTTAATACTGCTGGTGCGTGTAAGGATAGCATGACAAAGCTGATACTCGTAGCTCAGAAAATTTGTTTTTCTGGTGTATGATACAACACGCGTTTTAGCAATATTAAGTTTCATAATAATAATAACAATAATAATAATAATAATAATAATTTCATTAACATAAATCTAAGTTGTTATTAAGAACTGATAAATGAAACGTATAAATATTTAATTGAGAAATGAAAAGTATAGATTTTCAGAGAGGATAATAATAATTATTCAGTTTAATTGTTGTTTATTGTAGATGCAAATAATAATACTAACAATTATACTATATTTAAAAATCGTTTGAGGAGAACATTCCTGGCTCCGAATACGTCAACATCGCTGCAAACAACATTAGCAACTGCTGCACATCTAGCAGAGGGATAATTTTTAGATGACCATAAAGATAATATTTGTACTACTGTACCATCGTCATAACATTTTACATCTTATTTACTGATTAATTAGACTTAACTTTTTTGTTTGTACATGGCAGACACACTTCAAGTTGTAAGATTTGAGGTTTTCACGGCGGTGACTATGAAGAAAGCAATCTTCTGGGATGTGGCGCCGTGTATATGTGGTGTTAACCGACGTTTCTCCTGCATTCTCCACACTTCAAGTTGTTTCAGAATTGTGTGCACGCTAACGTTTATTACGCCGTACTTACATTTCTCAGCTCGTGCTATTTAAAATGCTACACCCTCCCTGGAAACAAGTATTCCGTTTACCAGCATCTTCAGTTGAAATTGAAAAATCTTATCTATATGAAATTGAAAATACGATATTTCGTCACGTCATCTCGAAATGAATTTCCCACTATGTTAGTGAAATCATGCTCCCCCTGCAGATTACCCCGTAGCTAAGCTGCCGCTCTCCACATTTAAAGCGAGCAGTCTCTACGTCTGGAAATGGAATCACGGCATCTGAATAAGTCCAAAAGTTTTCCATTAAAGTAAGACCCAATTTGATGCCATGGCGGTAACTCGTCTGTTATTCCTCAAGTAACAAATTCAAATCTTGTTCTTATGACCTGGTGCCCTGGCTTTGATTAATCATGAATTTTCTGTCCCTCCGAGTAAATTGCAACCTATAAACTTGCATTAGGTCAATAACTTTTCCTTCCATATTTCTTCCAATTATTTGCTCCATGTTGGTTCTGTATATTCCACATTTTACACGAAGCTTAAACCTGAAATTAGCAAACGACATTTGCAAAAAGATGGCTCATTATAAAAAGAGGTGCCGTGAATACAGTACGGATCTCGTTCAGGCGTACAACATTTAAGTGGAATATAAGGGGAAAACATTTTATTTTCCTTCAGTGCAGTTTCTGTTTCTGCTGATTCAATCTGTGGACACTAGGTTCATATTTCCTATATATGTTCATCAAAACTAATGGGCATTTTAAAGTCTCAGAATAACGCATCTGGAAACTTCATATACTTTAAATTTTAAAACATGTTTCCACACTTCTTATTTTTCACGAAATCTTCTGAGCTACACAGTTTAAGTCTTATTAATCTAATGGTAGTCAGTGTATAAACACTCATTACTAGAAAACTCTTAATGTACAGTACAAAATGATTATCTCATACAGCATACACAGTCATATTCCTCGTCTATCATAGCTTTTCATGTTACATCTAGAACTCCGCGCTTGAAGGCACAGAAACCTCGACCTGCAGATTTGTGATGAGGGACATCATTTCTTAGTATTCCTCTTTAGATGGCTAATACAAAAATTGTGGCGGGAGACAACCTCACCCTGCTTTCCCTTTCCTGTTGACGAATTCTTTACCCTTACATACCATAAGCCTACAACTGAGAACTCGCTGTAACACACAAGTTTGTCCTCATCTGTAGATTTTCTCGAGCAGTAAACAGTATTTGTGCCTTTATTCGAAAGAAGTACATGCATATTTCAAATTCATTCTTGCCTAATTTTCGTACTCTCCATTTATCTATTTTATGCAAAATTAAATACTTCGCTTTTTCTTCTTCTTACCTTCATGTGCTGAAATCTTGTGGTATAAATGATTATTAAATTTACATAATCCATAACACATATATTAGTCTTTTTTTCCTTGGCACTACAGCCCCAGTGGGCCTAGACCTACTTTCATGAACTTCTCCGTTCACTTCCGTTTTTCTAGATCTTAGACATACGGTAGGACTCCTTGGGCGTGTGATCAGCTCGTCGCAAGGCCTCTACCTGTACACAAACACGAAAAACGCACACAAACATCCATGCCCTGAGTGGGATTCGAACCCACGATCTCGGCTTCCGAGCGAGCGAAGACAGTGCACGCCTTAGACCGCTCGGCTACCGTGACCCGCGATATTAGTGTTTACAGAGCTAATTGGAATACAAGGCACTGGTAGAATATCAAAGGGGGACGTACAATAGATCAACAACTGGTCGCGATGCATGGGGAAACCCACCCCCTCCAATAATGAATGAATGAATGAATGAATACAAGGCACATATCTATCGTGTGTCTTTATTCCTGTTGCTCCCACTGGAGCATAGGGCATCCGTGAAACGCTTCGTTTTACTTCAGTTTCTTAATCTTAGACAGTCGGTGGGACTCCTTGGACGGGGGATCAGCTCGTCGCAAGGTCGGTACCTACGCGGGACAACAGAGACACAAAATAGACGCAAAAAAAAAAACATCCATGCCTTGAGTGGAATTCGAACCCACGATCCCAGTGTTCGAGCGGGCGAAGGCAGTTCATGCGCTAGACGCCCTAGACTGCACTGCCACTGTGATCGGCCAAGGTGCATATAGTTTTGCTTTATTTCGTAGCGTATGGACGCAGCATATCTAATAAATTAGATAGTGTATGCATGGCATGAAAGTGAAGAGCACTCTTTTACCGCGTCTAGATTTTCAGTACCTCAATGCCAACCTTTGTTGCTGTCCTGCAGATAGCGTAAAGCAAGCCGAGCGCATAAGCAAAAACCTCAGATATAAAGCTTTGTATCAAAACCAGACCAACGGTTCTGGAGAGAGGTGTTTGAGCATAAAAATACATTCTGTTCAATAATTTCCAAAACCATAGGATTTAGGAAAACTGCAATGGATATAGAAAGTCTTTCGTGTTTATTTACAACTTCTTTCTAAAGAGGTTTACCTTCAGTGAATATTTAGCGAGCTGCGCTCGAGATACGAGCCAAAACGCAAGCAGATCTCGCGTAAACTGCTGTCTGGCGTTAACTACAAATTTAAACGTTCTAGCAAACTTTGGTATAGCATCTCAGTATCATGTTTAGTGAAATTTGATTCATCTGGTCTAGAGTTGTTACTTGCGAATAGACAGACATGGAGAATTAATAGGCACGTTTTTTTTCCCCACGTTTATGTCGAACGCACCAGACTTGTTTCAAATATAAATTTAATATTTAATGAATTCTACGTTTAATTCTAACAATTGAGTTGTACAAAGATTCATTTTAAGAAAAATTATAAACTCTAGTTGTTCTTTAAGGTTTACTCTAGATACTTTTCAAACAGACAATACGTTCGCCCTATATAGTATGTTCACAAAGTCCCTTCGGGGTTTTGAAAAATTGTGGGCCTCAAACAAATTGAGCAGATTTGCAGCAGACCATAGTGAAATTCTAGAAGTTTTCTATATCGCCAACAGATGGCATAAGCGGCCATCTTTACGTTTCTCAGTCAGTTTGTTAAATGGCAACTATGCAAGGACGTGCACGTTATTTAGGATGGCTTTCTGAGACAAAATCAGTCACCCAGACTCATCGAAATTACCGCACATAGTTCAGTAATCAACCGCCGACTGACAAAGCAATAACAGACTGGCAACGGCGTTTCCTAGAAACTGGGAGCGTCCATAATCGCAAGACAAGTGGCAGATCAGGTGTAAGCGATGAATGTGTGGAAAGAATCCGTGAATTGTTTGTACGAAGCCCTACAAAACCCACAAGTCGAGTTTCGCGTGAATTGTTACTCCCACGTTCAACGATACACAAAGTGCTACATAAGAGGTTGAGGGTGTGTGCATACAAGATTCAGTTAGTGCAACAGTTGAAACCTGCTGATGGCATGTCAATATTTCGCAGAAGAAATGCTCGACCGCATTGACCTTGATGTGGACTTCTTGAAAAAAATCATGCTCACAGAAGAGGCAACATTTCATGTCTCGGGTAAAGTTGACAGGCATAATGTGCGCGTATGGGGGCTGAAAACCCACATGTTAAGGAACACATACGATGGGGTACCCAAAAGAAACCGAACTAATTTTTTTTGTGGGCAGAGCTTTTGTAGTACCGCGTTTTGCCGCTGTGAGCGCATAGAGCTAACATTCCTGAGTCGATAAGCCGACTACCGTTGCTTTAGAAGGTAAGGACTAGTTTCGGCAGAGTTTATAGTGACAACTGTTTTGTGTGATCGTCGTTTTTGCAACGGCTGATTTTCGTGAACAGTGTGCGGCGGTGAAATTCTGCTTTTTGCTCGGGAAAAGTGGAACAGAAACTCTTGAAATGTTAAAAACGGTGTACAAGGACGATCTTATGGGGAAAACTCAAGTGTTTGAGTGGTTTTCCCGTTTCAAAAATGGTGAAATGTCAATTGATGACAAACCTCGTTCTGGTCGTCCTTCCACGGCCCGAACACATGAAAATGTTGAAAAAATTCGTGAAATCATCAAGGAAGATCGACGACGGACCATTGAAGAAATTGTGGAGCTGTCGGGAGTGACTTGGAGCTCAGCGGCCAGATTTGTGGCAGTCGGGTGACTGGTTTTTCCATCATGACAATGCCCCTGCTCACACAGCCCTGTCTGTACGACAATTCTTGACCAAAAATGGTATGACCCCTGTTCCTCACCCTCCATACTCACCCGACCTTGCCCCATGCGACTTTTTTTTTGTTTCCTCGAATGAAAAGAGACATGAAAGGAAAAAACGACGGAGGCGCTGTCAAGCATCTCAAAAGATGAATTTAGACAATGTTTTGAAAAATGGAATAAAAGACTAGACAAGTGTATTAGTGTAAGTGGAGAGTACTTTGAAGGGGATTGAAGGTTTGTGCTTAAAATTTGAATAAATAAGTTTAAAAAAATAAGTTCGGTTTCTTTTGGGTACCCCCTCGTACGTGATAGTCCGAAAGTGAAAGTGTGCTGTGGTGTAATGCATGACCAGGTTATTGGACCCTTTCTGTTTAAGAGAAGACGATCAACATGAACACCTACATAAGCACATACAGCCACACATCATTCTGCAACAAGATAGTGTTCTAACTCATTGGGATCTGCAGGTACGCAGCAAAGATGGTCCAATGCCTTGGCCTCCACGTTCACCAGACATAACACCACTGAAATGTTTCCTGTGGGGTTATGTCAAGAGCAGTGTGTTCCGAACACAAGTAACGGACTTGATGACCTGAAGACAGGTATCAGGAATGCGATCTTGGCTATTCCAGCGGACATGCTCCACAGAACCTGGCAAGAGCTCAAATATCGTCTGGACGGTCTCCGTGCTACCAATGGAGCACACATCGAGGTTTACTGAGGTCAGCAGAAAACTTCCAGAGTTTCACTCAATTTGTTTGCACTCCACAATTTTTAAAATCCCCCAAGGGACTTTGTGAACACACTGTATTTTCGACGCAGGTCCTCTACGCTAAATCTTATATAAATTCGTCGTATATTTTCGAAGATGAAATATGCGTACTGATGAATACACGTACTGTTTGACAAGACTTCACCATACTGAATTCAGCTTGTTACGCATTCCATATACTATATAACGGACAATAAATGTGAATTTGAAACATCTATCTATTTATCTGTCTCTCTATATATCTATCTATCTATGGCTCTATAGTCCTTGTGGAACTTGACCGCCTTTTCAATTTCTTAATCTATACTCAGTCGGTAAAATACCGACACACACAGGCATCTATGCCTCGAGGGGGATTCGATCCCACAATCTCAGCGTTCAAGCGGGAGAAGATGATTCACGCCTTAGACCGCGCGGCCACTGTCATCGGCGAGTTTAAAACATGGAGATTAAAATTGTTTTATTATGACAGCACAAACACTGACCGTCGGGTTTAGGGTAATATGAGCG
>NW_019741981.1:175208-233795 GCF_002891405.2 Cryptotermes secundus | reverse complement strand
TTGCAATCAATATGTTTCGCTACTTCGTGCGTACTATACACTACGGCAGGAGCTATAGTACCCGGGGGGGGGGGGGCACAGGTGTAATCTGCTCATGACTGAATGTTCCGACAAATGTATTTAGCTAAGCCAGTTTGTCTTATCCTCTTCATGTGGCGGTACATTAAAACAATGTTCACTATCGCACAGCATACTGAATCACGTGTTGCTGTAGAGATTTGTATTCGTATTAATCCATGTTCATATTATTCCTCATGCTTCTTTATGGGTTTCAGTTAAATTACACAATCTTTGCAATATGCATTTCTGTTCGCAAAGAAAAGTTTAAAACAAATTAACAATATTTTAGAACTATAAAAATTACGAAAATAAGAGAATAATTACTAAAATTAAATGTTTTTGTTTTTAAAAACATCGGTGCAGGAACAACGTACCAACATCGAACCAATTTACAGGTAGAACACACCGAACATATATACACCCAGACAAAACACATGTCATATTTTGTGATCATATAACGACATATATCGTGAAATATGTACACCTAATATACCACACACTAACAACTTGTACGCGTACATCACAGAAACTTGTCCCTGGGCTCCACGACCGGGCTTACTGCGTAGAAAGCTTCTAACAACAAAGATCTACAAATGACATAACATTCCCAATTCTGCCCTGTAGCATTGAATCTTGGAATGAAGTTGGTATACATGTTTTTTTATTGTTAGTGGTGTGGGATTAAGTCCCTTGTACTGCGGCCACTTCTGACGTATTGTACCAGCCCCAGATGATAGGTGAGGGTGATTGTGGAGCAACTGGTGGAATGAAGATTGGCAGGGGAAACCGAAGTATTCGGAGAAAACCTGCCCCAGCGCCACTTTGTTCACCACAAATCCCACTTAACCAGACCCGGGCCGCCGCGGTGGGAAGCCAGCGACTAATCGCTTGAGCTATGGCGCGGCCCCTGGTATACACATTTCCTAACCTCCCATACTAAAGAGTTTTAAATATTTTAAAAACATTTTTAAGTATTTTTAATACTTTTAATGTTTCAAAAATATATTCACTTATATCACTTAATATATCTTGAAATATGGTATATATTTCATTCTTTATATTTTATCTTTTACCTTATTTTGTATCTCCTACTTTAATTGTAACATTAACTTGAGGCTTCATTTAATATCATGCAGACTTATTCTAATGGAACATTTCCGTGTGAATGATATTAGGTCGTCTTTGGGAACCATTTAAACCGTTCTCAAGGTTGATGCAAAACACTGACTTCCCAATTACACGCCCTTTGATAAACGTTAGTCCGTGGTTTCGTCAGCGTTATTCATTTACAGACTTTGTGTTTTCAGTTCTTTTTTAATTAAATTATATTCCAGTCCTACATCTTTTCCTGTAACGTCGCATTAATGAAATATAATGTAATGCCTGATAAAAAAATGTAATTTAGTTGATGAATTAGCATGGTGAGCTTCTGTATGCATTGTCATATGATTGAATCCTCTTATAATCGGTGATATTTCTGTTGTTGGCAAGTGTAAATATGTAGCTTACAAATTACGTGTATTATTACGATCACTATTATTATAATCATCATTATCATCGCGATCATCATTTGCTTTGTAGGAAGAACTGATTACTTATTCACAGAAAGCAAATTAAATTAATTGGATACAATCTCAAACATTCACACCATTTCAATGTTCATATTTTGATGATTTATAACCCATATCGGTGTGTAAATTTTAGTTCATGGTCGGTCTCCATTTAAAATCTCATTTTTCTAGCTCCAGTATTTAATTGGGTATCGATGTCAAACAGAGAGCTAAACGAAAACTTTCGAACGACTGTCATTTTGTTCTCTTCCATTTCACAAAGAGATTATTTCAATACAAATTGAACATTTTCAATGGTGTCTTTTTGAACATCATATCAGAGTTTTGTATGACGAGTCGAAAAGATTCTTCCACCTCGCAAGCCCGCATATACACAATTTTTTTTACTGATTGTACGATATTAAATAACACAAAGTTCGGCGATCTCCAGTCGTAATAAATTTCGTAACAGCAGGTCAGTTATTTGAAATTATTGAATACGCACACATAAAGGATTTTAGTCTCCTAACTCCAATTACTATTCCCATTAGGGATAGAAAGACCACTTCTGTGGTCTAGAGGTCAGCATTCCTGGCTACAGTTCCAGTGGTCCGGGTTCGATTCCCGGCACTACCAGACTTTCTGAGAAGTAGTGGGTCTGGAAAGGGGTGCACTCAGCCTCGTGATGGTAATTGAGGAGCTATTTCAAAGAAATAGCGGTTCCGGTCTAGAAAACCTAGCTTAACGACCGTGTGGATTCGTTGCGCTGACCACTCGACACCTCTATCCGCAATAGTTGGCACTAAACTTCGCCGGCAAGCGGCGGTCGCTCGGTAGGCATAGTTCGCTTGCGGACTAAAGTCACGGAATTTGTGTGTTTTTTTTTTGTTTATTAGGTGTAGAAAACAGGTTACTACAATATCCGATAAGTGTAATGTTACTTATAAACAATTTTCCCTTATTACGGCTCCTTCGGAACTCTAGAAGCGAGCTGAGTGTGTGTTCATCTGTGCTGTAATTTAGCTACAAACATAAATTTAGCGCTTTTCGTTAGGTCAGTATGAATATAGTGCCACTTTCCGTGCACGGCAGAACGAAGTTGGCCGTTGTACTTCAGCTTCATTGGTCCTGGTGCATGAAGTTGTGTGTGCAGTTAACCTTGGAAAATGTACTTGATACAAAACTTAACCTTGAAACATGGCGACTGGGCGAGGTATTTTGAACTGAGGTCGAGATTCCACTCACTGTAATTGAACTCAGAAATATTTTCGGGGGCATTTTACGAAGGCAGTTATTAATAGAAGAAGCAGTTTTAAAACACACACATTCTAATAATTCGAAGCCTTAGAATGCCAACAGGAAGTGACTTACTAGGCCCATTTACTTTTACACCTTTTCCATTATCCCAGGAGGTATAACGTTTTGTCTCTGTATAATTTGGACTCACATATTGAACTGCAAACTTAGCCCTAGACAAATGCCCCACTGGAACCGTTCTTGGTCGGACAGGATATGAAAAAATATAAATGTAAAATTGTCCCTGTGCTTAACTAATGAAACACTACGCTCTTAAGTCATAAGGAAGAATGGATGTATAGAGCCACATTTTCTTGGCCTCGACACTAGCTGGAGATGAGTGGTCACTATCAAGCCCCGGCCGCTTTAGCCCGGGGAAAGAACACCCGGTACCCGGTACCCATTGGATAGGAGGTTGGGTGGACACCAGAGTCGGTCTGGAAGAGTTGGAGAAGGCAAAATCCTTGACCCTACTTGGACTCGAACTCCGAACTCTCAGTCGTCCATCCCGTAACCAGTCACTATACCGACTATGCTATCCCGGCTCCCGTCAGAAAGATATATGCATATACATTTTAATGAGATACGTTATCGGATATCACGTATTTGGGATATTGAAGAATAGACTGGAAGATATGCTTCTGGACCTTAAGCGAAAAGGGTGCTAGGCTCTAAACTGGATGTGAATGGATCCAAATGCGAGTCTTTAGCTTATCTTTTGGATGCCTTAGCTAGCAGTAAAGCATTTGGTTTCTCTCCTTCCTTCCAATTTGTATGCCATCTCTACAGAAATCGGGACTGATAACTCTATAGCAGAGTGATCTTTTAACCTCAATCGAATTTCCACTGATAGAGTACCAGACACAACAGACAAACCTCTCAAAGGGAACACCTGGTGGGAAGGTCGTTATATTTTAGTTCCCCGATGAATTCAATTTTCATTTCGAACCTACATGTGTTTATCGCCTACCTCATGCAAATCGCACAAGGAGTGCTTAGAACCTTAGTACGTGATACATAATACAAATTGACTTTTATTTGGAACATTTATTCTGTATGGTGTGTATTAAAGAACTACAAACAAACAAACTCCGTGATTTTAGTCCGCAAGCGAACTATACCGACCGAGCGACCGCCGCTTGTCGGTGAAGTTTAGTGTTAACTTTTGCGGATAGTGTGTGTCACGTGGTCAGCGCAACAAATTCCCACGGCCGTTAATTATTAAAGAACTACAGCGAAAAATAATTTGAATGCTTATAATACTGGATGTTTGATATGATTAATTTACACAATATTGGCATGCGTATTGAGTGATTATAGACGGGATTTGGATCGATAATTGGATTTATTGAACACTCTAATACACAACTCGCCGGTCACGGTAGCCCAGCGGTCTAAGGCATGTACTGTCTTCGCCCGCTTGGAAACCGGGATCGTGGGTTCCATCCCACTCAGGGCATGGATGTTTAGTTTGTGTGTGTGCGTTTTTCTGTGTTGTGTACAAGTAGAGGCCTTGCGAGAAGCTGATCACCCGCCCAAGGAGTCCTACCGAATGAGTAAGATCTAGAAAAACCGAAGTGAACGGAGACGTTCATGGAGGTAGGCCTAGGCCCACTGGGGCTGTAGTGTGAAGGGGAAAAAAAGTAGGCAACTCGTGACTAAATTTTACAAATCACTGTCACCCAAAAGCAAGTGTTCCCAGTCTGTTACAGCTTCCAATAGCCGTTGCTTGGTAGGTGTTTCAAACGGCAGACGTTCCCCTTCCCGAACTATCCCCGTGCCTCAGTTACCAGCTTCAAACAGCAACAGCTCTCAACGACTGAACCGCAGCAGTCCTCTACGAGGACGTAACTAACTCACTCTCACCAACCGACCCTTCACTAACTTCTCACTAACCTTTCCTGCTTATAACATTTTGGAACGGACCGCGTAGAAAACACCGCTTCTCGTTATTGTTGTATCCTCTTGTTACCGTGGAACCGTTGCGTTCGTATCCGTTGGCGGAGCCGCTGCCTACCAACAACTGTTTTATAGTCGCTTATTTCACTGTCGTTTCCCAACAACGGGTTCACATGCCACATTATATTTTATCAGTAATATCAGTCTAGGAACCGCAGCAAATAATTTTCACTGTTAATTGATATGAAAAATTGCAAGGAACGCATTTGTTTCACATCTAGCCCCGGCAATGGAATGTTACATTCAACGGATACATCTTCGAAAAGGGTCATCATACCCAAAATGTTTGCTGAGGCGAACCTTTAAAAAATCATGATAATCACTTGCATGATTTTCGATTTTATTACGACTCTGTTTTCGAAACCTAGATCATTATCCAAATGCGTGCCGTCTTATACGTTGTCCCTCATACATGCCCAATATTTGTATATGCGGCAACTTCTCTAACAGAATTGTAATGCATGTAGTATAAATAGATTTATGCAGGCGCGATATTTATTTTCTAAATTTTACAGGCTCAACAGCGTCCGCAGCTGTACACTCATGGATCAAAGTTTGGTATAAACGCCTTTTATTAAACCCAGTGTACAATTAAATAATTTACGCTCTTTGAGACATCTTTTTAATCCATAGTATATTCAAAAACTCAAATTATAGCACAGTATATTATTTAACTTAGTGCCCTCAATTAATTGATATTTAATCGTAACCTTCATGTATATCCGTTTAATGAATATATTAGTAGAAACTCGCTCAAGGTTATTTCACAATTTTATACGTTAGAAAGGTAGTCTCCTAAACAAGGTGACACCATGTTGTAAAATAAAGTAAATGTTAAACTGTTTTTATGACATTCAGTTTTCATATAGAAATTTACGGCGATGAGTTAAATAGATGAAACTGAAGCATCAAGATTGGTGAAGGGCATAAAAAGAGTGTAATACTTCACATACTTTACAGCTTGGTGTCATTTCGCGTATGGGACTAGCTTTTAAATAGATTTAAGTCTTATGTACAATACTGTGAAATAACGTTGAACAAGTTTTTTCTAATACTATATTCATTAAACGGATCTCCCTGGAAATTACATTTAAATGTTGAAACATGCTCTAACAGCAACTAAGTTAAATGAATAATAATTTTTGTTATAAGTTGACTACCTTCTGATCAGCTTCTAAATAAAGAATTAAATACAGTTAAAATATGTTGACTGTGGAATTATTTTACTAAAATTTTCAAGACTGTACAGGAAAGAATAAATATGGGGTTAAAATTCATGATAGAATGGGTAATATATGGGCCGTAACAAAAAATTAAGGAGGACAGAGAGAGATGGACAGACGCAGAAGAATACTCAGACACAAACGGACACACAGACAGACTGACAGCAAGGTGATCTGTTAAAAGTAAAGTAAAGCTCTCCCTATAACAGACTATGGAGGTCCATAAATTTGTGAGCTCCTACATTTTCCGGACAGTCGGCTCACAGATGGTGGTGAGGTTGTCAGCCTCACGCACCGGCCACCCTTTACCCCCAGGAATATTCCTTGTACTCATTTCTGTAAGCGGCTGAGTCAACCCCAGGGCCATAATGCGCCTGAAAGGATTACGTCAATTGAAAAATCCAATGACCACTTCGGGAATCAATACGTCGACCTTTCGGATTGTAGCATAGTGTCTCAATCAACTACGCTACCGCGTACCCCGCTAATAAAACAGAGTAGATTAAATAAATTGTGTACCTCTGTACCACGAAGGAATGCCACGTTAGATGCGTTATGGAGATCAATCCTGTGGCGGCACCCGCAGAAACTAAATTCATGTTTGGTATCTATCTTAACAACGCTGTATCGACTGTATAGATTATTTATCGTCGAGTAAGAGGGTAGGATGATGAACTCAGAAATCGATACCGAATTTTAGAAGGAAACCCTGAAGACATTATTGAAATGGATCTAAAATAAATAAGGCTTGAGGAAATGAACTGGATTCATCTGGCTTAGGACAAAGCTTGCGGCTGACTGTTCTAAATAGGCTACGGTAATTAACTTTGTGCCGGTCACGGTAGACGAGCGGTCTAATTCATTTACTGTTTTCGGTCGCTTGGAAACCGGGATCGTGGGTTCGAATCCCACTCGAGGCATGGATGTTTAGTTTGTGTGTGTGCGTTTTTCTGTGTTCTCCGAGTACTTCGGTTTCCCCTGCCAATCTTCATTCCACAATTGCTCCACAATCACCCTCACTTATCATCTGGGGCTGGTACAATAGGCCAGAAGTGGCCGCAGTACAAGGGACAGTCCCACCCCACTAGCAATAAAAAAATAGTTGGTTTGTTAGTTAATTAGTTGGTGTGATACTTTATGCGATACATATTAAAATTTCTTCCTTGATTTCATATACACGTACTTAGATGTCTATACTGCTCAGTTTTTTATAGAAATGAAAAAATGTCTCATATCACACTCAGTATAACGAGATAGTTTGTTGCATTTTACTTATCAATCACTGAAAGCTCAAGGAATTTATCTTCTTGCATATCGTACATGCAAAATTTCTTCTGCTTAGCCAAGAGGATGCTGAAACCACCTCTTCTGCGACAATGGCCTTTTATATAACATTTCTATAAAATAAATCACCGAGTAAAATAAGTTTTTCCTGCCTTGTATGATCAACCGAAATTGATCAGTATGCAAGTACGACCAGTTTTAAAATATGAATAGACGAGCTAGTTTCATTGTAAGCCATTATTTCTTTAATATTAATATAATTATTCAGCTCTTCATGCAAGATTTTCATGAAATGAATAAAATGAAACCGTTTTGAACAAGTCAGTCCTTAGCTTTATTATATACACTACTCAACTGATTTCGACTAACCTAGTTATTGATATTCCACCTATCCTACTAAATATATTCTGCATAATTTAGTGACTCTCATAGAAGCTGCAAAGAAACAGTGATCTTAATTATTATTTGTTCATCAGATTACTTTCATCATTAGACCCACATATTGCAAATATTTTAGAGTATGTGTCCTGTAGTAACGCCCAGTTTAACATAATGTAGAATATAACAACATTTTCTATACTCTTTATGTAATGAAATTGTCCAATAAGTTTACTTAACATAATAAGACATGAGTTACTGTTTCGTAGCTACTAGTAAAAAAACGGTAAAGCCGCCCCTGTAACAGGCTGTGAAGGCCCATGGGGTTGTGACACGTCGAGGCTCCCACATTTTCTAGACAATAGGCTCATATGTGACGATGAGGTTGGTAGCCTTACGCTCCGGCCACACTATATCCCCGGGAAGATCTCTGGTACTCATTTCTGTTAAAGGATGAGTCGAGCTATGGATATAGTGCTGCTGGAATGCATTTATTTACTTATGAAATAAAATACGGCATCATTCTATGTAGCATTTGCCTGACAAAAGTACAGTGTACTCACATCGTAGCATTCATAAATCTACTTGGACATCCCCTGACGGAAAGACTCACAATAAAATTGACCATAGGAGACGGTATTCAACTGTACTTGATGTCCGAGCGTTCATGGCAGCAGATTGTGATACTGACCACTGTTTGGTGGTAGCAAAAGTCAGGGAGACATTGGCAATGAGTAAAAACACAACGCACAAAATTCTTAGTAAGAGATCCAATCACAAGAAATTAAAGGAAGTAGAGGATAAAGAGTAGTATCGTGTTGAAATCTCAAACACATTCGCAGCTTTGGAAAACTTAGACGCTTAGCGGATATAACAGGGCATGGGGAACTACGCAGGGAGAATATAAACATTTTAGCCAAAGAGACTTTAGGTTGTTATGAATTGAAGAAGCATAAGCCATGGTTCGATGAAGGATGCTCAGAATTATTAGATCAAAGGAAACAAGCCAAATTGCTGTGGATGCAAGATCCAAGCGAAATAAATGGAGATAATCTGAACAATATAAGACGTGAAACCAGCAGGCATTTCAGGAATAAAAAGAGGGAATATCTGAAAGACAAAATTAATGAGCTTGCAACGAACAGTAAGAACAAGAACATTAGAGAACTGTATAGAGGAATAAATGAATGTTAAAGGAGTTACCAACCTAGAAGTTGCTTAGTGAAGGATGAGAATGGTGATCTGCTTCCAGACTCCCACAACATTTCGAATGGGTGGAAGAACTATCTCTCACTTATTGAATGTACATAGGGTCAGTGATGCTAGGCAGACAGAAATATATACAGCTGAGCCGTTAGTACCTGATCCTAGTCCTTTTGAGGCTGAAATTGCTGTTGCAAAGTTGAAACGGTATAAATCGCCAGGTAGTGATCAGACTCCTGCAGAACTGAGTCAAGCTGGAGGTGAAATGCATGTATTACTGTCTGGGATCTATAAACTCATTAACACTATTTGGCATAAGGAAGAATTGTCTAATCAGTAGAAGGAATCTACTATTGTACCAGTTTGGCCGCGCCATAGCTCAAGCGGTTAGTCGCTGTCTTCCCACCGAACCCTGGTTCGAACCCGGATCTGGTCAAGTGGGATTTATGGTGGGCAAAGTGGCGCTGGGTCGGGTTTTCTCCGAGTACTTCGATTTCCCCTGCCAATCTTTATTCCACCAAATTCTCCATCATCATAGTCACCCGGGGCAGGCTGTAATAGGCCAATCAGTGGCCGCCGTGCCGAGTGGACCTAGTTGGACTTCACCCCCCACTATACGAATTTAATCATACCAGTTTACAAGAAGAGCGATAGAACTGACTGCAGTAATTAACGTGGAATATCACTGCTGTGAACTTTATACAAAATTTTATCCATTATCCTTCTCTCAAGATGAAGCCCGTATATAGATGAAATTATTGGGGATCATCAGTGTGGGTTTCGACGTAACAAGTCAACTACTGATCAGATCTTTTGCATTCGTCAGATACTGCAGAAAATTGAGAGTACAATAAGAGATCACATCAGCTATTCGTAGACTTCAAGAAAGCCTATGATTCAGTTAGGATGGAAGCATTGTATAATATTGTCCTAGAGTTTACGGTACCCATAAAACAAGTTACGCTGATTAAAATGTGTTTACATCAAAACTAATAGTAATGTCCATATAGTTAAACATCTGTCTGATAAATTTCCTATCTAAAATGGTCTAAAACAAGATGTTTTGTCAACACTGCTTTTGAACTTTGCTTTAGAATATGCCATTACGAAGGTCCAGGAAAACCAATGGGACTGAAATTAAGTGGGACACATCAGCTGCTTGTCTGTGCTGATGATGTAAATCAACTGGGAGATAACATACATACCATAAAGAAAAACACAGGAACTCTGACGCTAGTAAGGAGGTTGGTCTAGAAGTAAACGCAGAGAAAGCTAAGTATATGTTGCTGTCTCGTCACCAGAATGCAGGGCAAAATCATAATATAAAGATAGCTGACAGATAGTTTGAAAATGCTGTATAGTTGAAATATTTGGAAACGATAGTAACTAAACAAAATTTTATTTATGAGAAAATTAAGAAGAGGTGGAATTCCTATTCAATCCACAAAATTTTGTCTTCTCCTCTGCTGTCTAGAAACATAAAAATTGCAATATATAACAAGCGGACATGGGAACCAAGGGTTTGAATCTTGCGCGAGTCCAGGATATTTGTGTGTACATCGTATTTTCTTCATTATCGCCAATCATCTTCCTCTCCTCTGTATTATCCTCATTTAGAGGATTCTGATTTACTGACCTGGTCCCGTAAATGTGAAAATTTCATTGAAATCAAGAACACTGAGAAGTAATTAGCTAGCATAAGTAATTTCAGATAATGCCGAAAAAAGAGGCTGTTTCTCTAGGCTGCCTATTGTCCTGTGTCATGCATTTAGCTACCAGAGTTCTGAAATACTTCATAACAATATAAGCCTAATAGCTTATATGCTAGCCTCTACTCGTGAATTGCCTGTTCGATTCTTGATTATGTATGGATTTTGCAACCCTTCATAACGCTATGCCTAACCTCCCCAACCCAAAGTTTAGTTTGTTTAGACAAATTCCGTGTGGTTTGCAAACATAAACGGTATGCAAGAGATTCCAGGAACCAATGCCACCTTCATTTATTTAACTTTGCAGTTCATTTCTGCGTGTGTTAATCGGTTCAGTGCGTTCTCTATGCATAATTACGTGTATGTTGATTCTGAGTTAAGGTAGACGCAGGGCATTGTGGTTCCTGGAAATATATTTCAAAAGAGGAAAATAAATAGCGCTGGCAGAATACTTAGCCATAAGGTAATAACTGAACAGATCTGATAGTTGTGTCCAACATTTCTTGTCTAATACATTTTCTCGGCAAATTTTATCGATATCGAGAGAGTTATAAAAAGGACATTTGCATACATATTCAGAGTGGAATAGTTAGCAGTCAACAATGATTGCCAACATACTTGAAGATTACCGAAGCCTCTTATTCCCGATACCATTTATAACTGATAGGTCTGACTGAACAACGTTTCTTTTTTGAGGATTTAGCAGTAGTTTTGCCTGTAAATGCATGTACGTAAAAAAAAAACTCCTTGACCTGTTGTCCGCAGTTGAACTATACCGACCGAGCGACTTCCGCTTGTAGGCGAAGTTAGTGTCAACTTTAGGGGATAGAGGGTGCCTCGTGGTCAGCGCAACGGATGCCCACGGCCGTTAATTTCGGTTTTCTAGACCGGAGCCGCTATTTCCTTGAAATAGCAAATGTATTGTGGTCTAAGAGAGAGATGTTGGGAACATTAATTTCGTATATATGGCCCAATGTCTCTTCTTGAACATATCTACATTTCAGCAAGAATTAAAGATAAAAAAAAACAGCAGATTTATCCTTGTGCTTAATTAATTATGCACCACGCCATAAAGACGTATTCTTAACCTGGACACTAGATAGAGACGAGTGGTCAGCTTCATGCCGCTTTACCTATGGTACTCATTGGTTAGAATTCCAGGTGGGCCTCAGGGGCGGTCTGGACGCTGTGGAGAGAAGAGAAATATCTTGTCCCTGCTGGGAATCGAACCACCTTCCAGTCCGTAGCCCGTCACTATACTGACTGAGCTATTCCTTGTAGTAGTTAAAACCTAAAAGGTCTGAGCCTTCATAAATCATAAATAATCATGGCGCCTTCAAGTGTGTTGAACATATGGGATAAGGAGACAACTGAAATCCACATGTACCACATAATTGCAGTTGGATATTATGATGTACAAGAGTCGACAGTTCTATCCACTTACTTAGTCTTAGTAGACCATGAAGAAGGAAGCGCCGATAAGAATAGCAAAAAATAAAAGATGTAAAAAATGGGATGGTTATATTGAATAGTTGGTGTTTCAAGAAATATTGGTTATACACTATTTGGCAACTGGGGAGTTATATCCGGTGCCCATGTAATTGTTTCTATGTAACGTTTGGATTGGTGAGATGCGGTATGTAGGCAAGCAGGGGGAGGAACAATTGATTTGTTTTCATCCAATTTGCTCTACTCTTGTTGCTTTGTTTAGACTCAGGTGGAATGGACATTTGCGAATGAATCATTATTGGACATTGGCTCACAGCTTTCACTTGGCTACTAAATACAGGTTCAGTTAAAACCTGCAAAAGGTTGTAATGTGAGAAAATTCATACATACATTTAGATTTTTCTTTCCATTTTTCCACTCAGTTTGTAGTAGTTTCTTACCTAGGGCGAACACAAGCCTACATGCTTCCAAAAGAGAAGAAATTCCATGTCCACACAAAGTTAAGAACAGATCAGCTTTGCAAAATATGGCAATTATTAACACAAAACTTCTACACACTGCATTGGAAAATGTCATTTCCCTTGTGGTTCTTAAAACCGTTCTCTTTACAGTGTTCTATAACATTTTCAGATTACTTCTAATTAGTGGTCAGGACATGAGCGAATGTTTAATTAATTAAGCTCCACACCATTAATTAATGTGGTAGAATTGAGATATAGCTGTATCCATTTTTGAGGTGAGTGGTCAGCTTCACGCACTGAAAGCTCTACTCCTGAGAAGCGTCCTATTGAAAAGGAGACCAAGTAAGCGCCCAGAGCTAGTCTGCACATAATGGAGAAATGAATATCTTTTGCCTCTGGCAGAAATCAAACTCTGATTTCTCAGCCATCCAGCCCATAGCTTAGTCACCATACTGACTGAGCTATTGATGTGAACAAACTATCAACAAAAATTAATTTGCATTTAACATGTAATATTTGTGAAATATGCCATCCCTAAAATCGTGTCGCCACAGGAGGTCACTTGGTTCATTTGTGCTGTAGCATCTCTTGTTTTAGTGCTGCATGTTGTTTTTGGGGCAGCAGTGAAATATTGGCCACCAGAAGCCCTCTACTGAAGATTGATATGGAAATGAACTGGTCCCTTCAGCTGTCCGTCAACCAACTGTTCATGAGCATTTGAAAATTACTGCAGCTTTCATGAAGCAGGTCGTGGTATTGTTACTTTACATTACATTATATTACATTGCATTGCATTCCATGGATCGGAAGTTAGTAAAAATGACTGTAGGATGTAGAATATGTCATATAAATACAAAACACATGTACAGACCCAGTGGAGTTCTCACACAAGAGAAATCAAGATTACACAGTGACTACACACAAGGCTATTTAAAGATACATAAGTTATTTTATAGATATTAGGTATTCATCAACAGAGTAGAATGAATGTGTATTTAAGTATCATTTTAGTGCTATTTTAAACTGTGCCTTTCCATAAACTGTGTCTTTTCATTCATAAGACCTTTGAGATCAGATGGCAGGTTATTAAAAATGTTGATCCCAGCATAATATGGGCTTTTCTGAAAGCATGAGAGGTTAGCAATGGGTTTATGAAAACAGTGTTTGTGTTTTATGTTAACACTGTGTACATCTGCATTCGTCTGAAAATGTACTTTGTTATATGTAATGAAGTTTATTAATGAATATTATATTCACAAGGCAAAGTTAAGGTCTGTAGTCTCTTAAATCGCTCTCTACAGGGAATTACGGGATTTGACATGCATCATGATTCTAACAATTTTCTTTTGCAATGTAAATACCTTTTTACTGTCAGATGAATTACCCCAGAAAATTTTCCATACTTCATTAAAGAGTGAAACTAAACAAAATAGATTGATTTGAGAGTGTCTATGTTACTAATATGTAACATGAATCTAACTGCATAACATGCTCTACTTAACTTTGGAATCAACTGATTGCTATGTTTTTTCCATTTTAAATGATTATCAATTTGCAAGCCAAGGAATTTTGTGTTTACTCCCTCTTCTATATATTTATCATTATATCCTATTTCTATATGTATAATATAAACTCTGTCGTAAATGTAACACTTTATTCTAGTTCTTGTCCCCCTTCTTTCACACTACATGTTTCAGCCGTAATCGGGCATCATCAGGTGTATTTCACTTCACGTAGCTGCCACACTGCACTCAATAGTAACATTTAAATTCCAGATTTCCAATTGTTCATTTTCTGTCGTCAATCAGCACCTGATATTCCAAAACCCCCCTTGTCGATTTTGTCAATTCATACGTCGATTGTTTTAAAATTTAAAATTTTCATTTAGCGGTAATATTTAAAATTTAAATTTAGATTTAAAAACCAAAATCACAGAGATACTTGCTCTATGTTTATATGTGCTGCAGTGGCTACCTCTTGCTTTCAGCACAGCTCACGTGTTATTTTATGCAGGTTCTCTGTGTGTGTGCCACTGCTTTTCTTTAAGATGTTTGCTGTGTGACAGCTACGTGAAGTGAAATACAACTGATGAGAGAAATGACTCATCATTTCTAATGGAAAGGGTATCAAGCTGTTGAAATTCTTTAATACTGAAGAATTTATTTCACTGACAGATCAAGCCCATGTTGCAGAGTATTCCGTGATCAGATTATCACCTTCATCTTGCAAACGTCACATTTACTTATCCTATCCTGAGATAACTGTATCCATTTCACAACTTCATGTTTAATTTCTTCAAGATCTATTTTAACATTATTCTGCAATCTCTGCCTACACATTACAACAGGCCTCTTCTTCATTATTCTCTAACCTAAATTTCATATACATGTTTGCCAGGTGTATGTTACATGCACTGCCCACTTCATCTCCCGTGATTAATCAAGATGAAAATTTTAGGCAAACAATACAGGCTGGGAAGCTCCTCACTGGCTATTTTTTTCTGATCTACTTCCACTTCACTCATTAAGAAGGTTATTTAACAACACACACCAGTATAGAGACTACATAGCATTAGTCTTCCTCTTCATGTACCCATCTTGTGTGCTGTCTTACTTAGCTAAGAATCATTTTCATTTCATGGCATTCAGTGGATTGAATATGCTAAGGAACAGACTGGAATATTTCTGGTATTCAAGTTTCATTTATGATTAGATATTTCTGAAGGCATCACAAAATGCAAAGAAGCGTGCACCCTCAAACTGGACAGTGGTTTCGTTTCAGCACTCAATAGCACAGTAATAACTGTTTGTACTTTATGTTACACTGCATTACATTCCATGGATCCAGAGTTAGTCAAAATGGCTGTAGGATGTGGACTATGCCATGTAAATACAAAAACATATGTACAGTAGAACTGAAGTTTTCACACAAGAATATAAAAAAAAAAAAAAAAAAAAAAAAAAAAAAAAAAAAAAAAAAAAAAAAACACACAGTGGTACCACATGAGGCTAATCAAAAATATATAGACATCAATACCGTCAACTTATGCTATTTACTCGTATATAATGTTTACTTGGATGACTCACTTTTTAGACAATAGGTATTCATCAAGAGAGTAGAATGAGCGTGCGTTTAAGTATTGTTTCGGTGCTATTTTAAATCATGCATTTTCATCATAAGACTTTTGAGATCAGATGGCAGATTATTGAAAATTTTGATCCCAGTAGAGTATATTCTTATCTGAAAGCATGTGATGTTAGCAGCTGGTTTAAGGAGATAGTGCTTCTGTCTTGCATTAACACCGTGTACATCTGCAGTGGTCTAAAAATGTTAATCTTTATAATGAAGTTTATTAATGAAGATATAGTCATGTGTAGAGGGTGTGCATGACTTATAGATGGGTTTAGAATTGGATGATTGGGTTTATTGACACCTTATGTATTCAGCTTGGGACTGCAGGTAATGCAGCACTATTGCTGATATACACACTTTACAGTTTAACGTTATACACACACTAAGGTTTTCAGCCTTCACTAGTGTTATCCTGGTAACAGATTTATAACAGTCTCACTGTTGCTGCAGCACACATGAAGACTTCTTTGCACAGTATTGAAGAGTTAAGACTTCTAATCTCTTAAATAGATCTCTACAAGAATTACAGAATTTTGACACCCATCATGTGTCTAATAATTTTCTCTTTCAATGTAAATACCTTATCGCTGTCAGATGAATTACCCCAGAAAATTATTTCATACTTCATTAAAGAGTGAAGGTAAGCAAAATAAATTGATTTGAGAGTGTCAGTGTTGCTGACATGCAATATACTGGTAGATCTAACCACATAACATGCTCCACTTAACTTTGGAACCAACTGATCGAGATGGTTTTTCCAGTGTAAATAATGATGATGATGATGATGATGATTATTATTTATTTCATCCATAGCTGTAGAGAATTGCAATTGGACATGTCAAATAATAACAACTTCACATCAAAAATAACTTAACTCAAAAATTCAATTCATAAGCCAAGGAATTTTGTGTTTACTGTCTCTTGTATATATTTATCATTATGTCCAATGTTTAATGGATATTGTGGCGAGTTTTTGTTATAAATTTTATTACATTTGTTTTATCTAGATTCGGGGATGGCTTGTTTGGAAAAAAAAAAACAAAACATTTGCTCATTTGAGAGAGAAATTTATTTGATGGTATGCAGAAATCATCTAAATTTTTACTAGAAATTAAGACACTAGTGTCATCAGCAAATATTATGGGTATTGATGAGGTCTTTAGTGTAGGAGGGTGGTCATCTATATGGATTAGGAAAAGCAAAGGCTCTGAAATTAACCCCTGGAGAATTCCATGCTTTATTGTTCCCCAATTGATTAAGCACTTTGGGTTAAATTTGATGATTTTATTTCAATCATTTGTTTTCTATTTGTTATGTAGGATCTGAACCAACTTCCTGTTACTCCTTGAATGTAAAGAAAAATGAAAGTAATTTAGTTAATAAAATTTCGTGATTTACATGGAAAAAAAAAAGCTTCTGTCAAATCACAGAATACTCCACCACAAGCATTTGTTAATTAGAAGATTTTAATACACTGCCTGTTAGTTTAAAGGTTGCATTTTCAGTGGATATTCCTTTCTTGAAGCCAAACTATTCTGGGACTAGTATGTTATTAGTTTGCAAATAATGGCTTAACCTATTGTGCATAATTCTCTCAGATACTTCAGAGAAATCAGTAATGAAATTGACATATTAATTTTGTCCCATTTTTTTGTACAGTGGTTTTACTACTGAAATCTTAAGATTATCAGGAAATGTCCTGGTGAATAGTGAGTGATTACAAATGTGAGTTAATGGGTGACTGATTAAGGATGCACAAACCTTTAAAACTTTACTTATTCTTCAATCATAACCTGATGAGTTTTTTGTTTTGAGGGAATGTATTATGTTTTTTATCTCAGTTTTAGTGGTTGGAATGGTTTCCATACCAGGGACTTTTCTAGGAAATGCCTCTTTTGAAAATGAAATGACGTCACCTCTCACTTCCTGATGCAAGTTTAGATTTTCAGTAATTGTCAGAAAAAAGTACTGAAGGCTTCAGAAATTATGTCTTGGTCATTTACTTCTTCATCATGTATAAGAAGAGATGGTGTCTGTTCAGTCACGTGTAATTTTCCTGTATGATGTTTTATTATATTCCAGGTTGTTTTTATCTGATTATATGATTTTGCCATAAGCCTATAGTAATACTGTGTTTTAGCTTCTTGTATAACTCTGCTTAGAATTTTGCAATAAGCTCTCATGTGTGGATTATTACTGCTCCTGCTATATGTATGTATGTGTGTGTACATATGTATATAGAATCTGTTTTATGTTTGCAAGATATTTTTATTCCTTGTGTAATCCATTTGTTTTTTATTCTACCTGCAGTTATTTTCTGAATAGGAAGACTAACTTCAAAGATATTTATAAAAATATAAAAAAATTATAGTTTGTACCCCTATCTTTGAAAGCAGGTTCACACATTTAATCACCTAATAGATGATGAAATTGAGCAATGGCTTTATTAATTATTTTTCTGGTTCCCTGTTTCAAGGGTATTAAATTTACTTTTGTACTGAACACTTCAATCAAAATCGTTTTTTGATGAACTTCAGTACAAAATCAATAATACATGAAACATTCCAGTAATTTACAGTTTAGATTCAATAAACACAATACACACATATACAAATAAACTAGAATATTATATTGCAACAATACAGAATAATTTTTACAAAAACAAACACAGTAATATCACAATTTTGGTGTCTGTAATTGTAATATCCAGTAATTCAACTTTTTAGCCATGGGATGCATTTATGAAGGTTTCTGCTTCACAGTAAACAAAAGTTACTGACATAAAAACTTATTTAACTAATCATTTTTATAGTTACAACATAACTTCTAAATCATAGCTTACTTAAACCTGTAAGTTTGCAAGTAATAATTACAGATTGAATTTAATCTAAATAACTGCATTTGAATATACTATAACTGTTTTTTTTACATAATGGATATTTGTTGTTGCACTTGTTACAAAAATGAGAGTTGTATTTTTGCTAACAGTCCTCTGCTCACCACTTCTTCATTGTCTTCCTTATAGGAGGGACGGGAGACGACGCCAGAGATGGCCACAAGCCCCCGGCGCCAGGTATCACAGGTTCCTGGTACAAGCTCTTCAGGTGTGAGGCCAAAGGAACCACCAGCTATGGTAGTGCAAGGAGACTTCCGGAAGGTATGTTGCTACTGCTGTGAACATTTAATTCCTTTATTTATGTTACAAAGCTCCATGAATTACTTGTTACTAATCTTGTCTGACACCACCTAGATTGAGGTTTTTTATAGTGTACATCAGTTATTCCTAGCAGTATATTTCTCTCCATCAACAAAACAATTCAGGTGAAAGTAATAACAAAGGTTATTTACACTAATGTTAATCATAATATGTTTCAACCCCTACTGGGTCACCATCAGGTGTACTCTGTGTACTTAGATGCTGAATTTTTGTTCAGTATGGATCCATATTTTTCTTCATATTTGACCATATGATTATGTGATTATTCCTTACTAGTGAACCTCTGGTTTGTTTACTTTTCAGCTTTAAGCCATACTGGTATAAAATTAAATTAAATTAAATTGAAGTTAATTGAAAATTAATTTAAAGTTAATTAAGAATAAAGTTAAAAGAATGTTAGTACTAAACCCCAGTGTGCATGGGTTCATATTAAATTGTCAATTTATGTATTTCTGAATAAATAATTCAAGATGGTTGTGAATGTTTATTTGACTATTGTAACAGTACACTGGCTATTCTTGTCTTTATTCTTCTTTCGTATTGTGGGTATGATGTAGCTGGGCGCCAGGTCATGATGTTATGGGTCTCTTGCACTGCACGTTCATGTGTACCACCTCTTTATTTATACCACATGGAGTGTAAGTTGAGATTGTGTTATCACGTTGTTTTATGTATGATATTGTCATGTGTAGGGTGGTACACATGATGAAAATGACGGGTTCTACTTTGGATGATTGGATTTATTAGCACATTGATTACAAGTTCTCTTAATCACACTTAAATACAGTCAGTACAGCTCTATCACTGATTTACACACTTTCCAGTTCACCATTGAACACACACTAGGATTCCCAGTCTTCACTAATCGTCTCCTGGCAGTGGATCTCAACACAGAAACTATAACAGTCTCAATGGATCACGCACTCCAAATATTACACATGAATAAAGTCTAATTACACTTACAATCTTCACAGATCTTCTTTGAATTTCCCATGTCTGTCCCCTACCAAGAACTCAGAACTGAATCATAGTGCCGTTTGCTTTCAAGATAACTCCTTTACACGGACCCCACAGAAAACCCAGCCTCTGTTGTTGAAACGTGTTTACTGAACCACTGCATAGCAACAGTTGTGGCAAGACCCCATAGAAAACAGTCTCTTTATTATTGAGGTTTGTTTACTGAGTCGCTGCTTAGTAACACTCTGGCCTTCCACGTTATATTGTGTAGTGCAACTCATGTCTCATTCTGTATTCAGTCATAGAGACTCTGTCAAGGCTATCTTACATTACTTATTTCTGTTGAAAGAAGGTAGAGTATCTTGCAGTAGGCTATGGCAACTTTCTCCCATTACCACCTAAAACCCTATAAGCAACCATCTTATCATGTCATTTTATGCTAAATAGTCTCCTCTGTTAATTCATACATCAAAATAACTGAATATCTTTTTACCATCCTGATGTGTATCTTGTATTAAAGGTATTTTTTTAATTGATTATAAAATTCAGTTCAGTTCAGTGACAAAAGATATGTATTTGAAGACCACCTGATGATGATCTCTGCAGTTTGAAACAGATAGTGTGATATGGTAAATAAAACCAAATTTTATCACTTTAATATCCGTTTTATAATCCATCAATTATTGCAGGCATGTCCAACGCATCGATCGCGGGACAATTTTTGGTCGATCTCATATGCCTATAAAGAAATTATACGTGAAAATCATGTAAATTCACTTGTAAATATGATTATATTCAGATTTTGAAGGGAAAATACGTATGTCATTCCTATTTTTCTGTACTTTCAATGTATGTTGCTTTTACAACAAACATCAAGTGTTGTGTTATTTTTACCAATATTTTTGCTTAAACAAAGGTACGACGATAGGAGGGCGTGGTAGATCTCTGGCAGTTTTGACACTAAAAAGTCGATCACAACCTGTTTGAAGTTGGACATGCCTGAACTATTGTGTTGACACCTCCTAAGAGTACCTTTAATAGAAGTGAATATGTTGCGCTTTATGAGAATTTATAAGATAATACAGAAACAAGAGATCTGGATGGGATGTGGGAGGAAATGTGATCAAGGGCTTTTTAAGGAGGTAAAAATTTCACTGCTGAATTTCAAAAGCTGAATCTTTACATTATAACCATTATATCTGATATGAAACAAAATACCAATACCAAAATCTAGGGTAAGTTAGTTTAAGGTCAATTTTGAAATTGTGGTTTGATTCTTTTAATGCATTCATAGTTACAAACTATCAAGTGGTTGGTAAGTTATAGCAAGGGGATATTGATAAAAAAATGACTGAATTGTATATTTTTTATACAATTTTTAAGAGTTCTTGGCATGTAGTGTTTGGCTGTTTTCGACTGACTTGTCCAATTTTGCCTGTGTAACAGTTATGGATGTTAAATAAACTATCAATTACCAATTATCATTGTAATTGAGCTGAATATAACTGTTAAATTTTATCAATCCAATCATACATCTTAATATCTCTGGTGTCAGATTACATATTTGCTGTAATTGAAGCATTGTTCTCAAACAATATGAGATGTTACTGAGCAACAATCTTTGCATGAAGTTATTTTTACAACAAACAACATTTATTACTTTACATAATATATTTCTATGTCATATTTTCAGTTGAAAGAAATATCAGTAATAATACAAAGAAAATTATAATAATGGACATGGTTTCAAAAATGTGGTTATCCCCTTTCCTTTAATTGATTTTAGTTGCTGTTGAGCTGAGAAGAGCAGAAATTCACAGTTGTCATTAATATAGGAGATACTGAGTCAGATCTTTCAGTTATTAAGAGAGTGATAATATATTGATGATATGTTTCCAGACATTTTCTCTTATTCGAATTCTAGAGTCTCGTTGCCTGATATTGTATGATATGTATCACATGGATTACTTCATTTACTTGGCTACTCTCTCCATTCCTAAATTACACTGTCACATCTTCTTCTGTGTTACAGGGGAGGAATAATAAATTATCCCCTCATTATGAATCGACTTAAAGAGATATCAATGTTTCATTAACCATATAACGGTAACAAAATTCCCAAGCATTAGTATATAGACCTTTTTTTTTGTAAAAATGTGGAAACATCATTAGGCACATGATAGGTCAGATGGTAATAAAGGCTGCTCAGTGCAAATCTTATTCAAATGAAAACCTCTGCTAAAATTTACTCTTCATATTTCATTTTGAGAAATGGCATTGCGGAACTGCATGCTTATGAATTATACAGTTTCAGTAAACTTGAGAGTTCAATAAGCAGCCAGGAAGATTTTGTATATTTAGCACAAAAGAGGGATGATTGTGTAGGTGGAGTAGAAAGACAAACATATATACAAATTTTGGTGGGAAACCTCTTCATAAATAACCACTTGGAAGGCCAGGAAGGAAATGGTACAATAACATTAAGGTAGATTTTCGGGAAATGGATTGTGAGGATGTTAAGGTAAAGGTCAAGTTGTCCTTGTGTTCGATTAATTAAGTTCTACCCCAAGAAGACATACTGGTGATTGAAGGTGTAGCAATAACATTTTTGACTTGTGAGGTTGAGAGATGGAAAACTGTATCACATTTGTGTTCAGTGTTAGAATTGAGACTCAGATTCTACTTCCTGACAGGTTGTTGTTGTACATTTTAAAATTACCTTCCAAATAAAATTTGAATGAGCAAAATCAATGGAATGTTACCATGCATTAACAAGATATGCAATTAAGCTATTTTAGACAATGTAATGGATAAAATAGAAGCTCTGAATAGAAAAATCTTCAATGAAAATATTTTCTGTCAACAGCAGCATGTAACTATGTAATTGCTCACTTAAATTCTAGCAATGGCATTCTTTCACTGTACACCTGGTAAATCTCTTGTCCACCACATAGAAGCTATGACAATGTTGCAGAGGTTTTTAACAATTTCATCTTGTTTATATAGGTGAGTGGGATCTCAACAGAGATCTTCCGACAGATTGAGACAGTTGAGAATGACCATGATGCAACCACAGCAGCAGCACTGGAAGCAGTGGAGAGGCGTGGAGAAATGGTGGTGCGTCTGCTGGATCCCAGGCACATGGGACGTGCTGCATCTGAAGCTGCCAAGCGCTTCCTTGCAATGCAGGTACAGCTTCATCCCTTGTTATGTGTCATTTCCCGAAAGGACAAAGTGTATGTAGCTATGTGGAAACATATAGGATATATTTTTAATCTACTATCCTTATTTACAAGGAGAGACCACTTAAGATATCATCATGTCTATATGACCGAACCTCTCCTTCACTTCACATACTTTTGTGAAACTGATGCAGACCTCATACCACTGGAGGCCACTGCATTTCTGTACATTCAATTTCCCACCATCAGTAATACCAAAAGGATANGCCACCACCACTGCCACCACCACCATTGCAAAGCAGCCCTTTTTGAACCATAAGTGTCCTTAGAATGTCCTACCAGATTTCATCTGGTTTTCACTTCTTAGGACTTTGCAACGATATTTTTTTTACAAAGCAAGGTTATCAGCCTTGCGTCCAGCCCCAAACCTGGAGGACCATGTCCCTGTATTTATGTTCCCCAGTAACAGGATGGCCCAGTCATTACTAACAGGCCCAGGGTCCCATTTTTATTACTTTCTACAACTTGCAGGACTACAAAGGAAAGTATACCAACCTGCCTCCACATGGTGCTCCACTTAATATAGAATTGTTCAGTGAAATGTTGTAAGACATCTTTAAAAATATGCATCTTTTGTTAAGTTTATGGAATGAACACAATATGACAGGCATACAAATGCTGTATTTTGTGTCTGACATTCAGAGTGTTATTATGAAGAATATAATGCATTTTTGCCATTCTATTCTATAATTGGGAAATATATTTGTATTTTTTATATCCAGAGTGTTTCATCAGAAGCACTTTCTCTCAGAGTCAATTGACTTGTGGTATACTTCACACCAATGGTCTGCCTTTCTTAATAAACTGAGTAGATCTGGTGTCAATAATGTATCCAACAAATATGCCATAATTTTCTGTTTATTAAGATGTAAGATTTTACTTGACTCTGATTACTCATGTCTTTAAATATTTTAAGAACTGTTACAAATATATTTGTTATAAATATTTAAAAAAAATTGTCATTTTATTTTAAGAGTATGCTGTGTAATTTTTGGTAAACATACAAATGATGATGTCAGTTTCAGAAAAGCTAAAAAGTATCTGGTATCAAGTGGTCTACTTATTGGTAAATGTGTGTATTAATAATGTGAGTTCTACTTGTTTGAATGAAATGTATATATCACTTAAAGTAGAATGATAGCTGACTTATAATGTTAGTGTTACAGCATTTTTATAAAAAGTAAATTTAATTTGAATATAAACTAATTCATGTGAATACCTTCACCAAACTTAGTGCAGAACCACTGATTCAGATGACTCGAGGTTGTATGTCAGAATGCTGAGGATTAAGTCACTTAATTTGACAATAGGATGCAAAGCACTTTGTGCATCTGGTGGAGATAGTGAAGAGACCAGGTCAGACTCTTGGTCTATACATCAGAGAAGGGAATGGACTTGACCGGTCAGATGGCGTGTTCATCTCGCGCATTGCTCTTGAGTCAGCTGTCTACAACAGTGGCTGTCTGAAGGTGGGGGATGAGATCCTGGCTGTCAACATGGTTGATGTGACAAGAATGAGCCTAGATGACGTGGTTATCATCATGTCTATACCAAGGCGATTGGTGCTCGTCACCAGGCAGAGGAAAGCTGGTATGGTGTAAAATGCATTTTAAGTAAAATAAGAGTTCTTTATAAAATAATTTATTCACTAAATACAGGTTTGTTAAATTTTACATGGGTTGATCTACCCTGAAGATGGAGGCGATACATTTTAGTTATTTAATACTTGACAAAGGAACGTTTCTGGGGCTTACACATGTAATACATATGTACACTAAGTAGTTTCTCTCTCCATTTTGGGTTTATTACTAATGTCTTGTACAGAGAGACAGGAACTTGCATGTGGGTTCCTTTAATCTTTTGTGGATTGGAAAAATGTTAGCAGCATTAGCTACACACATACATCTTCACCAGCAGCATCCTTATTGAACATTACAAAAATCAAAATATGCCAGTTCACAACATATGAAAGTAAACTGAGAAACAAGTACAGTCAACTCTCGATTATCTGGGATAATGGTGAGGATGGAAATCACGATTAATTGAAAACCTGGTTAAGACAAATTTTATTAAAAGTAGTACTGTAATACTGTACCTTCATAATACTATAGGCCTACCTGTATTTAAATTTATTCAACCTCATTTTATGTCATCTCATGGCCTATTTAATACTTTTTTTACATTACACTGAATTATGAATTACTTATTTCAATCACAGTCTTCAACAAAATCCATCACTTTTTACGAATATTCACACTTAATACTTAAAAAAATTTAATATTGTTGTTTACTTTTTTGCGGCATTTTCCTTTTTCTGTTGAATACTTAACACAACATGCTTCCTTTTACACCCTGACATTTTGCTAACACACTTGAAGATACAAAGAAACTAACTGGGGCAATGTATCTGTCCTTGAAACTTTCCACAAATCCTTGCATTCTTTCACCCCTACCCTAGAACATTGTGTTAGCATAACGGGACCAAAGAATGCAGAGCTCAGTTCACACTAGTGCAAAAATCGTGTTACAACTCACCATGTGAAACAAAAGTGAATGAATATTAAACAACATATAAGCCTCAAAAAAGCCTCAGTAGCCGCAAACCAGTTAATCCGCCCCCGCATAATTGAGAGTTGACTGTATTGTGTACTAAATCACAACAAATTGTGCAATAAACTACAAACGCATAGCTTACAAGAAGCAAGTGTTGAACATTTATAAAAAGTTCAGAAAATGTTTTATGATGAAAACAGTTAAAGTTCTGACTGGCAAATTCATGCATTCAGACTGTGCAGTCTTTACAGACGTAGAGGGAATATGGGTACAGTTTTCCAAATATTAATATCTCTGAATTAGTGGACAAAAAATGTGACATTATTCATGCAATCTGAGGTTGGCAGTTTTTAAAACAATTTTGCTTTTTGTGACTACAGGAAAGGGCGGAATAATGTCACCTCATCTGCAGCCTCGTTCAGAACATAAACCTCCTCCAGTTGTGGTCATCAAAAAGGAACTGAGAGAAGAGGATGAGTTGGATGATATGGAAGAAACAGGGTCTCGGAGGCGAGGGGGAGATGGCAGAGAGATGGTATCTACTTCAAGGTAATTCAAGTTATGACCAACCATATATGAGAAAGTATGTGCAATGACTTTGCACCAGTTACACACATACACACACATCATTGTATATAATCATTAATAATTTCATGCAGCACCTGAATATTTATAGCTACATATTTTGAACTTAAAGGTTGTCATCAGGCTACAACATATGCATTGCAAGAGCGCTTCTTGCTACATGCTTCATGCTAGTTTCATGCTTGGATTATTCTTTAACACAGAAGATGGAGGGGACACATACCTCGGACATATTGATTCACTTTCTTTGAACTATGTGGCTTTATATCCCAGAATAAATAACACTTCATAACCACTGCTATGAGAACCTCAAATCCAAGAGAGTCAAATTTGACTATAACTGAATCAGTACATCCTGTATTTCATTCTTTGTTATTTGCGGACAACAGAAAATTGTATAATGTTTGAAGTAGATGAAAGTAAATCCAAGAAAGAAGAAGGTAATCCTAGGGAGAAATTTATTTTGCAGGAATATAATTGCTCAATTCTTAGGTTATTTAACAGGGTTGTTTCAACTGCAGATGTACAGCACAGAGTCAAATGAAAAGGTGATGATGAATAGGAAGTATGTGAGGATTCAGAAAGAGACAGTCATCAGGTAGGCTGGGTTCAAACTAGGATTGTGGAAATTGAAGTTAACAGCAGGTATAGAAAATACATAGAATCAGCCCATATGGCCTGCTTAATCAATCCAATCAGCCAAACCAGTTTGGATATTTCTTCCATCTGGATCCCACTTACCAGCAATGAGGTTACCAGCTCACAGAGAAGGTCAGTATGATGTGACAGGTTTCTATAAGATTTTAGTCATGAATGTTCAGTTTTTACTTCACAGGCAGTGATAGCAACAGGATAAAAATGATTTCATAAATTTTCCATTTAATTCTATGCATTGGTTTTCATGGGCTTAATATGTTGGATAGGTTTGTTGAAGAACAGTTTCACCTCTGTTTCTGTCTTAGTTTCAGGTTTGTGAATGCTTTGTCACAATTTTATAGCATACAATCTTCTATTGGAAAGTTCCCAGACTAGGTCAAAAAAGAAATTCTGGCTTAGCTTACTCGGTTTTGGCTGCACTCTCCTTCAAAATAGTCTTCTTGCAAACGTATACAGCTATCCCATCGTTTTTCTCCACGTTTCAAAAGCACCATGGAAGTCATTTTCCTTAATGCTGTTGAGTACCGCTTGCGATTCCCTTTGGATGTCAGGTACAGTTTTGAAACATTGTCACTTCAGTTTCATTTTCAATTTGAAAACACAGCAAAATCATAGGGGGCTAAGTCTGGTGAGTAGGGAGGATGGAGAATGATAACCATGTTGTTACTAGTCACAAACTCTGTGGTTTTCAGTTTTCTGGGATGTGTGGGGCGGCTCATTGTCATGATGAAGGAGCAGTGTGGCGCATGTTCAAATTTTATGTTAAGATCTGGTAGACCCCATAAGTGATCCCAATGGTGTCTGTGAGCTCTCAGATTGTTTGGTGATGGTTTTCAGTAATGAGTTCTCAAACTTTTTCAGCATTTTCTGTCGTTTTGCTGGTGCTTGGGCACCCTGAAAGTTTGTCATTTTCAACTGACACTTGACTGACTCTGAAATATGAATACCATTCAAAAACCACTGTCTGGCTTAAAGAATTTTCTCCAAAAGCCTTCCGAAGCTTTTCAAGGGTTTCAGTAACAGATTTACCGAGATTCACACATAATGTGATGCAGACACGTTGCTCGATTTTGCCATCCATTGCAGACAAATGAAGCAGGAAGTGGAAGAAGCACTCGTGTAAAAACAATGAGTGTTCACAGCATGGTATCACATGGCAGACTGATGCAACAGGTTTGTGGAAGTATGACCTTGGCCTCACTTCCAATTTTCTTTCACTGAGGCAGTTACAACAATAACAGTCCGGGAACTTTTCAATACAACTTCGTATTTTCCTTTTGTCTACCTTTGACAAAGCACAGTTTCAGGTATTTGTGTAAACATAAAAAGTGAACCTGTCCCTGTTACAGGCCGTGAAGGCCCAAATTGTTGGTGTGAGAGGTTGAGCCTCTCACATTTTCCAGACAGTTGGCTCACAGATGGCGGTAAGGTTGTCAGCCTTAGGTGACGGCTGCCCTTTTACCCCCCAGGAAAATTCCTAATACTTATTTCTGTTAGAGGCTGAGTCGACCCCATGGCCATAGTTCAGCTTGAAGGATTAGGTCAATTGAAAAATCCAGTGACCTCTTTGGGATTTGATCCCATGACCTTCCAGCTTGTAGCATAGTGCCTCAACTAACTATGCTACTGCATGCCTCCCACATGCGTTTGTATAGCAGTAGTTATACTGACGTGGGTTGTCCAATGATTGAGGTTAGTTCTTTCTAAGATACCCAACAGAGTAGGTGCCACCTCATCATCTGAGGCAGAAACGTTTTCAGTTTCGGAAACTTTGTGTTCTCTAGTTTTTAGTATGCAAGATAATGGACAAAATCCAAAAACCTAGTAATTCTGACCTGTATATCAGGATACCCACTAATCTAACAGAGATTCAAACCAGTGCCTCCTGGACATAAGTTTAGATCATCACCTTTACAACAGCCTGTTCAGTATATCAGAATTTTACTTTTCTGAGATACTCTAAAGAACTGGTGGAAGAAGTGATGATTTGATCAGTGATGTAATTTACAATAATGATTAGCAGGATACATGCAAGATCTTTGTGAGGAATATACACTCAATTCTGACTATGTAATGGCAAATTTACATAAAATCTCGGATTTTTACTTGTCACAGCAAATATTTTTGTTGTCTTCTCACCATGGTAATTCACAATCCCAGGTCAGGTCATTTGAGATTTATGATGTATGAAGCGGTACTATAGCTGGTTTTCTCTAAGTACTTTGGTTTCCCCAGTCAATTCTCTTCCCACCATCTGCTCTGTATTCATTAGTCATCCCATCACTGTTGCTATATAGTCTTGTTACCGACAGAATTTCTAAATAACTGGCTTCAAAAAATACCTGTCATGACTTCATAACATTTTTAAAGGTTACATTGAATATGACTATATCCTATGTTTTCTATAGAGCATAATCATCACAAAATTCTGTTTATTTTTTGTGTCAAAAATACAACTTCTTCCATGACTTCCATATAGAACTGCTGCCTACTCCTTGATCTGATAGAAAAATAGAGTAGGAAGTGAGATTAGCAGCTGTTAGCAGTTATCCTTTGTCTTCTGACTTAGATTAATGCAGGTCAAGACTACTGGCTTTCCTGTCTAATTTGAAAAGTTACTTATAATATTTCTTTCAGGTCACGTCTAGGATTAGGCTTAACTGGTCTGGGCTCAGATCAGGACTTGGGCCTTGACAGCAATGGAGAGACAACAGCTAATGGGCTAGGCTTGGCTGACTTGTACTATAACTCCAGACCAGAACATGCTAGTGATAGAAGTGCTGCAGCAACATGGTCATATCAGCCACCACCTCCCCCAGTCATTACAGAGCAGCCAAAACCCTCATCTACACCTCAGCACTTCCAGCCATATGAAAGAGGTTATCCAAAAACACTAGAGTCATTAGCAGAAAAGGTGAGATTGTTGTTATGTCTGCTAACAAATCTTTCCTTTCAGAAACCTACATAAATTCTTACCACCACCAACACATCCGCCACCCCTGCCATCGCCACCCCCACCACAGCTACGACCACCCCCACTACCGCCACCACCACGACCACCGCCGCCGCTGCCGCCAACACCACCACCACCACCACCACCACCACCACCGCCGCTTTTTCTCCTTATTCTTACAGAGCAGGCATCTTTTTAGTTGTACCAGATTAAATCCTTTTTCTTTCACCTGTTCTATATACATTATCTTTTCACCTCTTTCTGTATGTAATAACCTCTTCAGCTGTGTTTCCAGTCTTACATTTTTCAGATATCTTGGTTCCATTTTGGGTGTGGTAGGTCTCCTACATAAATCTAGCTAAGGAGCTTAAAAAATTCTATTCTTCCCAGTTCTATTTTTTGTGTATTACATGTCCATGTCTGATTGCTGTTTTTCATAACTGGTTTAAAAATATTCTGTGTAACTTAAAATACATATATTCTCTTGAATTTTACCAAAATATTTATACTGTGACATGTACGTCCATTGCTAGGGAATGCTTGCAACACACACACACGTGGCCAACAATACAGCAGCAGTGTTTTCTTTGTGTCCATACAGCTTGCGCAGGCATAATACCATCACCACACCAGTGCTTAGCGAGCACATGACATGTTTTCTATAGATCATGCCAAGGGTTTGTAGGGGACAACAAAGGTCGTTTGCAGGGATTTGTAGCTGAGAAGCCGTGAGTCATAGCATAGGAAGAGAGAAGAATGCCATGAAAACCTCAAATGTTACACAGAATGAAGAGAGGATTGGCAGTTGAGAGAATTAAACAACAGAACTGAAGTGAGTCCAGGAAAATTCAGTTGAAAGTTCGGACGAGGAGAATTCGGTTGAAGAAAATTCAGAAGGCAGCTGAATAGTTGAAACGTTAACAGATATTGAAGACATGATTTCATATGTAATAGTTCGGTGATCTTGAGAGAGTAAGAACTAATTGTTGTTATGTTAGTGTGGAGTGATTTTTAGTGTGAAAATCAGTAACAGTGTTATAATTACTTGTACTTACAACTTGGTAATATCAAATAAATCAATTAACCAATCCAAACTCCATTTTTAGTCACTGATACATGTGACCATACTATTCCACATATACATCTAAATATTTGCCTTTTATTTTCCATGTATAACTGATCGTCAGGGCTTATTGTGTTTCTTAGATATTCTTGTACATATTGATCCTACTGAACTGTGTAGTGTAAAGTAAATGTAACATGAATATATTTTTGCTGGAGTAAAGAACTGTAAAAACATTTTAGGGGAAGAGAATCTCATTATAAATAAATTTATTTACCAAAGAAACACATGGCTCACAATGAAACACTGTATTTTCAGTACTTCTTTTGGCTTGTTTTGGACTTCATCCATTGTCTGGTATGTAAAAGACAAAAGACCTCCAGTGATTGAGACTGGCTCCGTCTAACAAGCCCAACTGAGTAGGTTTATCCTTCCCTACCAACCTGAAGACGGAGACAGATCCAGTCTCCGAAACATCGTGGTCTTTTGTCTTTTACATACCAGATGATGGATGAAGTCCAAAACAAGCCAAAAGAAGTACAGTATACACCATTGTCAGAATCCTTTCAAGTCTAACTCTATTTTCAATTATGTATTCTCTTGAGTAAGCTAAAAAACAGTTCTCCATAACTTGGTTTGTTAGTCTGTCTTCTAATTTCCTTTATTAAATTTCACATCATATTTTGCAGATGATAAAATTGGTAGCGATGTGCTTTTTGTGACATTGATTAACACTCAGCAATGAACATACATAACTGAAACTAGTAATATGATGTTGTCATTTATCTCTGAATCTCTCTTTTGATATGGCTGGCAAAAGCAGAGTTCTAATCATTACTGAACTGTGAAAAGTATCAGCACTTTTGAAAGACTTACATAATACAGGATAAGCACAATTAGCTTCATAAATTTAAGACTGTAACACCATGCGATCAGTTACATATCACTGTAATATACTACACTAAGTTTTAATCACCAGAATAATATTTCATCGTGGCTATCCACTGGGATGTGGCAAAAATTCTTGTTAATTCCATATGATGCTCCAGAGGCACTATATCTTTCTGAAATATTTAACTGTGGATCATACTCACAGACTTGCAAAATCAGAAAAATTCTGAGTTTAGCAGTGTTCATAATTCCAGTGATAAATCTTTAAACTGAAAACAACTGCAGTCAGTTCTTGGACCAATGTATTGCATCAATTCCCTGTCATTACTCTTGCCACACTTAGCAACATTTTAATGGCGACTTTTTCAAAGAAAATGTGTTCTAATTACTCTTCTCGATAGATTTGAACAAACTACAGTGCATAAGGGATGGGCCTAACTGCTGGCCCTTGCACCACACCCTTCAAAGATTTATTGTGCATTTTGAACAAACCAAAAAAATAAGATTAATGAAAGTATCATGGATGACACATCTCACCTGAATGTGAAAGAAGAAACTAAGTATCAGTGTTACATCTGCCACATCACACCTGGAAAGCTTGAAATGTTTATGTAACATTTGAAGATTAATTTAATTTTTTTTATTATAGGAATATGTAATCGAGTATAGATAATAACATTAAATTAGATGAAAACATTGAAATACAAAAGATACTTGAGAACAATATGGGTGGCTGAACATAGCATGAAATTATAAAACTATGATTTATTTAAACCGTCTTGCAGTGCATACACTCATCTATCTCCTTCTCTCACTTGCACTACATGTTTCGGCATAAAGATACCATCTTCAGGTGCTTACTCAATCCACGCCAAACTAGGTCATTGCATGCCTTGTCCTCACATTAAAATGACTAAAATATATATCTATCATATACATTGACAAATGTCAAACGTTAAAAATATTAAAATTGTTCCGGATCCCTCATCTCTACGTCGCATCTCACTACGCCAGTCACGCCCATCCTCCTCTGTTGGAGCACTCCTTCACTATCGTGTGTGTGTTGTGCTTTTGTTATGTCTTGCTCCTGTGACTGCGTGTGTTATACTGTCATAACACAACGCAGTATAACACACACAGTCACAGGAGCAAGACACAACAAAAGCACAACACACACACGATAGTGAAGGAGTGCTCCAACAGAGGAGAATGGGCATGACTGGCGTAGTGAGACGCGACGTAGAGGCGAGGAATCCGGAACAATTTTAATATTTTTAACGTTTGACATTTGTCAATGTATATGATAGATATATATTTTAGTCATTTTAATGTGAGGACAAGGCATGCAATGAACTAGTTTGGCGTGGATTGAGTAAGCACCTGAAGATGGCATCTTTATGCCGAAACATGTAGTGCGAGTGAGAGAAGGAGATAGATGAGTGTATGCACTGCAAGACGGTTTAAATAAATCATGGACTTAAATCAGTGCAACAGGACGCTAAAATATAACATTTATAAAACTATATTTAAAAATATAAGGAAAAACTTAGAAGATGATAGAGGATTTTGAGACTGTTACAGACACTTAATTATATATCCATGAAAAAAAAGAAATGGTCAGATTTTTATAGGCCTTCAGAGCTCTGAAGCTACTTTGCGTTCATGGGAAGATGGTATATTCATGTGTATATTTGTGTTTGCAACTGTTGCAGGTGCATGCATTCTATTCAGGTCCTCCCCCTCCACCCGGAACAACTTCCATCACATCAACAAGACGTATGTCAGCTGGTCCACAGCCTAGCCCAAGCTCTCTGCGGCTTCAGCAGCATCCACAGTCACACTATTATGTTCATACAGGCACAAGGAGAGTTTCTGGACGAGTTATGCCTCGTTCTGGTAGTGATCAACACCTGCCTCGGGTAGAATATGATTATGCCACAGGAACTGGGTAAGTATGTTTTATAATTTAAAAAAAAATTAGCACCTCAGTGGTGAGAAAGCAATTCCTTGTTTTTATGCGTCTTTAACTAATTAACAGGAGTTTAGGAAACTAGTTTTATATCTGAAAGCTTATATATAGTTAAACTATTTCCTGACAAACATCAGTTGCTATAAAAATTGATGTTTTAATCATCCTGGGAAGAAGTTGATCTTGATGAGGTAAAAAGTAACTGAAGGGAATATATCATACAAAAAATTTACTTCTCCCAACTGAGCACTGTGACAGGTAGGAGTGCAGGTTTCCATACAAAAAAAAATAATAATTCGCTTAGTGGGGAGTGAAGTCCAACTGGGTCCCCTTGGCACAGCGGCCACTGATTGGCTTATTATAGCCTGCCTGGGTGATTATGATGATGAAGGATCTGGTGGAATGAAGATTGGCAGGGGGAACCAAAGTACTCGGAGAAAACCTGCCCCAGTGCCACTTTGTCCACCACATATCCCACTTGACTAGAACTGGGATGGAACCTGAGCTGCCACGGTGGGAAGCCAGTGACTAACCGCTTGAGCTATAGTGCGGCCTGTTTCCATACACAAAGAAGTAGGTTTCACAAGATACTATCCTTTTAAACAGTATTAGATGCATTGCAGGATGAACTCCTAAAATTTTAATTTAAACTGTGATACAATCTTCTCAGGTAATCAACCATGTCAATTTGTAGTCGGTATCTGACATTTCAGACACTATATCTAGCTCCATCTTTGGAGGTTGATATGATGAGTGTTGTACTGGATCACTACATCTGTGCAGAAATCTGTCATCTATCTCAGCCTGGGCCACATGGACAATGGTGGAGAGAAGAAAGCAGTCTTCTGGGATTTGGCACCGTGTATATGTGGTGTTAACCGACGTTTCGGAGGAACGTATCGCCCCCATCTTCAGGGTAGAAGAAAAAGTATAAGAATTCTGCAAGCGACAACACCTCTGAAACGTCGGTTAACACCACATATACACGGTGCCAAATCCCAGAAGACTGCTTTCTTCATAGTCACCGCCGTGAAAGCCTCAAATCTTACACAATGGTGGAGAGAGTCGGATATTCAATGATGTCCTGTACTTGTTGGAATTCTGCTGCTACTCACTGTTCCTTCTGTATAGTGTTCTTCTATGAACTTCTCAACTGTTTTTTTTATTATGTTTGTAGTCAGTCACATGAAAGGCTTAGAGAGAATCCCATATCTCTGTTTAAGTTATCAGGTTGCAGCTGTATCTGATTGATCTTCGTTAAGTGACCCATGTAGCCTAAATTTAAATTGACATATCATGGACAAAATGGTTGTGGCAAGAATGGCAGGCTGCATGGACTGCTTTATGAAGGAAGCCACTGAAATCTGGCTGCACCACCACCACCACCACCACCACTACTACTACTACTCCTCCTGCATTGACTGTGCTTTGGTTAGGTATCCCGCATGTACATTTCCTTGGTTTTCAAATATTCATCATACACTGCTATGCATATTTAGTTAAACTTACTTAAGACTCTATACACCTTGGATAAAGAAAAAAGAATGAAGTGGGACATGAACCCTCAATATACAGTCCTAAAATATGTCTTAAGATTATTCTTCCTTCCTTTTGCTGTACTTATGGTCATCTTCCAAGGGATTTCCCAACAGAATGCAGTATATGTTTTCATTTTGTCGCCATCCTTACAACATGACCAGCCCAGTGAAGCCTCCTGGAATTCAATGCCCTGTCCAATTATCCTGCATAAATTGCAAAATTCTTCGTTATCTAATATCCTAAATTTCCCATCATCTTCATTCATTTTAGATGCAGATATTTTGCCGGGCACTTCAATCACATATATTTTGTAATCTTCCTTCAAAGCAACAAATCGCAGTGTTTCACAGTCAAGGGGAACAAATGAAAATTTTTTTCTTTTTAAATATCTTGATTTTTGTGTTTTGAAAGTAGATAAGGTGACTGCAATTAAATAGACTAACAGAAAGCATTTAATGAATTTATATTTCTCCTAATTTCATATAAGCCTACTGTCTAAGAAATACAGTTTCTTTGATAACAGTCTTGGCACTCGGCAAACGTCACACACTATGCTGAGATCCAGTCTCAAATCTGCTGGTGGTTCCTCATATGCATCGAGGTATAGAACATCAGATATCACATCCCAACAGAGGCAGCAGCCATTTTCCACTGGAACACTTACAAGAAGGCACCGCCCCTCACTTGACTACGCATCTGATACAGAAGCAACCTGCACGTCCTCGCCACGTTCCTCGTATTACTACTACAGGTGTGGAAACTTTACTGAAGTGAAATTTCATTGTTATGTAATTTATAGTGTTACAATATAAAGTGAAATTAAATAATCCCAATTTCTTCTCCAGGCAATTGATTCTTTCTTTCTGCAATAGTGTCTGTTTCCTTAAGGGAGAGGAAGTGACAAGGGGATGGAGAAAATTTTATGAAGGGAGTTTCATAATTCATATTGTTTACCAAACATTATTAGGATGATCAAATAAAAAGTAATAAGAGAGACTGATCATGTAACACACATGAGAATTCAGAAATCCGTAAAAAATGTTGGTCAAAAAATTTCTTATTGACTTAAGTGTAAATGCTGAAACGATATAGAAATGGATCTAAAGGAAATAGATTGCTGGGTATGGACAGGGCTCGTTCAGCTTGGGAAAGGGGCCAGCGGCAAGCTCTTGAGAATGTGATAATGAACCTACAGTAAAGGGTCAGGAGTTCCTTGGCTGAGTACTGCTATCTGTCAGTGGTTGAGGTTAGCACTTTCTAGAAGACGCCATAGATTAGATGTCTCCCACCCCCTCACCTGTGGATGGAAACAGATCCAAATTCCGAAAGGTCACACTTTTTAGAATACTGGATTTTGGAAAGAAATAAGAAACCCAGAAATCATGAATGTTATACACTATCGTCAAAACCCTTTAGATTCTACCCAACTACCTTAGTGGTGAAATTGGCAGAACCCTTACTTCATGAGGGATCACACTTTGGCTATAGAACTTCTGCAATTTCTAAGATCTAGGCATATTTCTAAGTCACTAAAGACTGATTATGCAGGGACTCTGAAACAAAACAAGAGGAATGTTTCTACCAAAGAAAAAAACGTGAAAGAAGTAAATATAGGTGAAGTTATTGCTGAACACACTGTACCTGTGTCTGTTATCAAGTGGAATGATAAGAAGACTGCAGTAATAATGTTGTCATATGAGTATTATACTGAATATACATGGGGTTTGAATTAATAGTTGGGTAATTTGTAGACCTGTTACCAGGTAGTGACCACAAAACAAACAGGTTCCCACTGCAGTGAGTACATGTGCAACCAAGAGGAACTTTTGGAAACCGTGTTTTCCATGTGGTCTGTGCCAAGATGCAATAACCTAGACAAGTTTAGAAATTAGTCACTTCTAAGTGAGATGGTGAAGAGAAGACTTACCTGGTGCAGTTGAGAGCCAGTGGGCAGCAAATTGAACATGGAAGCTAAAGAAGTTCCATTGTTAGAAGCCGTTACCAGAAAACGATTGGTGAAGACAGGCAGAATGAAAAGGTTTAGCATGTGCTGTAGTGATTTGTAAAATGTGGAGAATAGCAATGGCACTGTAATTAAATTTAGTCATGAGTCATATGTTAAAGTGGTCAATATATCCAATCTCAAATAAAGACTCCACCTACAGTCACAGTCAAATGCGTGACAATATGATTTAGTAAACACTGGCTTGTCATATTTACAAACAGTTACGCAATTTACAAGTACGCTCTGTTGTTTCAGAATCTCTTACATCACTTCTGCTGTGATGTAGGTATTTCTCAGCCAGTCATAATTTCACTTTTGTTCCATATTCATCTGTCACAAGTTTCAAGATGTTCTATAGACCTGACTAATCAGAATATTTCTAAACTTCAAATGCCAGTTGCTGTTTCATTTATGACTCATTACCATGTTGGAATTTAATCAATTTAACTCTGAGAGCAGAAACTGAAAGTTGTGTGCTGTAACTGCAACTGTTTGAATTTCTTTATGTTATCTCCTTAAAGCTTCTACACCTACAGAATGCTCAGATTCAGCTCATATTTTCTAAAAACATGTTTGCTGGTGTTGTCATGTTTGGCTTAGCATAGAACTCATAGCATACAATGCATTGCAAATGTGTGGCCTTTGACATGTTTGCCGGCGCTCATCAAGTTGTTTGCTTGTTTACACACCAGCATATACAAGGTGAAAGGAATCTCTACTCATAGCAGTGTGATATACACATCCCCTACTACCAGCAAGTGCTCAGTGTTAGAATTTTATTTCCACTTTTCTGATATTACAGGCAAGGTCTCACAATGCAACCCCCACGGACATCCACACTGTCACGGCCACATATAGGGGTGGCAGGTGCAGGCACATCAGCTGCCATGACAGCTGGTCTTCGTTCCAACTCTTTGCCGAGAGATCATCGAGGCCGAAGTCATCATGCACAGCCAGGGCAGACACCAAGACACCACATGGTCAGGTTTGAACGGGAAAGCAGAGGAAGTGGTGCACCTGGATTGTTGGACCAAGAGGATAGCGACGGTGCAGTCTCTGCTCCTGAACTTCCCGTGACCAGAAGAGAAAGAGGTTAATGGTTCACCTATACCTAGCCAAAGACTGACTACATACCCCAGTATGATTCAACTGTATTTCAGTTCCGAAGGAAATATGATATCTGACCCTGGGCTACAGGCTGAATGTGAGCTTCTTCATAATTTTTCTCCATTTCTCCAGGTAACTTTTGGAACAGTGCCTTTAATTAGGCTACAGCTGCTTTCTTCTGTGTCCTTTGCAGCTCATCAATAACAGTCATGTTATCATTCAACACTGCACAGCCTGCACAGTGTTGAAAAGAGGCCCTATATAAGTGGGCGGAAATGTGGACAGATTGACAGACAGATGGACGGATATGAATGTACTCTGACAGATTTACTGACTGAATCATCAGAGGTTTTTCTTATGAATATTACTACCAACTGTATCCCCATAACCTAAGGCTTTAGTACAAATATTTTGTTTCTGGACACTATCCATCTTCCTGCTTTATATTTAAAATGCAGTGTTACAGAGACTGGATTTTGTCTCCGTTTTCAGGTAAAACCTATTGAGTAGGGCCCAGTCGATAGAGCTGGTCTATGTCTCTGGAGTAGGTTTTACCTGAAGACGGAGACAGAATCCAGTCTCCTAAATGCTGTGTTTTAAGTAAAAACAGGATGATGGATAATTCAATTCAATTTGTGTTTATTTACGTGCAAACTTAACAGCACAAAGGCCAATTACAAGCAAGCAAGAATAGAGAAATACACAAAAATAATAAAAAAAAAAAAATAAAAAAATAATAGTCTATATTAATTACACAGTTAGCATGAATAAAGATACAGAAGCAAACATACACAGACAGAGCCACAATGTGAGAATTTGAGTTTAAAACAGAGCAGCATACAATAATAATAATAATAATAATGATAGTTTAATTAATTCAGTATAAGATATGTTTCATCAACAAAGTTTTTGGTCCAAAAACGTCAAACAAACAACATTAGCAGCAGAAGCACATCTAGCAGAAGGGCAATTTTTACTAATAGAACAGACATTGAACATAGGAAAGTCTTGGATATATCGAACAGGGACCCGAAGGCCAACAATTTCCAAAGCAGAAGGGCAAAGTATAGAACCACGATAAACTTGAAAAAGGAAGAATGAATCGAAGTTATATCTCCTCTTTTGCAAGGTGTGTAATTTCAATTGTTCTAAAGCAAAATCATAACAGTAATCTAATTGATGAAAAAAACGTTTAAAACAGAGAGCCGTAAAGTTCTGCTGAATGCATTCTAGTTTCTTTGCGTCAGTTGACATAATGAAATTCCAAACTACTGAAGCGTATTCAACCTTGGATCTAACCAAAGTAAAGTATAATATGAACATGCATCCATGGATTGAATAGTTAAAGGTGATACTGCGAATTATACCTAGCATCTTAGTACAATGTGAAAATATAAAATTTACATGATCATGAAAATGAAGTTGAGAATCAAGATATACGCCCAGGTCTTTTACTGAATTTGTTTGAGTTATAGTGAAGTGAAAAAGTTTGTACTCGTATATCAAATAGTTAGTTTTCCTGGAGAACGTTATAACTTTGGTTTTGTTAACGTTGAGTTTCATATAGTTCGCTGCACACCAGCTACATATACAGTGAATGTCAGATTGCAGAAGATTACAATCTTCAGGAGAGCTAATAGCACGTTAAATTTTAACGTCATCTGCAAAGAGTAGGTACCTGGAGTGCTTAATTGAATGACACAAGTCGTTTATGTAGACATTAAAAAGCAGAGGCCCAAGAACAGATCCTTGTGGAACACTGGACAATACTTCAAAGGTCGATGAAATAGTTTCACCAATACGGGCCCGTGATTGTCTGTTGGTTAGGTAACTGCGTATCCAGTTTACATAACCACCAGAAAATCCAAGGGCACTCAGTCCAGAAACATAATATTTTTATTAATGTACCATTGGCCCAAATGTTTAGTTCTTATTTACTAAGGCTTTAGCATTAAGTGGTTGGTTTGCCACATAAAATATGCAATAAAACAGTTTCTATGGAGTTTGTTCACACAAGTATTATATTTTCACTGATGTGTCAAAGTGGAAGTTGCATGTCCTTAAAAAAAGTTTCTTGAAAGAACATAAAATAGAATTTCTTGTGTGTGGTAATGACAAGTCAAAATTTAAGAGTTAGGTTATTTAGAAAATCGTTACAAGTCTGCCTTAATATTGAGCAGAAGAGTCATCATCTCATCTCACTAGTCTGATTCAATATTCCAATCTAAGGGGTTAGGGAAGTCTATAATGTGAATTTCTGTAAAGATGTCAACTGCTATACGATATTTATTTGTATTGTTCCATAGGCCGCATCCCATCATCACCCAGTGTGTTCACTGCTGATGAGTACCGAGCTTGGCTCCAGCGCACACCGTCCACCAGTGCCATATATGAGCGGATTCGAACCAGTCGTGATATTCTGCAATCTCAGGCAGCACGCAGGTTTACATATAGTGCGGAGAATCTGCTTGACCGATCTAGGGAGGTGAGCTAACTTTAGGTTGAATGAGAACAGTTCTGTTCCCAGTACAATATTTTACCAGTCAGTTTTCACATTAGATGTTAGAATAGTGGAAAGTTTCAAGAAGGTAAGAGAAAGATGTAAACTAATGGAAATTAATGTTATATTTTAGGGTCCTGTTGCACTGATTTTCGTCCATGATATGTATGTATTGTCCATCTTGTAGTGCACTCAGTCTCACATGTCACTTCACTACATGTTTCGGCATCACTGTGACATCCTCAGGTGTGTTATTGACGTCAGGCTATTGCATTGCTCACCATAATATGTCGTTTATAAAATTATCTAAAATGCACACTCTTTGTTAACTATAATAAAATTTATATATATCAAAATTTGTTAATATCCATTATCTTACACGTCTTAACTCAAATTCGCGTACCACGTTATTCTTCCACTATGGGAGTTGTTCTTCCTATATTTTGTGTGTCTTGTGTCTTGTGATGTGTCCTTTTTTGGCTCGCAGCCAAAACAGCAAAACTTACTATAGTCCCACTTCCCCCTTTCTCCGTAACCCTGAAAAAGGCAACTGCAATGTATGCTGAAACTTTGGAACAGCTTCAGTGTATGGCATTGCTAAACTCCGATATCTGAAGTTATGAGTAATAGAAATGAATGCCACAAATGTTCAGACTGTACCTCCTGCTATTGTTTACAGTTTCTGCACTTGTACCTGGATACTCTTCAAGCCCACACTTCTAAATTTTAAGCTGTAGTGACTATATGAATATTTATGTCATTACAATATAGTATTTGAATTTAAAATGGTTCACTGGATGCAATAAGATAATATAATTCTACAAAATTACAAAAAAATTAAAATATAACACTTTGAAAGTTTCTTCTGTTCTGTCAGATATTACGTAGGTTGTACCGAAAGTCATGAGCAACTTTTTTTTGCAAGCAACCTGGGAACTGCAAGCAAAAGAGAGTATGGTGGTAGGTGGAACCAGCTCTTGTGTTAACTTTGAGTGTCTTGTGACGTCAATACCTTGCATCACGTGACCAGTATCACTCCTAACAAAATGACCGATGACATGTCATTTTGCCAGCGTGCTGTCATCAAATTTCTTGTGAAACAGGAAATCCCTGCTGCAGAAATTCACCAAAGACTTCAGCGTGCTTATGGAAGTGTGTGCATGGGTGCGAGCAGTGTTCGAAAATGAGTGAAACATTTTAAAGATGGGAACACCAGCATCGAAGATGAGCCTCATAGCGGTCATCCTCGCACAGCCTCAACTGCACGCAACAAGGAAAGAGTGGATGAGATCATTGAAGATGAGAGGCATATGACTGTGGACACAATAGCCCGAAAACTTGGAATAGGGCACAGTGCAGTACAGGAGATGATTGAAAGCTTGGGCTATAGGAAAGTTTGTGCTCGTTGGGTCCCACGGTTATTAACCGAAGACCACAAAGGTCAGCGAAAAGGCATCACCTCAGAACTGCTGCAGAGATATCGACACAAAGGCGATGATTTTTTGCTCTGTATTGTGACAGGTGATGAAAGCTAGTTTCACCATTTCGAGCCTGAAACGAAATGGAATGGCAGAGTATGGAATGGCACCATTTGTATTCTCCATCAAAAAAGAAGGCAAAGACAGTGCCATCAGCTGCGAAGGTGATGGGCACAGTCTTCTGGGATGCAGAGGGGTTTATTCTGGCCGAATTCCTGGAACCTGGGCAAACCATCAATGCTGCTCGTTATGTCCAGACGCTGCACAAGCTCCGTCGTGCATTGCGCGATAAACGTCCGGGACGAAACATCATCATCCTGCATGACAACGCTCGCCCCCACGCCGCTCGCCTCACATTGGAAGCAATTGCAAAGATGGGGTGGGAAGTTCTTCCACACCCCTCCTATAGCCCTGATCTGGCACCCTCCGACTACCATCTTTTCGGATTTGTGAAGGATCAGCTGCGTGGACAACGTTTTGAGACAAGGGAGGCAATTCAGAAAGCAGTGCGTCAGTGTCTTCGGATGGCTGGAACGGAATTTTACAGAAGGGGAATTTTCGAACTCCCAGAACGCTGGGAGAAATGTTTACAAAGAAGTTGCGATTATGTGGAAAAATAGAGAAAGGTCCGTAGATTGAGGTGGTGTATTTTGTTTGTCAATAATAAAGCATGTTACTTCACAAAAAATTGTTGCTCATGACTTTCAGTACGACCCTCGTAATATCACTGGAATAATCAAACATGGATTGAATCAGAACCATGAGATAAACAATTGCTAGTGTCTTCTGATCACGTGCACTTACAGGTTCTAGACTAGTATCTCAGTACAACTGAGACTCTTGCTACTGTTTAGCATCAGCATTTAATTGAACATTTACATTGTATAACAATGCACGTTTTAAATTAACGTCCACATGAAACTAGAGTGCGTGAAGCAGTGCGTCAGTGTCTTCGGATGGCTGGAACGGAATTTTACAGAAGGGGAATTTTCGAACTCCCAGAACGCTGGGAGAAATGTTTACAAAGAAGTTGCGATTATGTGGAAAAATAGAGAAAGGTCCGTAGATTGAGGTGGTGTATTTTGTTTGTCAATAATAAAGCATGTTACTTCACAAAAAATTGTTGCTCATGACTTTCAGTACGACCCTCGTAATATCACTGGAATAATCAAACATGGATTGAATCAGAACCATGAGATAAACAATTGCTAGTGTCTTCTGATCACGTGCACTTACAGGTTCTAGACTAGTATCTCAGTACAACTGAGACTCTTGCTACTGTTTAGCATCAGCATTTAATTGAACATTTACATTGTATAACAATGCACGTTTTAAATTAACGTCCACATGAAACTAGAGTGGATGGTAGCAGATTCACAACAAGCACATATTTCTGTTGTTACAAGTAGTTTTAAAAGAATACTTGGCTACACCAACAGCAATTTTTGATCCTGTTCTGATTCTTCTGTTATATCATTCTTCCCATATACTTTTCATATCCATGTTAATTGACAGTAAACATATATTATCATTAAAAATGAGGTCACTCTTCATATCAGTTTAAGCATGATTATTTACAGTTTATCTCTTCAAGTGATGAATTGCCAATCAAGTTTTATATTATTGTAATTAATACATGGAATAGCATGAAAACTATATATAAATATATTTTAAGTTTGTATATTTAGTGGAAATTACTGAAATTAAAAAGATGAGCTGTAAATTGCTGCAAAGGAATACACCTTAACTCGATAATTATGTATATATACTTGTATATGAAATACACTGTGGGTAAGTTCTCTGATCAAAAAGTTTTGGGACCTATTTTATTATTGAGAAAATAAACAGTATGACATTATAGACAACTCTTATTAACTTCTCTCCCCTTTCATAAGGCTGTCATTTGTTTTATGAGTGAAACACCATTTTATATATGGATGTTTGGTTGTTGCACTGCATCTTGAAATTGCAGGACCAAAGAATCCCTATACCTGCTGGACAGGGAAGAGTTTACCGCATTAAAAAAAAAAAAAAAAAATTGCATTTTCTATATTTTAATTCTTTTCTCCTTCATAGGATATATTACATCCAAAATAATTATAAGTATTAATTTGTTGTGTATTGGCTGTTCTGATTACTGATGACAGAAGAATAGTTTGTGAAGTTGGTGTAGATGTAAATATCTTGCAAGCCTCATGTTAAGTACTTTGATTCTGAGGTTGGGTAATGAGAGTATCAGCATTATTTTTCCATCTCACTCAACCCTCTCCACGAGAGAATTCTTTGCCAAGCACAATAATGATTTCACTGGTTCCACACCCATTACATCCACGATATTGTTTTACTAATGAACATGTTTTTATTCCTCAAACTAAAATGTACATATGCAGGAAATAGATGGGTGTGAATTCCAGAGGTTATAGAAAGTGTAACAGGAAAACTCCTTCTTGAACAGTGCCAGAAGTGCTTCAACAAATGGTAGGATCACAGGAATTATGTGTATTGAGGAACTTACTACTTTGATAGGAACAAATGTGGTTAAATATTTTGACTTCTAGTTTTCCCTCAGAAATTCAGTCTCAGAACTTCCTTGGTCAGACCTCTCGATAAAAACTGCATAAAATATTTAAAACGTTTTAAACGTTCTTTGATTAACACTGTACAATGTTAAGAATGCTTTTCACATGGAGAGAACAACAAGAAATTCATTGCAATTTTAAATTATGAGAAAAATTTCACACATTACCACAGGAAATACTGTTACAAAGAGTTATGTCTTCTGAGATGTAACTCATCCATGTAGGTGACAATTTAAGGAATACACCTTATTCATTCATTCATTCATTCATTCATTCATTCATTTTTTCAGTTGTCTTTAAATAGCATTATATCTCAGAAGGTAGAACTCTTCATCCTACATCCTGTCACAAAGATTATAATTTTGTCCATAGTTTCAGAGTATGATATAATGAAAATATAAATGTTTTGTTATTGATAGCAGCCTTACTCAAACAGCTTTGAAAAATGTTGGCAATATTTTCAAGAATAGAATTTGTTCAAAAGATTATATAGATGCCAAAACTGAAGTATGTACCCTATCTCTTGGTTTCTGTTATTACATCGTAGAAAATATTTCAAGTTGAAGAAATCCATAATGTAAAAATATTTTAAACCAATATTATTTTTAATATAAGTTTAATCTTCTACCCCCTCCACATGTAATATTTCAGATATATTATGGTTCATGTGCACCGTTTCCAGACTACTGAAATGCTTTTGTGTGCACAGACTCATCACAAGACTCTGTTGAGCAGCTTGTCTTATTCAAAAAGACCTCTATAGAGACATACACAATATTTGTAGTAGTAACACTTTAATTTGGGCCGTGCCATAGCTCAAGTGGTTAGTCGCTGGCTTCCCACCGCGGTGGCCAGGGTTCAATCCCGGGTCTGGTCAAGTGGGATTTGTGGTGGACAAAGTGGCGCTGGGGCAGGTTTTGTCCGAGTACTTCAGTTTCCCCTGCCAATCTTCATTCCACCAATTGCTCCACAATCACCCTGACCTATCACCTGGGGCTGGTACAATAGGCCAGAAGTGGCCACAGTCCAAGGGACTTGGTCACACCCCATTAGCAATAAAAAAAACATTTTAATTTATTATTCTTCATGCTGAAATTGTCTAAATTTGGAAATTTCAAATAGTAAGAAAGGGCTTTCAGTTACAACTAGAAACATTTCATGTAAGTGAAAGGTTTGGAAAGTACGTGTAGACAGGGCGCCAATTGCTTGACATGGGAATATATTGACCCTGAACAAGTATTTTGTTCAAATTCTGGAGGTGTAACTGGGATATCATACCATTACATATATTGTATTTCAGCTAATTAGATTCTTCTACTACAGATCAAGCTCATCTTTGAGCAACACAACTGTAACAGCCAAATTGATTCTCGAGAGCAACGGTGTGCAGAATATGTGCTGTCAGACTGTTCTGATTGATGTCACATTAAACAAACGGTTGGCATCAAACATTGTACTTTAATTATTATTTATTTCACATAAAGTTTGCTCTTTCTTTTTGAAATTCTAGTACCTATTTACACTTCCACTCTGATTAAACATATATCATAAACCTATATTAACTGTACTTCATCTACATTGTAGGCTATTTTATTATGATAATCTCTACAATAATTTTGTGTTGGGAGTAACTGTCTTTTGCTCCCATTTTCAGTTACGATTTCAAGATTTGGTATCTTCTAAAGATGCGAAAGGAAAGGTATGAACACCTTGATTTCTGTCAGTCATGATGGCTGTTATGCACTGTTCATTTTGTGTATTTCTGTGATGTCATCACATGATAGTTCATTTTCAGTCCAAATTCAAATATATTCCAAATGGAAGTACTTGATATGATGGACTAAACCCCTAACAGCTTTTACAGATTAAATGTGCTTTCACTATCACAGCTTGCAGAGGTTGATAGGATATTCTTTTTAAGAAAAATATGTGTTAATTTTGAAATATTAACAAGACAACTGCAAAATTTTTAAAACTTAAAGTTACTGTTCTTTGGCCCCTTGCCTGGGGAGTTTTATCTGGTGTGATGTNAATTGTCCCTCTGCTAGATGCGCAGCAGCTGCTAATGCTGTCTGCAGGGATGTTGACGTATTCGGAGCCAGGAATGTTCTACCCAAACAAATTTTAAATATAGTGTAACTGTTATTTTTATTAAATATTTATGTTTCATTCCATATCAGCTATTTGTTTGTTTACTTTTACTTTTATTCATTATTATTTCTTCTAATTTGTATGTGACTTTTAATAAGTTTGTCTAGAATGTAATTCATTCTTCTGCACTGTGCTGTGTCTGTAATTGGCCTTGCGGCTGTTGACTCGGCACATTAATAATAAAGAATTGAATTGAATTATTTATTTCATCCATAGCTGTAGAGAATTACAATTGGAGATGTCAAATAATAACTTCATATCAAAAATAACATAACATTCACACAGTGATTTAGCACTATAATATAGCAATACATTTCAAAGTACTTTTTTAATTTAATTTAAGAATAATAAATACTCCAAAATAGACATAAAATAGACAGACAGATTTATCAACAAGCAGTCCATGTCAACAATTATTAAAAAATTCTTCAAGAGAATAGAAGACATTACACAAAAAATAATTCGTAACTTTCTTCTAAAAAACATTAAAATTTATTACATTTTTTTAATTCAATTGGAAGGCCATTAAATACGAGGGTCATACTGAAAGTCATGAGCAACAATTTTCTGTAAAGTAACATGCTTTATTATTGACAAACGAAATACACCACCTCAATCTACAGACCTTTCTCTATTTTTTCCACATAATCGCCACTTCTTTGTACACATTTCTCCCAGCATTCTGGGAGTTCGAAAATTCCCCTTCTGTAAAATTCTGTTCCAGCCATCCGAAGACACTGACGCACTGCTTTCTGAATTGCCTCCCTTATCTCGAAACGTTGTCCATGCAGCTGATCCTTCACAAATCCGTAAGGATGGTAGTTGGAGGGTGCCAGATCAGGGCTATAGGAGGGGTGTGGAAGAACTTCCACCCCATCTTTGCAATTGCTTCCAATGTGAGGCGAGCGGTGTGGGGGCGAGCGTTGTCATGCAGGATGATGTTTCGTCCCGGACGTTTATGGCATAATGCACGATGGAGCTTGTGCAGCATCTGGACATAACGAGCAGCATTGATGGTTTGCCCAGGTTCCAGGAATTCGGCCAGAATAAACCCTTCTGCATCCCAGAAGACTGTGCCCATCACCTTCGCAGCTGATGGCACTGTCTTTGCCATCTTTTTTGATGGAGAATGCAAATGGTGCCATTCCATACTCTTCCGTTCCACTTCGTTTCAGGCTCGAAATGGTGAAACTAGCTTTCATTACCTGTCACAATACAGAGCAAAAAATCATCGCCTTTCTGTCGATATCTCTGCAGCAATTCTGAGGTGATGGCTTTTCGTTGACCTTTGTTATCTTCAGCTAATATCCGTGGGACCCAACGAGCACAAACTTTCCTATAGCCCAAGCTTTCAATCATCTCCTGTACTGCACTGTGCCCTATTCCAAGTTTTCGGGCTATTGTGTCCACAGTCATATGCCTCTCATCTTCAATGATCTCATCCACTCTTTCCTTGTTGTGTTCAGTTGAGGCTGTGCGAGGATGACCGCTATGAGGCTCATCTTCGATGCTGGTGTTCCCAACTTTAAAATGTTTCACTCATTTTCGAACACTGCTCGCACCCATGCACACACTTCCATAAGCACGCTAAAGTCTTTGATGAATTTCTGCAGCAGGGATTTCCTGTTTCACAGGAAATTCAATGACAGCATGCTGGCGAAACAACATGTCGTCGGTCATTTTGTTAAGAGTGATACTGGTCACGTGATGAAAGCTATTGATGTCACAAGACACTCAAGGTTAACGGAACAGCTGGTTCCACCTACCACTGTACTCTCTTTCGTCTGCTGTTCCCAGGTTGCATGCAAAAAAAGTTGCTCATGACTTTCGGTAGGACCTACCTACTTTCATTCCCATAATAATAACCCCTCTCTTGCTATGCTCAGTATTACAAAATTGTACACACAAATTGTGTTTATGAATAGTGTTCTAGCCATGAACATCAGAATACTGGGTGGTATAAATCTTATTTCTTACTATAAAACATAAGATCTCAAAACTATATAAGGAAGTAATAGTTAAAATCTTTAATTCAAGAAACAAATTTCTATAGGAAACTCTATTTTTAACACCTTTTACCATCCTTACATATTTTTTCTGCAGTTTAAATAGAGTTTAAGAGTCGTTTTGCACCCCACCCCAAAAATAATACCGTATTTCAACACGGACTCAAATTTTGCGAGATACACATTTCTTAAAACAGTTTGGCTCACTGAGTCTCGCAGGGATTTTATCAAATAGATAGTCTTGCTAAGTTTTTGACACACATATTTGGTGTGGGTTGCCCAACGTAAATCTTCAGTAATGCAAATACCCAAAAATTGTACGTCAACTGAACAAACCACCTCCCTATTATTTATATAAAAAAGTGGTCTGGTACTTCCCTGAAAAAATAATACCTTTGACTTATCCGTGCTTATTATTAAACAATTTTCATAAAATCAATTTTCTAATTGATTCTTTACATTTTGAATTTTTTCATTTAATGATAAGATATTTTTTCCAGTACTCAATATATTTGTATCATCAGCAAATAGTACTACCTCTGCATTATGCATAACTCGGGGCAGATCATTTATAAATAATAGGAATAAAAGGGGTCCCAAAACAGAACCTTGAGGTACACCATCTTTAATTGCTTTAAGGGATGAGGTAACTGTCTTCATTTTAGAAGTATTTGATCCATATAGTGAATTTCAAGAAACTGTGATCTATCTGTAAGATACGATCTTGTCCATACATGAGATATTCCCCTCAGTCCATACGGTTCCAACTTTGCAAGCAGCAAGTTATGATTAATGACATCAAAAGCCTTTGATAGACCCGAAAATATACCAAAAGCCAGTTGTTTATTATCCTGAGCTTTCTGAATTTCTCCAATAAATTTTGAATTGCTGTAAACGTGGATTTATTTTTTTAAAACCATTTTGAGCATTTGATATCAGAATGAATTTATTTAAGAAATTTACAACTCTATTGTACATCAATATTTCAAGAATTTTTTAAAAAACAGACAAAATTGAGATTGGTCAATAATTTGCAATATTTTGTTTCTGACCTTTTTTAAAAATAGGTCGAACTATTGCAATCTTTCTTTGATTTGGAAAGATGCCAGAACTTAGTGACAGATTAAATATAAAAGTCAAAGGCTTTTTTATGGTTTGGATACATTGTTTAACTATCATATCCGGGATGTCTTAGAGTAAAAAAAACCCCTTCATTTATACACTTGCACTTCAAACTATTCAGTATCGTTATGGGAAAACTCATACTCAAAGCAATATCTAACTACTGTCTGAGCACACGTAAAGGACAAAAGTCGGATAGATAACATGTATTATGCTGTGAGTCTTGCAGAGTACTGCCATCTTGACAAAATTTCAGAAGAAAAATTAAAAAGAAATACTTTAAGAAATTTTGTAACTCAGTCCTTCAATACACAAGCCAATCTTACACTTGGGTGAAAATCAGCAAAATTATGTATATGTGGAATTGAGCAACACAACCAAATGAATACAAAGAAGAGAATATTATAGCAGTGGAACAAAGAATTGAAAATTTGTGTGTTCCCTAGGTAGAAACTGAACCACCAGTATTAGGCATCATAAATGGAGATCCCTTTTTGGATACTCCATTAGAGATAGAAAAACTGCATTCAGTGTTAGGTACTGTGAAAGAATGAAACCCAGGTCTAGATGACATCAAACACAAAGTAATTAAATACTTACTAAAAGAGATGAGAAAGTTAGTATTAGCTTTATACAATGAAATTCTGCAGGATGGAGATTGTCCCAGTGAAGGGAAACATTACGCAGTCTTTTCATCCAAAAGCAGATGAGATAATCTTTTGGCCTATTTCACTGACTCCCTCCTTACTGAAGATTCTGGTAAGAATAATAAACTGCAGACTAATTTGGTTGCTAGAACAACATGAAAAGCTACCTGACCTGCAGTTTGGATTCCAGAAAAATATATCCTGCCTTGATATCCTGTCACTGTTATATTCTGACATAGTAAACGCCTTTGAAAACAACAAAATAGTTGGAGCTGTTTTTATGGACATAACAGCAGTGTATGATAATGTATTGATAAACATCTTAATTGAAAGACTAGCAGAAATAAATATACCAAAAATAATGCTAAAATTCATCTGCAACATTATGTCAGAAAGATAATTAGCATCAAATCTTATGTTCTGGAACCTTTCCAAATTTGATGAAGATTACAAAAGTTTCACCTGTTCACAAAAGAAAAAGGGAAAACAAGAAATCTCCAATTATAGACCAATTTAAATTTTGCCAGTTTCTTTCCAAAATTCTTGAGTACCACTTGAGATTCATGCCAAAATGAATATAGATTTTTGTGCAAAGTGTCCATTAATGAATTTAAACAAAATTAAGATAATGAAGAAAGCAGTCTTTTGGGATTTGGCACTGTGTATATGTGTTGTTAACTGACGTTTCGGAGGAACGTATCCTCCGAAACGTCGGTTAACACCACTTATACACGGTGCCAAATCCCAAAAGACTGCTTTCTTCATAGTCACCGCCATGAAAGCCTCAAATCTTACAAAATTAAGATAATTCTACAAGTTATAACACTAATCCATATCAGTTTCATGAAAATCTGTTCAGCTCTCACAAGTTGTTACATGCTGACAGACAGACAGGCAGATATCGCGAAACCTATTGGCATATTCTCACAAATTTTCGTTGTGTATGTATCAAAAGCAGAATTATTCCATTTTTTAATGCCTATGAAGCTCTACTGAGTAAAATGCAGTTGCATTGAAGTTGAAGATAACAAAGAGTAGACACTGATTTCCCGATACATTGCAATGTACTCAAGTTAATGTGCTGAGCAGACTATCTAAGACCTATATCATGAATGTTCTTCAGATTGTTTTGTACGTAACTGATTTTCTGGAATATTAAAAATGAAAAATATACGAAGAATTACAACATTTGCAGTTTTCTTGTTATTTTTCACAGAATAAATTTGCTGTTTCTTGTGGTGTTAATATGAACATGGATGTATTTTGAGACTAAAGAAATATTAAATTTCAAATGATGAAAGGCTTTATTTGGTTCTTGATAGAGTAGACCCATGATATAAAGTTCACGTAGAGGACAGCTTCAGTGCCCATGTTGTAAGTGAAACTGACATTCAACTAATTTTTTATCTTTATTCAGATGCACATAATATTTATGTAGTGACTACAATATGTGCATGAATTTTAAGGTGTATTTCAGGCTGTAGTCAAGCAGGCAAAAAGGACCTCATTAAATTTCTTTTGTTTGGACAAAATACTCCCAAGGTTAGAGAAACCAGAAATGTATAGCCTGTTCATAATGGGCTATGGACTTAACTTTTGTTTTCATTGGTTGCATCCTGTTGTGTGTTCCAGTTATATATAAGAGCTTTGTTAACAGCTGACACAACAAATATACTCAGTTTTAATGTATTACAATTCGATCTTTATTCCTGTTTCGGTCTTATGAGACCATCATCAGGCAGTTACATATAGGAATACATATTGTTATTGAACTACCGGTATGGATCCATACCAGTTCAACTGGTCATATTATATACTATTAACAACTATATGTATTCCTATATGAACCTCCCTGATGATGGTCTTATACAACCAGAACATGTAGGAAGAATAAATATCGAATTGTAGAACATTAAAACTGAATATATTTGTTGTGTTGACAGTTAACACAATTCCTATATATTTAACTTTTGTATCTTCAGACTACAGAAAGAAATTTTTTATCACTCTATACCATTGTAATCCACTATCCCTTAATGAAATTTAGTAAACACCACCAAATTACAACACAGAATAATGTTTGTTTATTCAGTACCCCAGCATGCTTCAACTCTCAAAAGAGTCAACATCATGGTGTTTCATTGGTCAGTGCACTTAGCATGATCAAGTTTTACAAGATTTTCTCTTCAACCGAAACCTCTGTAATACTATACAATTAAATATAAGTACAATACAATACACAGATACATTATACTAAAAGCTTAAGTTCCTAGAGGCATTAAACTTGTTAGATGCATAATGTGTAATTCATATATCAATAGGGATTTTCTGATTTTTATATTGTTATGTATAATCCATACAAATTTGTATACAAATATTGTTTGCCTCTAGTTAGGTTGTCTGAGATGGCATTTACTTACTATCCTATAAACAAGATGGCTTGTTCTCATGTTAATATTAAACTGTTTAACACTAATCTGGACATATGCAGGGTCTTATGCATTCCCACTAACTGTATAGAGTTCTTATTATTTAATTACACATATTTTGATACTACATTTATTTTAATAGTCTTTAGGTGGAAGATCACCATGTTTGTCAGTGCCCATTGAGATGCTAGTAGTGAACATGTTGTATTTGCATTACTTGCTTGTATCTGTGACATGCATGATGCAGTATCACATATGAATGTGTAATGTTGAAGTTACTGGTGTTGAAAGTGATATGAAATGTTTCATGTGTGGCAACAGGAGCACCCCTATTATTCATACCGCCCACGCCTGACAAGTACCTTGGACAGGCACCAGTACTCATCATCCCGTTCCGCAGTCCCCTCTGCTAGTCTGAGTGGCAGTACCGCTACAAGCCGCGCCTCTTCCATGCGTCGCTTACGCCACCAACAGGAACTGGAATCCAGACATATACCTAATCCTTCCCCCACACGGACACAAGATCCTCGCTCTAGATTGCTGGATATCAATCCTGCAGGTGGGTTTTAATCTGCAAATTTAAACTAAAAACTAATTTGGTTCAATCAGTAATGTTCAACTTGTATCAACATATTAGACAAATGCTTACATATACAGGCATTATTATAGGTCTGATTTAAACACATTTTAATCAACATAACTTGAGTCATGGGTATACCGAACTCTATAAGAATATTGTATAATACTTCCCTCCTGACTGAATCACAGGTCATCTTGAAGTCTATGAATAGCTGATGGACTGTCTCATTGGACTCCCATTTTCTTTTTCAATATCTGACAAATTAAAAAAAATGTTGTCAGTAGTTGATCTGTGAAGTTGAAACCCAAACTGATGATTACCAGTAATTTTGTCTGCAGTTGATAACAGTGATATTCCTCAAAAATTACTGCAGCCAGATTTATTGCTGTTCTTGTAAATTGGTAAAATAATAGATTCCATTCACTGCTTAAGCAATTCTTTCTTATTCCAAAGAGTATTAGTTTTTTCTTGGATCTCAGAATGTAATGTTTCACCTCGTGCTTGAATAAGTTCTGTTTGAATTTGGTCAGTAGCTAGTGATTTATACCTATTCTACTCTGCAACAGCAGTTGTAACCTCAGAAGGACTAGGTTGAGGTACTAATTGCTCAACTTCATATATTTCCAGCTGTCTGACATCATTAACCCTATGTGCATCCAGCAGCTGAGAGAATAAATTTATTTTCCTTTTGAAATTATTTTGGGAATCTGCAAGCGGATCATCATTTTAATCTTTAGTTATTTAGTTCTAGTTTAGTAGCCCTTGTTAAATTTGTTCTTACTTGTATGTAAATCTCCAATGTTCATGTTATTAATGTATGTTGCAAGCTCATTAATTTTATCATTCAGGTATTCCCTCTTTTTGTTCCTGAAATGCCTAATAGCTTCACGTCATATTGTTCACATTATCTCATTTAGTTAGTTCGGATCCTTGAACCATTCCAATTTGACTTATTTCCTTTAATCTAATAGTTATGAAAATCCTTTGTTAATCCATGGTTTATGCTGCTTAAGTTCATAATAATCGAGACTCTCTTTACTTAAATTTTTATGTCCTCTCTAATAGTTTCCCTAGTTCTGTTGATATCTGTATCATCATGTAAGTTTTCCAAAGCTGAAAACTTGTTTGAGATTTTAACCTGAAGCTGTTCTTTATCTTCTACATAGTTTAGTCAAAGCTGCAAACTTGTTTGAGATTTTAACCTGAAGCTGTTCTTTATCTTCTGCATAGTTTAGTTCCTTGAAGCTGAATTTTTCAATATTCTAACTTTTCCAACCACCAGACAGTGACTGGTGTCATAGTCTGCCCCCCTGAAAGATGATACATCAATTACACTTGAATGCCATCTCCAGTTTCAAAATATGGTTATTCTGACTGTGTCTCTTTCCCTCAGGTAATGCCCAGATAAATTTGTGGTTGCTGCAATGTGGAAACATATACCCTTGATAATTAGATTTTTGAATGTGGCAAGATTAACTATTCAAACTTCATTATTGGTTTCATGTAAAATCTAGTTCTCACTTGCAGATTTTGAAAATATTTTATCTGCCTGCTATTTCATAAAAACATGAAACTTGCAGGGGTAAGATTCAATTCAATTCAATTTATTTCAAATTCAAAAGAATTTGGACTGTTATGTTCTAACACCTCCCAAGGCATCAGACTTGTGAAATACCTATACTGAATCTTGGTCTGCAGTAATTGACCCTAGATAGATATTTTTTAAACCTTGGTGTCCAGTAATCTCTCTTCGTTAGGTTGTATTATTGATTTATAGTTACGAATATTATTATAAGGCAAGTTTTTAAGTCAATCTAAGTTATGACATAATTCAAATAGGCTATTCTAGTAATTGGAATTAGCTCATTCTAGTAGATTCAGGTGAATAGTAGCTCATGATTTGAAGATAGGAGCATATCCAACCTCTAAAATATAATTTTCTGATTTTTATGGTGGTCAAAGTTTAGGAAAGTAGTAATAATAAATTATAAATTTTGTACATGATTACTCTGGAATGAGGTATTTACATAAATGTCTTTTTAGTAATGGAAATGTTATGAAGAGAATACATGTTGACAGAGATCAGAAGTTTCTAGTTTTTGGGAGAACAATTCAGAAAAATTTTCTGCCACATTTATTTTCTGTTTCTGTAGAATTCCTCAAATACAAGACGGATAAACCATCTAGTGCTCTTGGAGCATTGGGTGGTGACTCTGTTGTGGCTTCAGAGCCTGGAGTAAGTGGCTTGTTGTGGGTACATTTACTAGCAGGTAGAGGATTGCGTTCTACTACATCTTCCTCAGCAGCCACAACACCTTCCACGCCTTCGGGACCACCAATTGGTGAGTAATTTACTGCTAATATGAGTGGGTCTATAACAACAACTTGGGCATATAAAATAAGCATTAAAACACTTGCTGTAGGCATAGTGCATTTTAGAGTTCTGAAGGATTAGACAATGTAAGTACTAAACCACATACGCTACCAGCAGAAGTTTTGCAAGAGCCAGGAAGTTTTCTTGTTAAGTTATTCCTTAGTTTCCATTATCAGATTAAAATATTTCACGGAACCAATGTGTTATTTTTACATTTTTCTAAAATTAAATGTTCATAAAATTTACATAATTTTCAAAGCTCTGTTTGCTTATAAAACTTCAGGAACATTTACAGTGAATTGTATTATGTTGCCACCAACTCATATATTTTGTATGGATGCCATGTTGGAATTGTTGATGAACATTAAATGGCAGTGGGTTATAAAAGTCTGCAGTGGTTTGTTGGTATGGTATTGGACCCATTATCCATAGAACTTCATACCAAAGAATTTCCTTATCTTGGAATGTTTTGAATTTTGCATCCCTTGCCCAAGGAAGTTATAATATATGCAAATTCAAAAACTAAAAACATTTAGTAATATTTTCTTTAACTAGTAGGTGCTTGAAGTTTAACAGTGAGAGCCAGAATTATCATTTTTGTCAGCAGAAGAGTCCTTAATATTTTTAAACACATCTTGCAAAGCAGCAGTGAATACTAACATGGACATTTAATTAGTATTCTCAATGGTGCTCTGTGATAATAATTTTTGTATCTCCCTTCATTTCTTGTATTAAAATGTTTAAACCTTCATAATTACTTATGAATATGAGATACTTCTATAATTTTTTCACACAGAACTGAAGAAATTATGATTTTAATAATTCTTTTGGGTGCAGTGACACTGAGTCTACTTGATACTTTAGCCACTGACTGTTGTATTGTACTAGCCCATGTTGATAGATGAGTATAGAGCATTTAGTGGAATGAGAATTGGCAGGGGAAACCAAAGCACGTGGAGAAGACATTTTCTGTTGCTTCTGTGTCCACCATGAACCCCCATAATATGACCTTGGATCGAGCCCAGGCTGCCATGTTGGAAACCTGGCGACCAACTACCTGAGCTATGGCATGGCCATGATTTTAGTAGCGTACATTATTGACTGAACATGCTGTATATGCATGAAGGAAGCAACCAGATTAGAAGTGGACATCTGTCTTTAGTTTGTTGTTTAACAACGCTGTCAGTATTAGACTATATAGCATCAATGTGTACTTGTGTAAGAGCTTAGAGACACACATTCAGACAGAAGCTTCCTTCGCATTCAATGTACCAATAAATTGTTAAATTAGCTTGAGGTAAATATAAATCTTGTTTCTGTATATTATCAATAGTATGAGAAAATCAATGTTTGATGGAAAAAGAACTTTATTTTGCAATATAAATACTAAGAAATATATATATTGTGATGCAAATGATAAAATATTTAACTATTTAAATATGTTTCTACACAAAATTCTATTGCGATATCCCAACATCACTCTGATAGCCTTTTTTGGAGCATGTATGACAAGTTTTACAACAGAAGACATTCATTATAATAATTAAAGTATATGTCAGTAAGTGAGTATCAAGGCCTGTGAAAGATCATTGAAGGTCACAGTGCAAGGGCCAGATTTTATGGATCACCCCTTACACACATACATATACAGAATTCCAAAGAATACATTTGGAAAATTTATGTATGTGCCGAATTTGGATTACCAAATTCCACTGTTTTGAAGGTGTGGGGAATGGTTCTGTGCTCTTGAAGGATAAGTTGCCAGTGTTTTGGATAAATTAACATCTTTATGCTTAATGTGAATGACTGACGTGTGACCTGGTTAGTTTACATATTGTAACGTGTTTCATTACTGAATATGCCGTAGAGATGGTTAATTGGTTTATTTAACAATCTACAAATAACGGCTACAATTACTTATCTCACAGTTGCGGGGTTTCACACTTTATAACCCTAATCGCATTAATCTGTTAACACTGTTGCGGGGTTTCACGACTTATAACCCTATGCGCAAATCAGTTCACTCTGTCTTCAGTAGTCTACACGTTTACCGTAGGGGAGCTTTGTATCACTGTATCACACGCTCCCTCCTTACACAATCGCACACACGTCCAGATCTTCTTACCGCGACGGCTGCTATACTCCAACTATAGTCCGCTGACTGGAGAACTGTTGATAACACGCTCTCGTAAGCTTGCTCGGAACTATCTTCGGCGATGGCCACGTTATAACTCGGCGGCTGTACAACTGAAGTCGCCGACTGCTACAGTAGAACTCGC
>NW_019741981.1:163645-175083 GCF_002891405.2 Cryptotermes secundus | reverse complement strand
GGGGGGGGGGCTCGGCTTTGCGCAACATGTCACAATATTTTATATTTCTGTATCATGGAACTATGGGAAATGTTGATGTTCTGATCATTTATATGAGATCTTGGTTATCTGTGCTGTTCACTACACTTTGAAGATGAAGACTATTGTGTCTCCAGAATCTTTGGAAGCCAGCATATCCTAACCCATGGTAGTTACCTCAAATTGTAGTAAACAACACATTCATTCATTTATTTGCATTCTGTTAATCCATACAAGGTCAAACCAACCTATGGGATATAGAACCTGTCAAGATACAAATATAATATAAACATAAAATAATGATATATACATACATTCATAATGAGCACAATAAGGACATAAAGTAAAACACAGTATTGCATAACAGCAGTGTCACAAAACACATTTTGATCAAAGACACAAAGCAAAAACACAGTATTGCACAACAGTGTCACAAAACACAGTCTGAACAAATACACAAGATAATAGTGAAGACAATGAAACATGAATGAATTGAACTTACAGTGGGAAGACCTCCCACAACTAATCAAAATGTACAAAGGGCAAGAAATATAAAAAGAACCATATTCATTAGGAAGTTAATTGGTAATATTCATCAATACTATAGAATGCATGTTCTGTAAGGTAGGTTTTTAATGAAGATTTGAAATGCTTAATATCTTTAGATAGCATTTTAATATTTAATGGTAAGTGGTTATAAATCTTACTTCCAGAAAAGAGTACTCCTTTCTGTACAGATGATAGATTTGTAGAAGGCAAGTGTAAATTGTGGTTGTAACGAGTATTAATATCATGAATATCAGAATTAGATATAAAGCAACTTCTGTTCTTGATGACAAAGACAAGTAGTGAGAATATGTATTGAGACTGAAGTGGCAATATTTGTAATTTTTTAAATAATTCACGGCATGAGTCGTATCTACCTGATCTAGTAATAACTCTTATTATTCTTTTTTGAATTTTAAAAATACTGTCACTGAGATAAGAATTACCCCAGAAGATAATACCGTAAGACAGAATAGAGTGTGCATAGGAATAATAGATCGACTTCATTAAGTCTAAAGACATAAATGGTTTTATTGCCCTCATTGCATAACAAGCCTTATTTAGTCTTGATGACAGTTCAGTGATATGATCCTTCCATGACATTGTACTATCAATGTTTAATCCCACGAATTTAGTACAATTAATATTGGTAATCACTGAGTTATAAGATATTATTTGCATTTTTATTTCTTTATGTTTTTTAATAAGAATTGCAAGAAGTGTGATTTTTCACAATTCAGTGTTAAAAAGTTGCTATTGAACCAATTAATTATCTCATTCAAGACTGAACTGACATTACTTTTAAAGTCCTCAGGATTAGTGTTTGATATAATGATGCTGAAGTTTGATGCATGAAAGTTTGTTGCAATATATATTTTTGGTAGTTCTCTAAAAGTATCTGAAAGTATATGAAAGTAGATTTTGATTACGCTACAGTGAATATCATCTGTTTTCTGTGGTATATTTGATACACACATAATTTGGGAGTTCATTGTTCTGCTTCAACCTTCAGATGATCGTTTTCCACTGCAGTGACATACTTGTTATTGTTTATATGGTTGAGATTAGAGATTATATTTGGTGTCAAACCAGAAATTCTTTGAATAAGAAAACATGTACACTAACAAAAAGACACAACTGCAGCAAAAATTCTTAAATATTAGAGAATGATACAAATCATTCGAAGTTGGAAATCAAGCCAACTCCTGAAATATCATGATATATCAAATCTACCTCAGACCATGGACAGTGCTCAGTATGATTAAAGTAAAATGTATTTTATTGACTCTGTTATTGCACACACAGGAGGCTCCAGTAGCACAGGGCTGAGAGATCTTTACTGTGTGTTGGAGTGTGATAGAGTGCACAAAGCAAGAACAGTAGTAAGGACAGGAGACTTGGTGTTTGACTGGGATGAAACATTTGAATTGGACCTGGTTGATAACAGAGAGCTAGACTTGCTCATATACTCATGGGACCCACAGTACAGGCATAAGCTCTGTTACAAAGTAAGTTGATCAATTGCCACCAAATATTTCTTCATCATATAATTCACAAATTTTCTTCTTATATATGAGAAGCATTGACAAAAATGTTGCAGTTGCAAACTGAAAGGAGTTGTAGCAATTATAATACAGAATCTGAGTAGATAAATTAGAATTAGCCAGTAGACATCACATTCAGTAAGAATCACCTGTCATTGCTGTATATCATTTAATTTCCAGCACCACTTATGACCATGTGAATGCAATGAAACACTCCACTGAACATAATAAATAAATGGGTATGAAGAGAAAACTGAGCTTAATAAGTGCATGAAGAATTAAAGAGCAAAAATTAACTATTTTCTATTACTAATAAATACCATATATGGACTACCCAGACCTTCACAGAATATGCTTCATTTTATGGATAGTTTAAGTAGACTGTGGTGTATTTGCTGACCATTTTCATAAATCTGTGCATAAATAATGGACCCATTCTTATTGTTGATTTAGAAAAAATATTCTTGAATTATATGGCGAAATTTGTATTATTTCTTAGGCTAGACGTAGAGACATGGGCTCGATCCAGCATTTGAAATAAACTTAATAGAATTGCAAAGGAATTTTCAGTATCATATACTTGTATAAGTGTAATACTAATTGTCCCTCAACTGTATACTTTGTTCAGTTTTGAACGAAAATATTCTTCATTCTGGTCGGTAAATACGCTTGAAATCTCTGGCATATATTGTGCAATTTCCTTAGTTATCTACATGTCAAGACTTGTACAGCCAGCCACCAGTCTGTTATCTCTTATATACATTCACTACAGTGTTTAGAATTTAATTTATATATTCCACATTTATTTTATAGACTTTATAGATTTCCAGATTATGTTTCAGTGATGGTGTATATTTAAGTGAAGTTATTTTAATGTAATGATTTGTGATGTATAGCTCTTTGGAGGCAGCATATAAACAGTTAGGTAAGTTTAAAAGAGAAGAGCATTTAATTATTTATCTGTTCATTGTAAAACAGAGGAAATAGTGTTCATGATGAACACTTCCTGATGTTCCGCCTTATCAATTAAGAAAATTGGAAGTGGATAAGCTAATAGTTGTAAACAGTAATAGTAGAATGACAACTTAGATTTGTTATATGTAATATGTAATGATATGTAATGATTGTCATACCTACAGTGTTCATCTTTGTTCTGGTGACAGTTCAGAATAATCATGCTTTCTCATCAATGTATTATTGTGACTTATGGCTGATTTTACTTCATAATCCTTTGATCTGTAAGGTTTGTCATTGTCTTCCAGACCTTACAGAATGTAGATGCTTTGCTTCATCTTCCAAATAAAACTTACATTGTTTGGACCCTTTCCAAGGTTTCTTCACATGTTACAATCCCTAAAAATAATGCACTCTGTAACACAAATGACATTTTTCCAAATTGATAAGAAATTTAATAACCTTCCCTATTACTAAATTTCCATATTTCTTCACATATTCATGGTTGCTGCAATTACAAAAGGCTGACCTTGTTTTATTAATTGCATAACTGGAAGAACGCCTTTGTGGTCTAGTGGTCAGAGTTTCTGGCTACAGATCCAGAGGTTCTGAGTTCGATTCCCGGCGCTACCAGATTTTCTGAGAGGTAGCGAGTCTAGAACAGGGTCCACTCAGCCTTGTGAGAATAATTGAGGAGTTATTTCAAAAGAAATAGTGGCTCCGGTCTAGAAAACAGAGAATAATGGCCATGGGGATCATTGGGCTGATCACATGACACCCTCTATCCACAAAAGTTGGCACTAACTTCGCTGACAAGTGGCGGTAGCATGGGTAAGTATAGTTCACATGCAGACAACAGGCCACCGAGTTTTTTTTTATAACTGGAAAATCCAAAGGGCATACAATCTCAGAATTCCCATTCCCACATTACACACACAAGCTCTCTTGCACTCCCTCCTCCCTTAACACACAAAAATGTCTCTGTATGCTCTGTAATACAGTGTTATATATCTTACATTAAACATAATTTCATTTGAATACTTATTACAGTACTAGTTACAATTTTAAAATACATGATCATCCTATTTACTTTTATGCACACAATTTAATAAGTTATTTAGTACTGCTGAATTATTGATTTTATTTCCTGCAGGGCTCAGTTCACTTAGCTTCTCTTCTTCGAGAGTCACCTATCCATCAGCTGGCACTAAAGATTGAACCACGAGGTACATTATATCTACGATTGAGGCACACAGATCCTAATATAACCTTCCAGAGACGTGGCATAAAAGGACACCACCTGATAGGTATGTGTGTTCTATATTAATGCCATATTCCTTTTCTTTTCTTGTTTTGCCCATACATTCATAACCCATGCCCTTCAGACAAAAGTATACATATAAAACAATAAAAACTTTAAAGTTATATTTAAAATCATTGTCCTTCTGTATTACATCATTTTTTTTTTGTTCATGTAGTCATTGCTATCAAAATGTTGCAGGCCGTCCTGGAAGCAAATCTTTATCAGGAGCGACAGCTCTGTTTGGAGCTGACCTGGAAACAGTTGTAACAAGAGAGAGTCTTACAGGCGGTGTACCTGGAGGTGTGGCTACAAGCGTCACCTTGGCCACACAAGCCCCATCTGCTGTTCCCATAATTATTCGAAGATGTGTAGAAGAGGTAGAAAGGAGAGGACTTGACATTATAGGTAGGGTGAACAGAAATAAACACCAGCATTTGTTTATTCAGTACAACAGATTGCCATGTGGCTAGAATTCATCATTCAGCTACACCATCACTGAGTGAAAATATTTCAAGTTTGACACCTTTGTCCTCTCTGTAGATTGAAGTAATTTTTTGTGTATTGACTTGCATAATGAATGTTGTACTTATTTTTAGTATCAAATAAATATTTTTTAAATTTGCTATTTATTGATAGAATGTAAATTGCAGATGGCACAACACACAACCTCACTTCACAAGATGTTTCTTCTGAGTGGGACAAACTACAAATTTGAAATGAGTGATAAATAGTTCTAATTCATCTGTACTGAGCAGAAGAGTTCTGTACTAATGACAGTATAGTAATCTTTCAACCAGTCCAGAAAAAATTTTATCACTTCATGTGTTTGGATGCACATCACAGCTTGTACTGACTGCTCCTCTGCACTGTGTTATAGGTTTGTATCGATTATGTGGTTCAGCAACTAAGAAGAGGATACTGCGGGAAGCATTTGAACGAAATGCCCGCACAGTAGATCTTTCGCCAGACAATGTTCCAGATATTAATGTTATCACAGGTAAAAACAGAAAATGAATGTTCTAACTTGACAAGTTTCATTTATTACCAGCAACCCTCTTTTTCCTCAGTGAAGGTAATTTTCAAATGTGGCAATGTCGGTAGGACAGTCTGATATAGAGTGCTGAAATATTGTATGATAGTAGATCTTTGAAAAAAGCATGTTTCGCTATGGTAAGGTTGTGGGAGATGAAAGCAGCATGACCACATGAAATTTGAAATTTTGTTTTCCATTTTATAACTGATGTTCCATAGCACTAGACCTGCAAAATATAGTATAGTATAGTATAGTATAGTACAGTACTTACTTACTTACTCATGGAGCTGAGCCCTTCTGGGGGTGCTGCCAATTCTGCAGCTACTCAAGAATCTCCCAGCATTTTATGGAACCTGAAGGTTCTTTACCATGTTCACAAGAGCCCTCCACTGGTCCCTATCCTGAGCCAGATCAATCCAATCAATACCATCCCATCATATCTCTCTAAGATCCATTTTATTATTGTTCACCCACCTACACCTTGGTCTTCCCAGTGGTCTCTTTCCTTCTGGCTTTCCCACCAATAACCTATATGCATTCCTCATCTCCCCCATTCGTGCTACATGCCCTGCCCACCTCATCCCCCTAGACTTGATCATTCTAATTATACTTGGAGAAGAGTACAAGTTATGAAGCTCCTCATTTTACAGTTTTCTCCAACCTCCTGTCACTTCATCTCTCTTCGGTCCAAATATTCTCCTCAACACCCTATTCTCAAACACCCTCAGTCTATGTTCCTCCCTTTATGTCAGAGACCAAGTTTCAAACCCATACAGAACCACAGGCAAAATTATAGTTTTTTATATTCTAATTTTTCTGTTTTTTGACAGCAGATGAGAAGACAAAAGGTTCTGGACTGAATGGTAGCAAGCATTACCAGAGTTCAATCTCCTCTTAATTTCCTCCTGAATCAGGTTTCGATCTGTTATTGTTGTTCCCAAATATCTGAATTGTGCCACATTTTCAAAACATCTGTTTCCTATCTTTATGTCATGATTTTGCCCTGCATTCTAGTGATGAGACAGTAACATATACTTAGTTTTCTCTCTGTTTACTTCTAGACCGACCTCTTTACTTGCATCAGTTAAAGTTTGTGTGTTTTTCTTTATGGTATCTACATTATCACCTAGTAGATTCACATCATCGGCGTAGAACAACAGCTGATGTGTCCCACTTAATTTCGGTCCCACCTGGTTTCCCTGGATCTTTCTAATTGCATATTCTTAGGCAAAGTTGAAAAGGAGTAGCGATAAAGCATCTCCTTGTTTTAGACTATTCTGGATAGGAAATTTATCAGACAAATGTTTTCCTACACGGACTTTACTATACATTTCATTTAAACACATTTTAATCAACCTAACTAGTTGCATAGGTACCCCAAACTCTATTAGAATATTGTACAATACTTCCCTCCTAACTGAATTGTATGTTTTCTTGAAGTCTATGAAGAGCTGATGTACTGTCTCATCATACTCCCATTTTTTCTGCAATATCTGATGAATGCAAAAGATCTGATCTATAGTTGATCTGTCATGTCAAAACCCACACTGATGATCCCCAATAATTTCATCTATATATGGACTTAACCTTGAGAGAGGAATATTGCATAAAATTTTGTATGAAGTTGATAGCAGTGATATCCATCGATAATTACTACAGTCAATTTTGTCACCTTTCTTGTTAACTGGTACAATAATTATTGTACCAGTTAAGGAAGGAGTCTATTATAATAGACTCCTTCCACTGAGCAGGCAATTTTTCCTTATGTCAAATAGAAGCAATTGGATTGTGAATCTTAGAATGTAATATTTCACCTCCTGCTTGAATAGGTTCTGCTGGAATTTGATCACTACCTGGTGATTTATACCGTTTCAATTTTGCAATAGCACTTTCAATCTCAAAAGGGTACTAACAGTTCAGCTGTATGGATTTCTGTCTGCCTAACATCACTGACCCTATGTACATTCAATAACTGAGAGAAGTAGTTCCTCCACCTATTCAAAATGTTGTGGGAATCTGCAAGCAGATCACCATTCTCATCCTTCACTAAGTTACTGCTAGGCTGGTAACCCCTCTTAAAGTCATTTATTCCTCTATACAGGTCTGTAATTTTCTTGTTTTTACTGTTCATTTCAACTTCATCAATTTTGTCTTCCAGATATTCCCTCTTTTTGTTCCTGAAATGCCTGCTGGTTTCACGTCTTATCTTGTTCAGATTATACCCATTTAACTCGTTTGGATCCTGTAACCATTGCAATTTGGCCTGCTTTCTTTGCTCTGATAAGTTTGAGCATCCTTCATTGAACCATGGCTTATGCTTCTTCAGTTCATAATAACCTAGACTCTCTTTGGCAGATATTTATATTCTCTCTAATAGTTTCCCAAGCTTTATTAAAATCCACCTCAGTTTCCAAGTTTTCCAAAGCCGCAAACCTATTTGAGATATCAACACAATACTGCTCTTAACCCTCTACCTCATTTAATTTCTTGAGATTGAACCTCTCCATATGACCCCTGTGTGTTGTTTGTTATTCACTGCCAGTCTTTTCCTAACCTTTGCCACCACCAGGTAGTGTCAGTATCACAATCTGCTGCCCTGAATGATCAGACATCAAGTATATTTGAGTGCCGCCTCCTATCTATCAAAATATGGTCTATTTGATTGTGTATCTTCCCATCAGATGTCCAAGTAAATTTATGGACGTTATGATGTGGGAACATTGTACTTTTGACAGTAAGATTTTTTTGATGTGGCAAAGTTTGCTACTCTAAATCCATTACCATTACTAATTTTATGCAAACTCTCATTTCTGCATGTGTCGATATGACCTTCTGAGGATGGTCACTCTGACCAAAACATGTCAAGAATGAAAGATTAAAAACAAGCAAAAACATATGTCAGTCACACTGGATGGAGCTGATAATCTTTTATACTATTGCTAGTGTGATAGACCAGGATGAACCAAATCAAATTCCAAGTTCTTGTTATTTGTATTCCCTTGTTGTATTTTCTGCCTGTCACTCGCCGCTCACATGAAAGTCGCCAGTAGTCACCATCATTACACCACCCATCACTCTCAGGCTCTCCATAAAACCCTGTAGGAAATTCCAAAGTAATAAACATGGCTGCCCAAGTCACAAGGTTAGCAGTCCACCATGCAGTGGTAGTCCCATCGCAGGCATATCCTGGTGCTGACCAGCGATCGATGTAGACTGCTCCTGGCACCTTCTGTAACAGAGCCCATATGGACAACTGGCTGGGGGCAGGCAAATTTGATGAGAGTAGCATCACTATGATGCAATGTTCAAGGATTGATGCTGATGCTATGACAGTAGCATTGCTGTGACACGACATACAAAGATTGATGTTGATGATGACCCCCAAGGGGGGGGGGGTTCAGAACATCAACAAAGACATGTTCAGGCAAAGCGTAAAAGTTAAGAAAGACAAAGATAAGCCTACAGCTAGAAAATAATATAATAACCACTTAATATACTCACACAATTCTTACACATATATATAACAAAATTAAGATATATGAAATAGACCATGGAAACAATTACCCAGCCAGAAAATAAGGCTTCAGTTGAGAGACACTTGCCTTTCTTAAGATGGCTCCAGTCTTAGGGTTGGCCAGATAGTTTGTAACTATCGATACAAACCTAACAATAATTAGGGGTATAGGACACTTAAGGTTAGCTTGGAGGAGCATTGCCATAACTTGGAACTCATCAGGTGTAACCTAACCAAGACAAAGTAGCCACCTCCAAACAGGAATTGGAATTTAGTTCAGTTATTGGTAGAAGTCAGCCACGGGAAGTTTGTAGTTGAAGAAGAATTAGAAGTTGGCCTGTGAAGACTTAATGTGTGATAAGGAGTTGTAGTCACTGTGAGACTGTTTTAATTCTGTTACCAGGAGACGACTAGTGAAAACTAAGAATCCTTATGCATGCGCAATGGTGAACTGTTAATTGTGTAAATCAGCTATAGTGCTGTAGTGATTGTAATTAAGAAAGATTGTGACCAAAGGCCCAATAAATCCAATCATCTGACCCAGAACCTGTTATTTTCATTACACGTGCCCCCAAGTGACAATATGTAATACATGCTCCTAGAGTCTGCAGATGGTAAGAAAACTTATTAATTAAATAGTCAATGAAACATATGATTTATATTGTCAATCTCTAAATGGCTATAAATTAATCTTTCTAGTCCATAAATATATCATCACATTCATGGCAGTAAATCTTATAATATAAGGATATGTTGATTGTTCAGGTGTGTTGAAGGACTACCTCCGTGAGCTTCCCGAGCCACTCTTCACCAAGTGTCTATACCAAATGATGGTTGATGCCCTCAGTGTCTGCTTGCCAGATGATCCAGAAGGAAATGCCAAGTTGATGTTTTCAATATTAGACTGTCTACCAAAAGTTAACAGAGTAAGCATCACAACATAAGCGTAACATTTTTAGCACCAGACATTTTTAAGAGACACTTTAGCTACATGCTGTGCCATTTAAATTAACAAGATCATACTACTACTACTACTACTACTACTAGTCTGTAAATTCAAATGTCCTATGTATATTACATTTCAATGTCGCATACACAGAAAGGAACATTTACCCGTAATCTTACTGCTTTGCTGTGTTATCTATAACAAGGAACTGAGCAACCATAGTTGAACAGACTATCACTAATAATTTACTGAATTTATGTTGAAAATATCTATCTGTTTAAATTCCTTCAACTGTAATGTTTAAGGATTTTGTGGCAATTGGAAGACATTTGTTGAAGACAGGGCAAGGTATTTCTCAGTCACTTTTGGTAACAATTGACATCATTTGTAGTGAATATGTTGAGCTTGTGCTATCAAAAATATTATTTGCAGAACAGAAACTGGTTATGGATTAAAAGAGATGTCAGTAGATCACTAGCAGTATAGATTTGATTTGATTTGATTTGATTTGATTTATTATTACCTCAAGCAATCCATACAGGCAAGACAGTCACCACAGATATAGAAGCAGTCCATTTATATATATACTAAAATAAGATATAAAATGAAAAGTAAAATATAACAAATAGATAAAATATTATGATAAAAGCAGCTGTAACTCACAACTTTGTCAACATACATACAACAAATGAACAATTTTCGAGTCACAACAGTGATGTACAGATACAAAATATGCCCATATGTACATGTTATCACAATTACACCAATATGAATTTCATTCAGAATAAACCTTAACTATAGATTTATAGACAATTCCAGGTATTCATCTATTGAATAGAAAGATTCCCTTAAAAGGAAATTTTTAGTGACTAATCTAAATTTCTTAACATCAGTTGATAATTTTCTTATGTTCCATGGTAAATGATTAAATATTACAATACCCATATAATACACACCCTTTTGTACTTGGTCAGCTTTACAGATGGTAAGTGTAAGTAGCAACTCTGTCGTGTATTTATAGTATACATTTCAGTATTAACCCGTTGCCGTGGTTCGATGTGTATGTTTCGTCAGGGATTTAAATCGTCTGGGGGGGTTCGACGTGTATGTTTCGTCCAGCTGCACACCTATGTTATAACGCCCATAATAATTGATGGTTTTGCTGTAGATTGTTAGATTTTTCGCTGGCCTGTTGTCAGTGGAACAGAGTATAAATAAGACACGACTTTATCTGCGCCTAGTCATCGTTACATATGCCTGTCTTGCAGCAAAGTTCCTGTGGCTCTGGCGAGCGGTTCCTACGTCGTAGTCTTATGAAAGGCGTGTTTTCTTTGCTTTGAAGATATAAACAACAGAGACGTGATGTGTACTGTGTTTATCATATACTATTGCCCTGAGCTGGCCACTCTAACACACTCAATTGGAATTCTTAGAATAAAGGTTGTCCATAAGTTTATTCTCGCATGATCCATTGATTTCGCACAGTACAAAGGCCCAGTTCTTAGAAAAACGCCACAATTTAAGGCAGAACACTGTGGTCACCCCCTGAGACGATACGGATGTGTGTGGGGGAGGGAAAA
>NW_019741981.1:66591-163612 GCF_002891405.2 Cryptotermes secundus | reverse complement strand
ATACAGGGCGCTCATATTATAAGGTAAGGTTATAAAAACCATCTTTTAAGATCATTTTAGTGAAAGTTTCATGCTTCAAGGCGTACCATTCACTGCTCAAATACTAAAAAACCTGCTTCCATTGAAGATATAAAGGGCGCTCATATTATAAGGTAAGGTTATAAAACCACCTTTTAAGATCATTTTAGTGAAAGTTTCATGTTCCTATCTCATAGAATTTAAGAACAATGATGAATAAATCATTTTCGAGCAAAATTTAAATGGCCGGCTGAATATATTACCGCAGGAGACGCAGCCGCGGAATTTAAATTACCGCGTCAAAGGGTTAATCACAAATAGATGCATATTTTTCACTACCAATAGCAATAAAGAGAATATATATTGGGAATAAAAAGGCAATATATTTAAACGTTTAAAAAATCCTTGACAAGATGCTTTAGGATTTGCATTCATAATAATTCTTATAATTCTTTTTTGAACTATAAAAATATTTTTACTATTTACAGCATTTCCCCAGAAGGCAATTCCATATGTCATAATAGAATAAACATATGCATAATATACAATTTTTAAATCATCAATTGTTAGAAGTGATTTAACAGATCTAATAACAAAACAAGCAGCGTTTAATCTCTTACTCGTTTTGTTTATAGAATTTGCATCATATATTGTGATACAATTTTGTCTCCAATATGAGTATAATGACCAATAGATGCTGTAATGGACTAATTGTGATACGAGCCACTTTTTGGCATGCTATTCATATTATATTTTGTGCTTGGATTTATGTGATTTCAGCACACATTAATATTCTTGATGGACCATCTAGCATTAGTTGTATCACAGTCAGAGCGCAACAAGATGTCCCCGCAAAACCTCGCCATTTGTTTTGGTCCAGTCCTGATGTTGCAGAGTGAGGAAGGAAAGGATTTAGACTTTGGTCAGCCTATTAGTGTGCTCAAATACCTGCTGGAGATCTGGCCTACCAAGTCAGGTAATGTTCAATCAGTGCAACAAGAAAAGAGCCTGGCTTATCGAAGTAAAAGAGTTCTATAAATGATGATATCTGATCTGGCAGCAGGAATACATCTTAGATGAACTAACAAGATGACAAAGTTCCCTTGTCCATAATTTTAAGGAAATGTTAAAAATGCTAAGATAAGTGAAAAAAAGCAATACATTCTTAGATTTTCTGTCTACATCTCAAAGAAATTGTACTAAATAATTTTTTCATTATCCTATATTAGATGATTCAAATTGAATTGAATTGATTTGAACTTCATGCATTTAAATAAACTAAAATTATTCTTGCCACTGTTTTCCCATAAGTTACCCATTGCAAGTGGGTAAGCATATTTCTGGAGCATGTATGAGGTTCTATCAGAAAGCTTGCAGACTAGGTCAAAAAAGAAATGCTGGCTTAACTTACTCAATTTTGGTTGCCAGAGATCCAATTGTTTTTTCAATCTTCAAATGAACCGCGGAAGTCATTTTCCTTAATGCTGTTGAGTGCCACTTGCAATTCCTTTTGGATGTCAAACATTGTTTCAAAACATAATCCCTTCAGTTTCATTTTCAATTTGAGAAACAAAGCGAAATCACAGGGGGGCTAACTCCGGTGAGTAGGGAGGATGGGGAATGATAACTATATTGTTGTTAGTCACAAACTCTGTGGTTTTTAGGGACATGTGGGTAGGCAGATTGTCGTGATGAAGGGGCAATGTGGAGCATGCTCAAATTTTCTGTTAAGATCTCCCAGCAAACTCCATAACTGATTCCAATGGTGTCTGCGAGCTCATGGATTGTTCAGCGACGGTCTTCGTGGATGAGTTCTCAAAATTTATAAACATTTTCTGTCATCTTGCTGGTGCTTGGTCCCCCTGAATATTCGCCATCTTCAACTGACACTTGACCGGCCTTGAAACATTAATGCCATTCAAAAACCTCTATCCACCTTAAAGAATGTTCTTCAGGAGTTTTTGTATCGGATTTGCCAAGCTTCACACAAAACTTGATGCAGACACATAGTTCGATGTTGCCATCCATTCATTGCTGAGGAAACGTATTTATCGCTTCCTTGCCTAGCAATGGCCGCCTCTTCTTTATTCTGGCTTTTGGCCATTATTTCATATTCCTCACTTCTTAACCCATTAATTGGTGTATTTTACTGTGTTCTTATCTCTCCTGAAGTGGGACATTAAAATTCCCCAAACACTTAAATTTGTTACTGCAGCATTTAATTTTATAATTGTTGCTCCATGTTCAAAATTTAATATCTCAACCATGTGTCATCATAAAATTATAAAACAAAAAGTCTCTGAAAGAGCAACTATCAGAATTCATATATCTACCCATGTATATCCATTACATTGAAGTTTATATACATACATTTTTAGTAAAAATAAACTGTATAGAAGAAGTTCACACAAAACACCTAGTGTTCTATAATTATTCTTGTGTAGTCAAATAACCTTTAAGTGTACAAAATGCTGAAGTATTGGCATTAACATTTAGTGAAAAAAAAAAAAAAAATTGTTTAGTTAAATAAAATTACTCACATGAATGGCAGTGCCAGAGCAAGTTTGATCCAAGAGTAAACACAGTCATATTGATAAACGTTAAAAGGATGTTAGTGACTGATTACATTGAAAACAATACTAACTTGCTTAGTATAACCTACTTTAGAACACCAAGAGTATGTCTTATAGAACTTCCATTTCGCATTTGTCAATAGGAAATAAGTAGTTCTGGTAGCAAATTTGCACCAGAACTGCCTCTTGAGGGTTAATACTTGTGACCTATGGATAGGGCCTAATGGTGGGATCTTCTGAACATAGTAACAAACCTGGTTTCATAAAAAGTAGGGCGTTTCTTGACTAGCTGAGCAATTATTTGTTTCTCATGGACTGTTTTCCATGGAGTGAGTGAATGAATGATGGATGACTGCGTGAAGAAATATCAGCATAAGGAAGGAAATAATTGACAAAATTTATCATAAAAATGTGACCTGATTATTATATTAAAATTTATTGTGTGTTATTAATGTAAAACTTTATAAGGCAAGGACCTGTTTACGTTTATTTTGAGATCTCAGAGGTTTGCTACATTTCTTCCTCTTCAATTGTAGGTACCAACCAAGTGATGCTAGCAAACCATTTCATATCTATTCCTACATCTAATTCATATTTCCTTCAAATTGCAATAAAATAATAAAATGTTAAAATATATCCACAACAGAACAACAGTATAATAAAGTGCTCTTCAATATTGCCTGGTCAAGATTATAATTTACACAAGAGTAGAAGTGAGCCCAGATCATCAGGCCATATTTTCACAGACAGTTCGGGAGGTCTTCTCTCCTTCACTTCACCTGTCAGCAGCCTCTCAGCCATCTCACCTTCCATCCTTGCCAGTGAGCAAACCGCTCCCACCATCGGTGTCAGCCTCTTCGACAGTGGGAGGTGTTCCCTGGCAACTCGGACATGGAGCAAGGGGTTCCCCAGTCTCCAGGGGCAGGAAATCAGCAGCCGCATCTCCAGCAGGATCTCAACAGCAGGTACTCTAAAGTCTGCTTGCAGTGGGCTCATGCTAATATATACAGAGGACAAAGGCAGTTTCCTGCTTCTGTTTCACATACAAGCCAGAGAAAATTGTCTTTTGTTCTATGCTGGGTTGTAGTTCAGTTATTTTTAGGTATGCCACTGGCTGACGACTACTGAAATCTGACATGTCACAAGTCATGAAAGACAAAATATTATATTTCAGCATCCTGTTGCATTGAGGTCCATGTTAGGTGGGTCCCTTGTCACCACTGCATGGCATGTCCTCAGGTTGTGGGTGGAGGAGACACCCTGCACTTTTGAAGGGAAGCTGTGAATATATTGAATAAGCAGTTGCGGACAGCCGACAAGGGGTGGTCCTCCAGGTCGGGGGTTGGGCGTGGGGCTAACAACTCCTCACTGTAAAAAATAATTATGTTATAAAAATGAACACAAAACCTCAGACCTGGATGGATTCTTTGGATAAATGACCTAAGCTAAAGAACTTGGTTTGAGCTTCATAACTTGTACTCTTCACCAAGTATAATTAGAACGATCAAAGTCAAGGAGGATGAGGTGGGCAGGGCATGTAGTACGAATTGAGGAGATGAGGACTGCATATAGGATATCGGTGGGAAAGCCATAAGGAAAGAGACCACTGGGAAGACCAAGGCATAGGTGGGTGGACATTATTAAAATGGATCTTAGAGTGATAAGATGGCATGGTATGGATTGGATTGATCTGGCTCAGGATAAGGACCAGTGGAGGGCTCTTGTGAACACGGTATGAACCTTCAGGTTCCATAAAATGCTGGGAAATTCTTGAGTAGCTGCTGAATTGGTGGCTTCTCCAGAAGGGCTCAGCTCCATGAGTAAGTAAGTAAGTAAGTAAGTAAGTAAGTAAGTTGCATTGAGGTATAACTTAGTCTTGCTTTCTGTCTGTAATGCAACAACATTAATTCACACTTAAGTCACTAAGTGTTTAAAATGACATTAAAATTATTAAAATATACAAGGCGTATCAACAAAATAAGTTCCATTTGCGAATATTGCCAATGCAGTCTGGCGGTCACTATGGTGCACATGTGTGCAGAGTTTGTTGGTCCTTTTGGAAGGCACAGACAATCAAACTGCGTTTATACACCAACCTGTGTGTTTACAATGTTCAAGAAAATTGAGAAGCCTGCTCCATGTGAAATGCGGTCTGTAATCCGTTTCTTGCATGCAAGAAACATGAAACCGGCTGACATTCATTGTCAACTTTGTGACGTGTATGGAGAACATGCCATGAGTGATACAATGGTAAGAAGATAGGTGTGACACATTAATGAAGGATATGAAAATGTGCATGATGATCTGTGGAGTGGCCGACCATCTGTGTTTAATGAAAGCTTGGTGTATGCAGTGGAAGAGAAAATTCAACAGAACAGACAATTTACCATTTTGTCACTTTCCCTGTATTTTCCACAACTTTCTCAGTCACGTCTTCACGAAATTGTGTTTGATAAACTTCGTTTCCAGAAATTGTGTTTGTGTTGGGTGCCGAAGATGCTTACAGATGAACACAAAATGACACAACAGGCCAGTGTGTTGACCTTTCTGACATGATATAGTGAGCAAGATGATGACTTCTTGAGCTGCATAATCACAAGGGACAAGACATGGGTGCACACATAACTTCTGAATCGAAGCAATAGTCCATGGAATGGAGGCACACATCATCACCAATAAAGAAAAAAATCAAACAGACCATTTCAACTCACAAGATCATGTGAATAGTGTTTTTGAACAGAAAAAGCATTCTGCTTGTGGAATTCTTGCCTCAAGGCTTAACAATCAACACAGGTGTTTATTGCGACACACTTAAGTAACTGCATTGTGCGATCCAGAACAAGTGACATGGCATGCTTAGTTGGAGTGTTGTGATGCTTCATGACAATGCCTGCCCCCACACTACTGCTGGAACGCAAGATCTCATCATGACATTTGGCTGGGAACAATCTGATCATCCCCTTTACAGCACAGACTTAGCACCAAGTGATTTTCATGTGTTCCTGCATCTGAAAACTTTCCTTGGTGGCCATCAGTTCCATGACAACAATGAGGCCAAAGAAGCCGTTAACATGTGGTTTTCATCGCAGGCGGCATCGTTCTACAATGCAGGGATACAAGAACTTGTGCCCGGCTATGAAAAGTGCCTCAACAATGGTAGAAACTGTGTTGAAAAATAGCGTATGATATGTAATCAAACGGCAATATAAATGGTTTGGAAATAAATTCTTTTTTTTTTAATACCCTATCAGAACTTACTTTCTGGATAACCTACATATGTTCATTCAGTGTTTATGCTACATCTTTCAGTCACATAGGGCCATCTTCAGGCANGCAAATAATTACTGTCACGTATCGGGCGTATATCGCGACAAATAAATTCTCGATGTATTCGATGTAGCGAATTTTATTTCACATTCGCTCATACAATCACCCAAATTACAGATTTACGATTACTGCTATCTGCAGTATCACAATTAGTACACTCCAAATGCCAGAATACAACTGACTGGCTGACTTTACGTCTCGACTTGGCGGCTGTCACAGTACAACTCTGCGGTAGCCACACTAGAACTCGCTGTGAATAGCCTTCGCTTCTCCCTATGTAGCCTCGATCGGACAATACGGGAAAACGGCCACGTAATAGGCACCCTCTTTGCCTGGCGCTGTGTTGCTATGTAACGCTAGCGGAGGTAATCGCTGTTACTATCGTAACGTCGCCGCTGTTGACTCGCGTTGCCTAGCGACCGCGATATCCCNCCACGTACCGCTGGGGAGGTGGGGGTCAACATGTCACAATATTGTTTTCAAAGGAGTATACTGCACTGTGCACTTTGTGAAATGGTATTCATTAAGGCACATCATTGTTGTTGTCATTAACATTTTAGAATCCTGATGTGATAGGATGATTTTCTTCTTATCTTATATACTGCGGCTGCTTTAATGTCCCAATGGTATATTTAATGAATTAATGTTGTTAATTTAATATTGTTGCATTATAGACGGCAAACAAGATTGTAAGTTATATGACAGACAAAGGTTGTCTCAGTAACTTGAACAGGAGGATATAAGAATAATTATTAATAATTGAATTATAGATAAAATGACTCTTTTTAACTTTCAAAATGGAAAACATATTTCTGTGTACTGAACTGAGTAGATGTTTTATACATAGAATATGCATCAGTTTCAATCAAATTAGTAGTTACGTTCATTTTTAACCTTTCTTTTTGTCATCCAGGAAAGTATTAAACTTAAAACTGTCCTAAGACAAATCTGATTGTGGCATTTCCTCCTATTGTTATTGTTATAATGTTTTTACTGAGTTTTCTGGGATAAGTAGTAGCCTTTCCTTAGATCCAGATGTAATAGCTACAATGAAGATAAAAGAGGACATGTATATTTCATCATCCTAACTCTGACTCCAAAAGACAAGATTGGAATTTTGCTTAAATATTTCTGACTTATGAACAGGTGGTAGTGGTATCATCACCCGACTCACCAACAAGTGAAGAATCTTCACCATCTCCCTCTCCAGAAACTGAGGAAGTTAAGAAGCCTCTTGTAAAATCAACAACTGCAGTTACAGTGGGACTGACTCTGCAGCAACATACAGCTACCCTGAGAAAGTCTATTGGAGGCCAGCAGAAACCTCTGCCATCAACAACAAGTGCAGGCAATGGCATGCTACAGGGAGCAAATGGTTTGCTGTCATCAGCAGCGACAGAACTTGTCCATAACGGGACAGCAGATGACTTACAGCAGCAGATTCAAACACCAACATCATCAACCACAACAGAGGATTCACGAAAAGAAGCAACAGCAAGGGAAGCTGATGGTGAAGCTAGTGATGAAGAGAAAGAAGAGGATGGAGAAGATGATGAAGATGAAGAAGACAGAAGAAGGATGGGCATGGATGATGATGTCCAGACCACCAGCAATGATGAAGAGGAAGAATGAAAGCTATGACAACTGTGAGTACTTTGAACCATACTCTTTTTATGACAAGATTTAGTCCATGCTTCTAGAATCTCTCAGAAATCAAAGCACTTTTCTTTGATTGAAAAGAATGAGAGTAATCATTTTTCATATTGCCGTCTTTCCCCAACATGAAACTCATTATAGAGTAATCAAATAATAAGAACTAATGTTACCATCTGCAGCGTGATACTGTGTGGTCTGATAAAATCTCACCAGTTTTCTCCAAAATATTGGTGAACTTTAGCAGATTACATGGTATAATGTAATACTACTCTACTGCAAGAACATCAAATCTAGCATAATTACTTAATGCCTCTGGGATGTCCTGCCTGAACGTTTTGCTTTCTTATAGCATTTTTTCCACTTGGAGTTGAGTTGATGGAAGAAATATCTCAACATATCATTGTCATGCTACAGGTTTACACTTCATACATAGGTCATATGTTTCTTCTGCTAACAATACTACCAGTTATCTGGGTAAACCATCTCAGCCTTGATCATCCTTTAGATCTTACGCTTTTCATTTGTACTTCCAAACTCTTTAGGTATTCCTTTTATAACAGAAACCCCATTTGAATTTTCTATTCCTGGGGAGCAGTGGATTTGAACAGTACACCGAGAAAATCATCAAATGCGGAAGGGGATAGTAATATTTGGATTGACCTGGGATAATTAAATGCAATTAAATGGGGGATAACCTTACATTGAGATAAAAAAATTGGAACCACTCTGTATATATTTACAGAGAGACTTTTTGTAGTGCCCCAGCAAATAATTGGACAGCTACTTTGAAGTGATCTTACATCCCACTCATGTTTCTTTAACTCCCACTATGGTACAGTACTTGACCTGCACAGTAAACGTTCACTCAGTCATACATAGTGTTTCCTGTGCCAGACTGTCACATGGAACAATGAATATGAGGTTGTTACAATGTTACATGGGAGAACTATAAATGAAGGCAATCAGGGTCTTTACTATTCATTCATTCATCTGTAATCTGTCAAGACCACAGGTCCACAGTCTCTTCCAAAACAGTTCCTCCACTTGATGCGATCTAGAGCTTTCTCCTTCAAATGAAAATATCCTCTTCTGTCCCCAAGGTCATCCAGCATCTTCTTACGTCTTCTTCCTCGTCTTCTGGTCACTTCTATCCGCCGCCATCTTTCCTTCAATAACTTCTTTTAGAAGGCAGTTACCACGTAAGATATGACCAATCCAATTAGCCTTCCGTTTTCTTATTTCGTGTAGGATATTCCTCTGCTCAGTGACTCTAATGAACACTTCTTCATTTCTCACATAATCGGTCCAACTGATCTTCTCCATCCTTCTCCAACACCACATTTCGAAGCTTTCCAGGTGTTTCTGATCTACTGCCCTAAGTGTCCAAGTTTCAGCCCCATACAAAGCAATGCTCCAAATGTAGCATTTCACTAGTTTCTTTCTCAAATTTAAGTCCAATTTGCTGGTAAAAAAAGATTCCTCTCTGCTAAATGCAGCTTTTGCCATGGCAATCCTGGATTTAATTTCACAAGTACACCTTCCATCATCTGTTAACAAGCTACCCAAATATTTAAAACATTTCACATTCTCCAGTTGTTTTTGGTCTATCTTTATTGTGACTGGGGTTGGTTGTCTCGAAATTTTCATTACTTTTGTTTCCTCCACATTCATTTCCATGCCATAGCACCTTCCAATTTCAATTAGTCTATCAATCATGCCCTGTAGCACAGTTTCTTCCTTAGCCATTAACACAAGGTCATCTGCATATTTCACAGTCTGAATAATTTGCCCTCCTAATTTGAAGTCTCCAAGACTGTCCAGAGCTTCTTTGGTAAGGCATTCGCTGTACAAGCTGAACAAAATTGGTGATAAACAGCATCCTTGTCGAACTCCTCTTCCAATCTTCACACTTCTTGTCTCCCGTCTGTCCAGTCACACTCTAACTTTCTGATCCATGTACAATTTACTAATCAATCTTCTTTCGCGCCAATCAATACCTGTTTCCTTTAGGATCTGCATTAATTTGGTCCAATTTACATGGTCAAATGCCTTCTGCCAGTCTATAAAGCAAGCACACAGTTCTTCATCTATCTCCAAAGTTCGTTCTGCTATAATTCTCATCATCCCAATTGCACCCCTGGTTCCTTTTCCTCTTCTAAATCCAAACTGATCCTCTCCAAGTGTATCCTCTATTTTCCTTTTGATTCTTCTTTTAAGTATCTTTGCTGTATGTGCAATAGGGCTTATTGTGCGATGGTCGCTGCATTTTGTAGCTTTTGTCTTTTTCTTTAAGGCAAACATTGTCACTTCTGTAAAGTCGTTGGGCCACTCCCCAGTTTCATATACGGTGTTTATTAGTTTTGTCGATGTTTTCAAACCACCTTCTCCCAGTAACTTAAGCACATCTCCAGGTACATCATCATCTCCTGTAGCCTTTCCATTCCTCATGTCCTGAAGAGAAACTGGATAAAATCGTTTTCCCAAGAAGAATTTCAGTTCATCAACATAAATTATATTTAGAGGTTCTGGAGTGCATGTGGAACAATGGGAATTATTTCCAGCATCTGCTGTTATCTTGGTGTGTTTTAGTTCTAATCTGCTTAGGTTTTAGGTTTGTTGGTTCAGCTAGCTGCCCAATTTTCCGTGGGTCTGAAATGATGGGAGGAACACCAGGCTCTTCTGTTTGGCAGGTTCATTTATTTGTAGGGCCTTTGAAATATCTCCATGTATATGTATTTATATATCCTTCTTATACATTATCGCATTCCTTCAGGTAGAATATTTTTCTTTGCTTACTCATTTTCTAAAATTCTCACACTATTTACAGCTTTCATAAAACTACCAACATAACAACCAGCAAAATCTACAGCCACTACCAAGAATTTGTCTTGGATTACATATTGTCCAGAAAAAATGAGCAGTAAGACATTTCTGGTTGAAGTGAGGTTGCAGCATAGTGATATACTTGAGGTATCATATGAAGATAGAAGATCACCAAATCAGTGCACAAAATACCTCATCCTGTAACTCTTGTAATATAACTTGTTTAGTTTATTGATCAATTAAGATGAAAAATGATTGTTTGATGTGCAAACGAAACTGTAAGGAAAATTAAGATGTGTGGTACGTCCGGTACATAAGAACAAATTTTGAAGACATTTCATATATTAGAAATATGCTTTTTATTATGTGTATCTGCAATGTAATAGCTTAAGTGATTAGATGGTCTTTGTTGCTAGTGGAAAACTTCTAATTAAATATTTAAAAATAAAAGGGTTGTTACCCTTCAGCTAACAAATTGCTATAGTTGAAGTCATTTTTCAACAAAGGAAATTCATTGGGCTTATTGATAGAAGGAAGTGCCTTGGGTTGGACAACTTTGGTTGGGATTTGTAGCTTGATACGGAAATGGAAGACAGGCAGTAGCTACCTATAAAGAACTGGTTGTTAAAGCATATGGCATAAATTGTTAAATACTACTGTAGGCAATAATGTTATGGAAAATACCTGCAATGTCATAGCACATTGTAGAGAATTTGTTGATATCCATAGCATAAAGCACAAATGTAAGCTTAACATGAAGGCATTCAGTGCGTGCAGTTTAAGGCAGTCAGCACTATATGGTCAGTGACAAAACCTATATGGGAAAGAGTATCAGAGCCTCTTGCAGACAATCTGTACCCCAGAAGTATTATGTACATACTTTGTAAGTTTCAGAGGCTTTAGCTGTGTTGAAAAGTTACAAAAAGAATTAATGTAAACTGTTGTGGTGGTACACTTGCAGATTGTTGAAAAGTTAGAGGAATAGCGTGTTGCTGTGAAGCATATCTGTGACGTGTGATCTAAACATAATGCAGGCTGAAATACATTAAGTAAGAATTCATTCTAAGCAATAAAACATTACATCATTGTGAATAGTGGACAAAGTGGGAAAAGTGATGGAAGATAATCCTATGGAGAGTGTCAAAATGCTTAAAGGTTACTGCTGTGTAACGATAGAGTTGTGAGACAGTAAAATATCCAGATGCTTGGGATGAAACAACTAGGAATTTCTGGTCATGTAGGTTACCTTTCTGAATGCATACTTCTTGATAGACAGTACTTACAAAATTGTATTGTCATGAAAAAGGTTTTCATTCTATATTAAACTGTAATGTTATTATATGATTCATTTACTCCAAAGAACTATGCATATTGGGAAGCTGTAATCTCTTATGGATTTCATGGCACAATAGGCTTTGGCTGAGTATATAGAAAAATGTAAGCATATCTTAATTTTTGGTTAGCAGAAGATTATACTGGAATATAGGCACACCAATACCTACCATTTCATATTGCAAATACAATGCAAAATATTAACCTCTGGTCTTTACTCATACACCATAAATGAGCCATAATGAACTACTGTAAGGTAATACTTGATAGCTGATATGCATTTTAAACTGCACATTTTCCAGTTATATATAAAGATATTATTCTAAAATCGTTTTCTTGAGTTTCTCATGAGAAGTAAAGTTGTACCTGTGCTAAATTATCATGCCACAAAGTCAGTGTATATGTCAATGCATTCTTAACTTCAGAATTAGGTGGAAGTGAGTGACCAGCTTCACACTCCAGCCATATACATATGGAAAAAGAGTCACAGGTTCCCATCAGATACGAGGCTACTTGTGCCCCAGAACCAGTCCAGAAACTGTGAAGAAGAGAAAAATTCTTACCCTTGCCTGATTATACTTTGCAAAGGACATCTCAGTACCACTGTGTAAAACTGAAATGTTAGTGTGTGTTCTGAATGAAACACAACTGTCTGTGCAGTGCAGTGCTCTTACTGCTGAATACAATCAAGTTAAAGTTTCCAAATATTTTATTGATAGCAATAAAGACAGTAAAAGGAAAAGTAAAGTCAGTGTGCTTAAGAACCACACAATATAAAAGAGTGGGGTGTATCTCATTGCATTCTTAACCTCGGTATTAGTTGCAGCTGAGTAGTCAGCTTCATGCCCTGACTGCCTTATCCCTTGAAAAAGAGTTCCTAGTATCTATTTGATAGACTGGGTGGACTCTAGAGATGATCTGAACATGGTGGCAAAGAGAAAAATCCCTTCCTCTTACAAGAATTGAACACTGGTCATCCATCCCACAGTGCAGTCACTATATTTACTGAGTTACCATGGCTCTCAAAAGAAAGAGACTGACACTAAGAAAATATTCTTTTCTTACAAAATATAACTGATTCTTGAATAATATAAGCCAAAGATTCAACATTGCTAATATAAAAGAATACTATTGGACAAGAGTTCCATCCACTTTCCACTTCCTTCTCTGTCTTCCAAGTAATCATTTACCAGAGACTTCCCCATAGATATTCTGTTTTACCATCTTTGCTAAATACCCAAGCTGCCATAGATTTCTAGATTTTACTATCTTATGAATATTAGGTATTTTTTACACTTGCAGAAATCAGTGAGTTTTCCATTATGCAAAATTCTAGCAAATCTTGTACTGTATTTCCACATCCTTTCCTTATAGCTTTCTGAGGAATTCATGTCATCAGTCTTTCAGTTTTATCTCTTAACATTTAAATTAAATTAACTAAATTCAGTGATTGTAAAAAAGTTGCTGCAGTGTGTCTTATGCTTTAAGTAAAACAAGTGGGAAAGACTCTTAAACCATAACTCCATACACTATGAATTTACTATCCATGCCTATGCATGTCTATGAGCTGCGAGACTGTAGTTGAATATAAGGCTGGTGTTCTGACTCTTAAGAAAGGACTAGGTAATGCAGATTAAAAAATGTCCCTTTCAGTTCTCCTTTCAGCTACTTGTATCTGTTGCACTTTTAATACACCATCTTATGTGTCTTATGTGTTTCATAAATGTGCTCTGGAAGTTGGAAACTTAAAATAAATTGAAAATTCAAAATTGTTTGTAATAAAATCAAAGTGTTTGTCAGTCAATGGTTCTTTCTGCTCATAGTTCAATTTATGCATATATTTATATATATGTTACTTTATAACTATGGATAATTTGAGGATATTTTGTGTTATTTCGTCTACAATGAAAGAAATATTTCACCTTGATATTTGCAAACATGTTATGATAGATTCATAAAGTCTGCAGCTAATTTAAATGCACTTAGAACTGTTATAATATGAAGACCATTCAGAAAGTAACCTCCAGTAAGCTGTTAACAAAACAAGCAATAGGGAGAAAAAGAATATTATGCACAACAGATACATACATACATACTTAAGCTACTTCTCAACATAGTTACTGTCAGAACTGAGGCACTTATCATGTTGGGGATTAAGTTTTTGTATGCCTATGTTAAATAAGTCTGCATCCTGTGAGCTTTGCCACATTTTGACATCTTCCATGAGCTATTAATTATTGTTTAAATGATGTGATCACAACTAGTTTTTCAGGTTGGTACAAGTAAACAGGTGGTAGTCAATGGGAGCAAGATCAGGGCTGTAAGGAGAGTGGTCAAACAACTCACAGTTGAAATGCTCCAGCAGTGGTTGAGTGCATGTAGCTGTATGCAGACACACATTGTCATAGAGCAGCACTACACTGGATGTCAGCATTCCATGCCTTTTGTTCTGAATGGCTCTATGCAGTTTGTTTAGTGTTTCGCAATACACCTCTGACTTTATTGTGGTCCCTTGTTGCATGAATTCCACCATCATCACCCCTTTCCTGTTGCAGAAAACAGTTGCCATCAGCTTTCTGGCAGACAAATTTGTTTAAATTTTTCAGCTTGTTTGGTGAATGTGTGTGTATCCACAGCTTTGACGGCTCCTTAGTTTCAATATTCACGAATGAAACCAAGGTTTCATCACCTGCTACTTGTATGATGTGACTGAGAAATTCATCACCATCATTGTGGTATTGTTCTAAAGAAGTCAAAGATGATGCCATTCTCTGCGTTTTGTACGCAACTGTGAGCATTTTCTGGTCCCATCTTGCACAAAACTTGTGATAGCCTAGACTAACTGTGATAATCTCACAGAGAATAGTACTTGAAATTTGTGGAAATTCACACAGAAGTTCTGAAATTGTAAACTGCCTTCTTTGACCGATTTTTGGTTAACACTTTGAAAAAGATCATCGCTCACTACAAATGGTTGAATGCTTCACTCTTCATCATTAACATCTGTTCACTCATCTTTTAACCTTCTATGTCATTGTCTTACAGTTCCTTGACTGATCAAATTTTGGCCATAAACCACTCACAATTCATGATTGATTTACCCAGTTCTTATTTTTTTAGCACGAAGAAAGCAGATAAAAGCGCGAATTTCGCAGCTGGCAGAAGTATCAGTCACAGGACACATCATAACTCACTCTGCAGAGACAAGACCAAACACTAGGTTACCAGTTTACAAGGCAATGAATCATATGACGCTACCTCACGTGCATGAGCTTACCCCACTCCTACATTAGTTAACTAAAATAAATGGAGGTTACTTTCCAAATAGCCCTCATAATAAAATTTTCAGAGAAATAAAACCAGACTAATTTATTTCATGCCTACTGTGCAAATGAGTCTAGTAAGAAGACTTTATAAGTTTGCTCTGCAGAACTTAAGCAAAGAAGAGAATATGGTAACCATACACTGTCAATGACCTGAAAGTTGTTTCATCTTCTATTATTAGATTCGTGTTTAAAAATGCTTTGTGTTTGGTGGGAATTTGAAGAAGATAGTGTGTAAATTACCTGCTTACGTAGCCGGGTTCATATGCAACATCACTGCCATAATTAATATATCTTCAGTATCATCCAGGAAAAATAGAAAACAAAAATTAACAAACTATGTCGAATATAACTTCCAACCTAGACCACATGTTAATATTAACAGAATCTTGTTATTTCGATGGTTCAGTGCAGATCATGTGACAGAAAGTCTCTGAAGTTGTCAATCTGTTATCCTCATGTTATTTTGGACTGGTTTCATGAATTGATATTTAACACTATAGTCATTAAAAATGTACTTCCTAATCAGGGAGATATTTCTTATTCTAAAGATGTTCTTTCTTTTCTGTAAGCTGTCAATAGAGTTATTGTTGTTTTATACAGTATACTGATGTAACATTGCTCTTGACTTTATTAATATAAACTTACAGACCATGTATGCATATGTACACAAATTTGGTACAGTTTTCAGTTCAAATGATAATTTTCCCTATATACTGTTAGTATTGTATTTGAAATCACAGTGGTGTTATAACCAGATAATTATTATATCACAAAGCACTTACACCATAAATAATGTAAAGTGATAGTGTGGCATGTGAAGTTGAGCCATTTATACTATTTTCATTTATAGCCTTTCCAGAAGAGGGGAAAACTTAGATGAATCCTATTCCTATACAAAAACTTCAAAATAATTATGATCCCATTCCTGTGTGGCTGAGGTGAGGTAGAAAAGACCCAACAAGTAAAAATCCCATCCTTGCTAGGATAAGTCAAGTTTTGACTGCAGTACACCTTTGTTCATATTATGAGGTATTGCAATTGATATCTTATATGTTATTTATGAATTTTACATGTAGGAGAATTTAGTTTGTGTAGTTTTTGTAAGTTGTGATTAAGAGACATAATTGAGTGGTTAATATTTGGGAAACCTCAGGTTCAGAAATTGACCCAGAGACCAGCCATCCTAACTGGAGGCTTTTATGGGTAGAACCTTATAGTAGGTCATGAGCACTTCCCTCAACATTTATCCAACTAATCATTCATGATTATCTTACTATCCAATGCTATAAGGATTATACACTTAAAACAATACCAGTAAATGACTGAGTGACCAATCACATTGCTCTGAATATATTAAATATATGTTCTGCATAAAAATACTAAAGGTAACCAGGCTGAATGATTTGGATAAGGAAAGTGTATGGCACTTACCAGGGAGGATCAACAGAAAACTGATGAAAACATAATGTCAAATTTTCCATTTATTTTGCTGGAAAATATTTTCTATTTCTCTTCAGATGATGTCTGCATATCACATATTTGTAGTGTATTTCTTTTAGTGATTTCTGACCTCCATAATTTATAACTGAAGGGATATGTTTGTATATGTATGAAGAAATGTAAGCTAAGATTGAAGGAAAGCAAAACACACCAGTAAAATATAAAATTAATCAGTATGATAAATGTCATCCTGGGCTACATGTAGGACCTGTAATTTCCAAAAGTTATTACTCTAATACTAGCATACCACATAATAAACTAGGGTTTTGACCGGTGTAAATTTAATCATATAACTCTATCCCACTATTTGCCTCTCTGATTTTCTTTTTCGTGATAAATCTGCATGAAACAAAGTGCTGTAAGCTGAGATAAAGCTGTCTTTGTGTCTATACACCATGCCATATAAGCATATTATGTACATTCTGGACCTCAGTACTTGCTGTCAAAAATTAAACCTTGGTCATCCAGTCACTTTACTGACTGCATTACATGAAATAATATCTTTGTTTGGCTAAAGTAAGGTCCCCCTAGAGAACAGACAAACCATACATGAATATGCCTACAATTAAGCTCTTTGAGAAGTTAATTTCCATGCTGCACAAGATATCAGTGTTTAATGTCATGGCTGTTAGTAGCTATGTCCAATCCACCGCCAAGCATAATGGTGTACTCGTAGCTGTGATAGCCTATGTCCATTTTTTAAATGTATCCTGTTTGGATCCCTTGGGAACCAACTATTCTCTGTGAGATTTATCATGGTTTTTATCAATCAATTTTGGCAAATTCTAGGATAATACAAGTACTTTGAAATAGGCCATGACTGCCTTCTTCAAAATTCTTAATCACTAATGCTTGCCATTCATCATCATATTATCATCATGTTCAGTGCTATATGACATCTGTAATTGAAACAATAACTTCAGATAATATAAAAACTAGACAGTGAATTGATTCACTCCACCTTCATTCAGTTGCTAGAATCATAATTATTAGCAATACATTGAAAGTAAGGGTATTTATATGTGCATTTTGTTTCAAAGTATAGAAATCTGCTGTACATTTGGAATTATCTTTTTCTTTAATATAACAGTAGCAGAGAATGCTACACAGAGGTCACTATCATAACAAGATAGAGTGTCCATAAACTACCATTATATCCAATGCTTATTTTTATTGAAAAGTTCTACCTCAGCTTCTCATAATGAGAGATTTATCTATGTATTTGATTATTTGCAGAAGCTGCTGACAGAGTTTCTTAATTCTGTGTCAAAGGCAAAGATTATTTAACACCAATGTATAACATCTTTAATTTCTTCCATTAAATACACTGATATGACTGTGTTTCCCAGAATCAGTTTTCTATTGGGTTAAAATTGTTGCCCTGATATATGAATAAAATGTGCATTAACATATTGAATATCTTCTTCCATTATTCCTTGCAATAAATACGTGATTTTGTAACAAGTTTACTTTGTGAAACTCCATTTATTTATCAATTAATACGCACTCAGCAATGCACCTAATCCTTTTTATAAAAACTTTTATATATATTTTCTTACATTCTAATAGTTCTCAAATGTAATTTTTTTCATCTGTTCTAAAGACTGAAGATATCAAGGTGATCTTGTACAGTGTGTTAAAAAAAAGAGTACAGCAGGCTTTAAGGGGATATAATACTCACTTATATGAGCAAAGGAGTTCCAGTCAAACAGAAGTCCAGAAATCAGTGTCAGCTGAGATATGGGGGGGTAGGTGTCTGGCCTGGCATCTTAGGTGATCAACTCTTATGACCAGTTGTCTTGCCTACCAGATTAATAGGTACAGTGTACCATCGATTTTTGAAGAATGATATACCAGTATTCTTTAAATATTTTTCTCTTCATCAGCAACAACACATATGGTTCATTTATGATATGGCACCACCTCATTTTCTATGCATTATCAGTCACTGAACTAGGCTTTCTGTGGACAGTGGATATGATGTGGAGGCCCAGTAAACTGGCCTGCATGATCCCTTAACCTTAATCCTCTTGATTTTGGCTGTTGTGAGACCTAAAGACTTTTGTTTATTCAGCACCCATCAGTGACTTAAGGTATTACAGTGATGAGTAGAGCCTGCCTGTCAGGAGATTGAATGTAACCAGGAATTTTTGGCAGAGTGAGTACCTCTGTGAGGTAAAGAGCTGAAAGTTGCATTGAAATATATGGGAACCACAAAGAGCATCTACTGTAGAGATCACTATGAACGTAACCCATACTTCAACAGACACTGGTTTCTGGACTGTTTTACTCATTTAAATTAGTACTATACCCCTTATAGCCTGTAAGCCTTTTACTTATCACCCTATAGTTCTGTGTTGGCAGTATATTTGGTATTCTCTATTTTTATTGTGGTCTATTTAGCAATGTAGTGGGTAGCTCAGAATATATAGTGTCAAATCATGAGTTGATTAATGAATGATGAATTTGAAAGGAACTGGAAGGAAGTTGTCATGGCCTATTTCAAGATATCCTGGGATTTGTCTGGATGGACTGAGAAAAACCACGAAAACCTTAGCCAGGGTAGTTAGTGTTCTGACCGAGATTCTAACGTGGTACCTCATAATTACAAGTCAGAATTGATACCAACTGAGGCAGCTTTCTCAATATGCTCAGTTACTCATAGAATAACACTGACAATAAAAAAAACTGTCAGACAGAACAAGCAAGTCTGGAGATCTGTCTGAAATGCATATTTGGTAAAGAATGGTTAGTTTATGTTAAATCTCAACTACACTTAACTGAAATGGCAAACAAATCAGTTTTTCCTACTAACAGATTATCATTTTCATTTTATCATTTTATTATCATTCAGCAATCCATACATACAGGTATTACAACCATTTGGATAAGGAAATTGTCAGTTTTACATCTAATTCTCCTGCATATCTTTACAGTATACACTGTACCACCCTAATATAGGGGGTTTGTCATCTGAATAATATTATGTAGATCTAGTTAGCATTAATTTCATTGTCTTTACACAAATACAACAAATTAATCAGCTACATATTACATTTACACACTTGATGAATCAAAAGACATAAATTCATCTACAGAATAAAAGGAATGTTTCATCATTCTTAATGTATGTCTTATAGTAAGTTCCTGATATTTCTACTGCCATGTCATTGTTCAGGCGGTTAGTCACTGACTTTTCATCACAGAAGCCTATGTTGAATTCCAGGACAGTCCATATGTAGTTTGTAATAAAAAAGTGGCTAAGATACAAATTTCTTTTATAAGTCCTTCAGTTTTCCTTATCAAGTATCATTCCACCGGTGCTCTGTTCTCTCATCTGCCTTATGGGACTAGTGAAATAGGCCCATTTATGGCCTCAGTATCAAAAGACTCAGTCTCACTCCACCCCATGAATAAAAAAAATGTTATCAAGACTGGTAATGTACACCATCCTTATCCTTAGAAACTTGTCATTGCATCCTAATCTGTGAAGTAGTTCCTTTTTTGTATTTGTTTCATATCCAGGTACTCCTTGTTATATAAAAATTAAACATTTTATTTCATTTTAATATGCTCAACTATTTTCAACTGCATTTAATTAATAACAGCTGCTTTAATGTGAATTGTTTGCTGGTCAATCAAGAGAGTTTGGAAGACTACAAAGCAGGGAATTATGTGGGTGGCAAGGGAAGAATGCCAGGAGAGAAGGAAAAATTTGTCCTGGTCACAAAACTCTTCTGAGATTCTACTACTGTCACTCTTTAAGAGTATAAGGATATCTTCAGTACAGTATTTCCCTGTAATTCATTTTTTGCAGTTCCACCCTCATACACTTTTTTCAAACACAGCTGTCACATTAATTGAGCAGTGTCTGCATATGCATTAGGAACTTGAAGAGGGTAATTATGATTATAGATATTGATCCTGAAGTATTACATGAGTTAATATTATGATTGTAATTATCCTCACCATAGTTTATGGCCAATGTAGAATGGTTTTGTGTGGACCTTTCAGTTAGTGAAAATGTAGTCTTTACTAACAGTGAAATTATCAAGACACATTAATGTTTTCACTGTAATTTAATTCTTTACAGTTCTTTCTGTAACATACAAATAAATGGTCATTTCTCTGCATTGAACCATATAAATGTCACATTCTAACTTAAATCCTCACACATTAGACTTCCAAATGTTATAATATATAATAATGGAATATTGTATGAAACTTTAAAATAGGTTCCTGTGCATAAATTTTGTTGGAATGACAATTTTAAACACAACTCAAAAGAAGATCAAGTCACAAAATATTAAATGTCCTAATATATACCATGATTCAGTATTAGAGTATTGAATACTGTACTGTTAGTTGCAATCTTTCAAGAACTGAAAGAATATGGAAACTAATTTGTCCTAAAATTTAACAGTTATACAATCCACAACTTCATATTCCTCGAACTTTATCTTCTGCTACAGTAGTTGGTATATCAGGACTATTGAAAGAAGTGTTTAGTTTGAGTAAATAAGAGGCATGCTAATACAAAATGGTGCTAAATTAACCAAGAGCATTTGCCTATTACTGTAGTGATATACACGTATTATGTAAATTTTGTTTCATGTGGTGTGTGAGTGCTGTTACTTCAAGGAGCATATGTGGTGTATTCTATAATTATTCCTCACTTCCAACATGCAAAAGGATAATATCTTACCTATAATACTTGGCATTTTCAAACAACCACTGAGCCAGGTTTTACTTCATTTGAAAAGACATTACTTCAGACATGTCATCATTTGTGTTAAGAATTGCAATACCACAATTTTTTTGAACAAATACATAACAAATTTCTTAATAGGCTGTCACAGATTTAAAACACATAGTAAATAGATGCATTAATAATAACCATATTTATTGTAGTAAAACTAAATTATTTGCATGCAAATGTGTCATTGGGGATATTTGCTGATATTCCAGGTAAACTAGAAATCAGAATTTATTTTCCATATCATGTCATCCAAAATACCATACACAACATAAGGATTAAAATTTTTCTAAAGATTATGTATTTTACACTATTTCATAAATGTGTGAAAGTAAAAAATATTGGTGCTAGGACCTGGCTACTATTAAAACCCTGATGTTAAATTAAATACTTACTGTAATGTAATAAGGTGCTTGAATTTTAGAGGGCTTACTAAACTAAAATAACCTACTTTTATTAACTGACTCCATAAAGAAATACCCTCTTGAAAAGACTATAGTTGCTCAGCTGGTCAAAAATTATCCTACTTGTTATGGGATCTTAAAGTACATAAGTGCATTCACAGGAGTCCATCACATATCTTTGACCATAGGCATTCAGTCCGCAATTTCGCATCCAGTGTCTTTAAGATCCAGAACATGAACCACCTTTCTCCAGCCTAGTTTAACATAGTATTAATACTTGTACATATTTTTTTGTGGGTATGCGGTAACGTAGTGGTTAAGGTACTATGCTACAAGCCAGATGATCGCGGGTTCAAGTCCCAATGAGGTCATTGCATTTTTTTTCAGTTTACCTAATCCTTCTGGCCGCACTAGTCCCTGGGATTTACTCAGCCTCTAAGAGAAATGAGTACCAGAAATTAATTAAATAATTTTCCTGGGGAGTGAAGCGCGGCCGGCGCGTAAGGCTGACAACCTTACCACCATCCTTGAGCTGATTGTCTAGATAATGTGGGACCCTCAACGTCTCACAACCCTACAGGTCTTCATAGCCTGTTACAGGGATAGCTTTACTTTTTTTTACTTTTTATTTAATTGAATAATTTCGGTATTTCAAATATGAAATGAACATTATATATATAGATGCATGTGTGTGTACATGGCCATGAATATGCAGATGCTGGTTAAAGGTGGGTAGCAATAAATCTGTTGGTATATTTGATTGTGTTTTCTAATTTGTACACTAACACAGACATCACAGAAACAGAATGCAGGAGTATTTATAACCTTCTTTAAGTCATCTGGTGTTTTCATACCTGATAATAGAGAATATTATAGCATTATAACATCAAAGTTGTTACGCATCATACACGAAAGCTCTTCATTCTGTTCTTCAATTGTATCTATGCTTTCAAAATCGCTCTCAGAATTATCTGATACATCACAGTACCTTTTGTTTTGGACTGTTCATCTATAAAATTGTCATTTTGAAAGCGTGTATACCAGGAAACCTTTCTTCTTGGGTTGTAGCTGCCATGTTCTGTTTTACTTGCACTAACATGAAAGTAACTTTGCCTTAACAACATAGATCTTCTCTTTGATGAAACACCAAATGTACTCAGTTGGGTTTAAATCTGGGTGATGAAGAAATACACATAGTACTGAGTGTTCTCTTTCATCCAAAATTTCGATAATTTTATATGTTACATACTCTTGCTTGTGTTACTAAATTATCAATTATACACATAGTAACAATTTCACTATTTCTTGACATTAGGGAATATTTTAATGGACAGCAACTGCTGCACTTCTGACCCTATTTATATAATGTAAGATCATAATTCAAGACTGGAACACAATTTGGCTGACATGTTAGTATACTGGACTTGTGTGTAAATGGTCACAGGAACAAATGCATTTTGAGTCAGAATGTTTTATTGCTTGTGACTGTAAATATGTTATAAATATTTGTTGTTGTTGTTGTTGTTGTGTTGTTGTTGTTGTTGTTATTATTATTATTATTATTATTATTATTATTATTACCTCTATTTTAATTTTGTGAAGCTTCACATATTCATTATATCTATAAATATTGACTAACATGTACTTAATGCATAATTTGTTGAAAAGTTCCATCTTCACATACTCATAACATAATTTCTATCTTCATATAACATTTTATGTTACCAACTCCATTACTTTGAAAGTTATTGCTGGCAAAATTAAAGCTAAAAGAAATCGACACATAATTTTCAAGTTGTGTTTGTTAATTTATAAAAAAAATACATGGCAAAATATGCATTCTCTTTGAAGTCTTTTCACCACACAACATTAAAAATCCCATAGTAATTGTTACTAGTGTCATTCCTACCCCACAGGTTTGTGAGTCCAACTTCTTGTTATTACAGTTTGTAGGAAATTAAAAAGTATGATATTTGGATGGTCTCCAGTGACATAATATTCTTACAAAAGTTCATAAAATCAGTAGCTGGTGCATGAATTGAAAGAGGAACACAAGCACACACACAAACACACATACAATATGGTAATCTCATTGGTACTTTCTTTCTATGAAAAAGAAAAGTATACTAAAGAAACTCAACCAACACTCAGACTGGGAAGAGACAATATTTACATTTCAGGCAGTAAACAAGTGCAAAAGTCAGCAGGGATAATGCTTTGAATCAGTCTAGTTTCATATGCTGGGAATAAGTGAGATTTTCACAAACTTTCTCTGCATAATTTTATCTCTCTTTGCTATTAATTGCAATACATATATATCAAAGTTGTAAAATTAGTGATCACATTAATTCCATATTTATTTTTCAAAACATAATTATTAAACATATTCTTCAGTATAATTTATTGTCTCCTTTGCATGAAATTAATCCCTTGAGCCCTTGTTTAAAAGGAAAACAGCATGGTCTACCAGAATGTTTGAATTACTTATCAGACACAACTCTCTGGTAAAGGTCAATGAGTCAGAGTTTTGTTGTGATCACAAGTTAGACTTAATATTAGTACACAGTGGGTTAAAAAATGCACAGTAATATGGCATAATACTTTTATGAAATAATAATAATGTATACAAAAATACTGATAGTGTTAAATTGCTGTATTTTAATTATTTATTGGTTCACATTTATTGAATCTTAAAGCAAATTTTAGTGAAAAGTGAATGTTGGTTTTAATGATTATCCACTGGATATTCGAGAGATTTAGGGGTTATTTTAAATAACACAGTCTTTTTAAGAATATTTACTTTATTACATTTTGTTTTAATTTAATTTAATGTAATCATATCAAAGGGTAATGGAAATAATATGTTGCATGTGCTCATCTAAAGATTGAGTTAAACACATGTGTTTACACTGGTAATTATACGAAATTCAAGTATTATGCCTGTGCTTGCATCATACTGTCAGGGCCTGCGAGATAGGTGGAGATAAACCACAATGCATTCTCACATCACAGTGCTAGGTGCAATATGTGGTGAGTTTCGGGCTGTGGCCACAATTAACATTTATTGTATTTTATTATAATATTTGGTTTGCATTAAAAAAGTACTGCATATTTCCTTTAGATTACAAATGAGAAGCAGTTTCATGGGCAACAAAATAAGGAAAGCAAAACTAACTATAATTAACAAATTAACAATAATAAAATTAATAATAAGAAATCTGTTAATACATTTTTTAAAGTCATAAAATATATAAACACCTTTATCACCCAATTTCATTTGTGGTGTTTATTATAACACATTTTTGGTGGATGGCCTTTTATTAATGAAAGTATTCTGGAGAACAATGCTTTGAAATGACAGTCAGGTAAAACTATTGCATTGAGGCATCAATTTTTTGCTTGTATTTTAATATGTGTTTTAATCATTATTAGTTATTATTATTTATCAAAACTTCTTCTAACTATTTATTTATTTATTCACTCATTCATATATTCCCTTGATTTTTGCAACATTGTTTGTGAGATATTAAAATATTATCCAACAAGAAATATATTATCTAGGTCATAGAGGTGCTATGAGAATAGAAAACAAAATTTAAATATTACAAATAAATCAGGCCTCTTAATGCTGTTGCACCTTGTGCTCTCTTAGTTTTCATATATATTGTAACGCAGGAAGGCTAGATTTTATTACAAGATGGGATTCAAATGACCCTTGCACCAAGGCCATCTGTAGTCTATTGTGCATCCCCTTTCTCAGCTTACCCCTCTAGCAGTACCACATTTTCTATGAATACAGTACTTTGCTTAATGAAGTCTTATGATATAGTCACTTCATTTCATGAAACTGAATCCCAGATGGCAGACTGTAATTCAGCTGGAACCTCAGTCATATAGGATGTATATGCTGTTTCATCTTCATAATTGCACCTTCTACAAATCGTACTATTTTGCTAATCCCAGTTCAAATAAATGTCCTTTCAATTGACAGTACCCTGTAAGTAGTGCTGTCAAATGTCTCAGTTTCTTCTTGTTTAACTTTAATAGTTCCCTAGTTCCTTAGGTGAAGGGTTCATAAAGGAAGTTCTTTGAATGTGATCACGTGTATCAAATCTACTGTGGATCTGTCCAGACTTCAGAGATTTTCCCATAAAATGATTATGCTTACCACCATTTTATAGCATATGTTGAATGATGAATGTGGTGTCCTGCATTACTGAAACAGATTCCCAATTACATAAGATATTTTATGACTAATTGACATCTTTCTATGCTTTCCATAATAATGACATGAATTGTGTTTGCTGTAGATTACACTATTACTGACTTACTCCTTAGAACTAAATTCTTGTGAAAAACCTGGAATCTCTTATGAGAGATCCTCATTCTTTATTATTTGTCTCCTGCCTCCATCTCTTAAATTTCAGCTCTTTCATTGTCTCTGTAACTTTTCCTTGATTATTTCCCAAAATCTTTTATCCAGCATCCATCAATAGATTTCTTAATATCTATTGTTATTTCCTTAAATTGTATAATCAAGGGCTACATTTTCTGTCCCCTTCCCTTGAACCTGTTGTTACTGACAAACCTACCAGACCCTCATGCCCCTGCTAGCATAGTTCTCCAGGTGATCAAGTCACAAAAACCTCTCCACATCATGGTAGTAGCCCAGGGGGAGGATTGATTATATATAGTCTCATTTATTCCTACAAATGTCTGCATCAAATTTCCCAAGTGATAAAACAACACATGCTTATATAAGGCCATCACCTTACATGCAGCTATTTTCTTCTCCAATAAATTGCCCTCAGAAAGACACAAAAAGGATTATTCATGGCTCAGGGTGTCTGTTTCTAGCACTCTTTGGATGTCATCAGTACACAACATTTCATATGGTTTCTTTAACTAAAAGGTTATGCATTTCCTATCCAAGTCACGCTCTAAGAAGTGACTTCTATGTAACAATGTCGCATTCAATTCAACTCAGTTAAATTTATTTTTGTTCATTAGATCTACATTTGGCGATGACACCTCCAGATACAGAACATGTCAAAGCCCAAGTTACTATAAAATCAATCCAGAGGACATCATAAAGATATTACAACTTATATACAAACATTGTTGCAATAACTATTGATACAAGTAAATTTACTGTCATTGTCAACAGTATGCTCCACAGTGCCACACTGCAATACAAATCACATCAATATTCCCCCCCCCCTTTCCCCACCTTCTTAAAATTCAAACCCAAAAGGACAATGTTAAAATTAAATGCAACATGCATATAACACTTGCATTGCAACTTATTATCATAATAAAATACATTTTAAAAGTGTCTATAATAAAGAAAAAGCACATCTAGAGAATTATAGGTATCATACAATAAAAGTTTTTAAAAATGACTAGTGTCTACAATTTCAAATGAATATTATGTGAAAAGAAGAAGCAGTTCTTGGTAACATTATTTGTTTGTGGGCTAAATAATTGATCATAGAGAATGCTACTGTACTCACATCAGCCAATGGCATGAAAAAGCCAATTAACTTGGTTTCAGTTATGAGTTATTTTTGTATTGTATTTTATTTTCATCCGTTTTGCTACATAGTAACATTTGGACACGTCATTCAGTAATATAAGTTAACAAAATAAATCTACACAGTTACAAGCATACTACGAACTATATTGATTGATTAATTGATTGATTTATCCAGGAGTACAACTTAACAAACAAACCTATAAAGTTACAAGGATACACACATTATTTATTATCATTTATCATATAATGTCAATTACAACTCATTTAGGTTGGCTGTTTACCCAACATGTTTCAAGATCTGCAATGTCATCTTCAGGGGTGTCTGTTTTTATATTATAAACTAAACACTAGCTAAAGGTTATTGCTTTTGGTTGTGCATGTTTTTGAACATTTCAGATGTTAACATTTATTGTAGAGGACCATCTCATAGATGAGTACATCATATATTGCAAATGTGGTTATATATATTTTAAACAATCTATGTTTAAGAGTCCTTTTGTGATTAGTCTTACATATCCAAAGTGCTAGCTTATGTTTCCTGTAATGTATGATATACGCATCTATAAGACAGTTCTCTATAAAAATTTTTAAGCATCTGAAATGTTCAAACACATAGACAGCCACAGGCAATAACTTTAAGTGAATGTTTAGTTTGTAACATATAACAGAAACATGTCAGATTTTCCATACAGTTCTATTTTCACATATTACTAATTTCAATAATTTTTATAACTTTATTGTAGAATAAAAGACATCAATTTAAGGAGAGCAAAGTGAGTTGTACAAAAAAATATTTCAGATGCTATAAGGCCAGGAAACACCCTCCTACCCCTTATATAGCAGGCAGTGTAGCTTAAAATTATTATGTTTCCATTGTTTTATATCACGTGTTATATTAGAATGTAAAAGTTGTGTTACTGTTTGCAGTATTCCTGTATTTCTCTTAATGTAAGTTGGTTATGATCCCAAATGGATACACTTTCATGCTAGACCGAATTTATAAAATACCTTTCAATACCAGTTTCATACATTTACAAAGTGGAAATTTTGTATTATGTTGGAAGGAAAGAATAATTACAAGACCAATGTATAAAAGCATGTGATGTGTATGTGTTAAGGGTTTATATTGTACATAACAGATTTTGTGTTGAGTTCATTATCAGAAGATAAGGCCACTTCTGATAAAAACGGTTTTTTACTTCCAAGTGAAAAGGTCTACATGTGTTCATGTATGTATGTTGAAGCACAAGGTCTTATTTGGAGAATAATTTGAAGAATGTGTGTGTCATAATCAAAATATGGACAAAATACAGTAATTAATATTGCACATTTTTCATAAGGACAAGCTAGCTCAACTTTTGTGCGTGTGTGTGTGTGTGTTTGTCTGTGTTTTGAAGAGCGTGGACGAAAAGTTGTGTGTCAGTCAAGAATTGTATGATAATGTAAGAACAAATGAGACCTTTGAATGTAATACAAAGAAATGTTACAGTGAATGGTGTAAATGTTTTGGCACCACAAAAACTTCGTTCATTTTTATCACTGCCCTAAATTAGAGCTTTAAAAGATGATATTCCAAGGAGAGGAGCAGAGTAAGAAAAAAATGATTCAGCTCTTTATGGATTAAAACATTTTTAAAAGAAACTGTGTATCTGATTTTTTGCACTATGTTTAGTGTTGATGGAGTATGTGTTTTAAAATCAGCAAGTAATTTGCAGTATATTAGTGGCATAGGAATTATTGAAGTTAACGCAAATGTAGACAAAAATGAAGACAGCTTTAATGTAAGAAATGTATATTTATATCTGACTACTAGGAAAAAAGTAAAAAAGGCACCAGGTTTTTAATTTGTTTGATGAGAACTGGAACATTTGACCTCTCTTTTTATGCAGTCTTAATACAATTCGTCTGAGTCCAAACACCGGAAAGAAGTGTGTCGCTTTTTATGTATTATCTACACTGACATTCAGTTCATGCAGTATTGTTTGCATATTGAACTGAACTACAATGTAAACAAATATCTAGTTTTGTCAAGGTGTACCTTGGTTGTTTGAGTGTGATACTGGAACTGATGCTTAAAATCTCCTAAATAGCTAAGTTCTCAATCGGTAGATGATTTCTATAACTTCAGTTACTTAGCCCTCATTATTACATTAGTGTTTATTCAGGTTTCAATCATTAAACTGAACTGCCATCCTTCTTTAATTGAAGTTAATGAAGTCCGGAAGCAGAAAGTACATTTTGAAAATTTCTAAGAAGTTAGTGCGAATACATTCTATAACTCAAATTACAGATTTTTTTTATATACAAGATTTAAAAGTGCCATGTATTTATTTCAGAGATAAAACATCTATCCATTAAACTGTTACAGAGTAACAGATATTACATGAGAGCCCACAAGTAATATTGTAGTTGATTCAGTATAAATGTATGCTCTGAAAGAATAAGAGACATTTACATTTATTTTCACTTTCTGTATGACTAAAGAGAAGTATAATTCATAACTCTCTTTTAATGCATATTATCAGTATTTTGAACAGACAAAGTAAATTTATTGACATCTTTTGTGTAAGTAAAAAAAGTAAAGCTATCCCTGTACCAGGCCATGAAGGCCCATAGGGTTGTGAGACGTTGAGGGCCCCACACTATCTAGACAGTCATCTCAAAGATGGCGGTATGGTTGTCAGCTTTACGTGCCGACTGTGCTTTACTCCCCAGGAAAATTATTTAATTAATTCCTGGTACTCATTTCTGTTAGAGGCTGAGTAAACCCCAGGGCCTAGTGTGGCTGGAAGGATTAGGTCAACTGAAAAAATCCAATGACTTCATCGGGACTTGAACCCGCAATCTTCCGGCTTGTAGCATAGCCCCTCAACCAACTACGCTACCGCACGCCCCCAACATATTTTGTGTTCCTTTGTGTTAATACTCAAATTGAATACAAAAATGTTCATTAGTGCTCACCTCCAAATATGAAGAAATTCGGTCATACAAAAAATTCTTACTAAACAAACAGTACAGTATACACCTGATAATCTGTGCTAATGAAGGTGGATAGATGCACGAATAATCGAAATATATATAATTCAAAACCTCTTTTGCATGTATTGTGGGTTATTTTACATTGCTGTCGGTATCTATACTACATAGGTTTGAATAGTGGGATGATTAATATGAGATAAATTGGATAGAATTTGGAAGGAAGAAGAAATGGTTTAATTTAAGGACTATCCTGGCTTTTGCCTAGAGGGACTGAGGAAAACCACGAAAAGCTCGTTCAGGATTGTTGGTGTCCTTGCTGAGATTCAGATTGAACGCTTCCAGAATAAAAGTCTAGAATGTTACCACTAGACCACCATGTTCAATGGTAATTCAAAATATATAACAGAAACTTGGAAATATACACTTAGCATTATATTTCTTCAGTTATCTAAAAAACCCTAAGGTTTATGGTAAATTAAAGTGGTGTGACATTTTCCTGTAAAATTCTTCAATATCAGATACCTTTATAATCTGCCCAGAGGTCTTTGAATTGTTTCACGTGTACAGATCGGTAGAGAAGTGGATTGAGTGAATTAAAGAGTTGCCACATGCAGATGCACATGGGCTTAAAACAGTGAACGCATAAGCTGCAAACTCACATGTATAATTCATGTGAAGATAACTGAAATGTTATTGTTCTTAGAAATTATATTACAAGTACCTATAACTTCAGTGGCTTTGTGTAACATTTCATAACATAAGTTTTTTACATTGAGCAGTTGTTTAGGCCAAACTCCCAAACTGGAGACCACCGCTTGTTAGCTGTCTGCAATTGCTTATACAATATACTCACAGTAGTTATGGGCCATAATGAACAGAGTAATGAACCTGTGGTATCCATAAAAGGCGGGGATTTCCTTGCCTAACAGATCTACTCTTACTTCTTAAGAAATACCTGCTCCATGGAGTTGGCTGGTTTGTTATTCATTTAGTTAGTTCGTGATAATTTCAGTCGCATTCAGCTTGTTTGTTGCTTCTACTAAATATTGCATTTTAAGTTCAGCTGGTTCTGCTTCATCTACTCAGGTTGTAACATTTATGGATGGTCAGTAATCTGCTTAATATTCTTTCAAATAAAGTTTTAATTTATGTAATGTAATTACTGCTAAATTAATTTTTTCCCACATAAAATGGCAATTTTTTCTATCCAATATGGTCCTAAAACATCACTTTTGTTCTGACTTTATTAGTACATCATCGCTTACATGACATCAATAAAATGTTCTTGATCACATCATATGTTAGGTAAACTTCTTGAGGTATGAAGGAATTCATTACTTTTCACAGTTCACAGTATACCTCAAAAACTATAAAATTTTTAATACAACAATTTAGAAACTTGTACTTGTGACAAAGATTAACAAATTTTAAAGCTCTTCAAATAGTATAGATGGTTTCTTGCAGTAAGAGCACAAGGAAAAAATTTAATTACATTATCTCTCTAGCAAACTGTGACACAGAACACTGTCTGGGGAGATAAAACAAAGAAGTGTCACCAATATTAATGAGAAAATAATTGTTGTGAAAGTTCTTGTTCCTTCTTTAGTTTTTGTTCAGAATATAACATTAAGTGCTTAAGATCCTAGGTCAGCATAAATGGGTTAAAGTATATTCAGATCATTTCACAGGAACTGTATATATTACATGCATTCAGGAGGACAAAGCGAATCTAGTGAGACTCTTTCATTTCATTATGAACGATACCCTAAAAATGAGGTCTAGCAAGTGTGCAACTTTACTTGCACACTTCATATATATCATTATGGCAGAAACTTGTTATATAGATATAAAATTATCAGTTGTACATAAATTAAAATTTTAATTTTTAAAATTAATTTTAGAATTTATTAGAACTAGTTACTGAAATTCACTTCATCACTTATTTCAATGGATATGTTGAAGCTCATAAATTTTATTGAGTCTTATTCATAGCATGCTGTGCCAATTTGTAAATGAAATTTATATTTATAACCAATTAATTATCTGGAGTTATAAACCAAGATGCCAATTGCTACTATTGGAAATGTTCCTCTAAGAAAACTGAATGAAATTTGTAGCATCATTTTCCCACTGTGAGAAAAACAGTTGTGATAGTTATTGTACGTATTAATGAATTTTTGTCTCCCAAATGGGAATCCAACATGTTAGAAACTTATTTAAGAAAAATAATCTCAATTTATAAATCTATAACTATCAAAGCAGGTTGAATCCATCTTCATGCAGAGCCATATTATCCTATACTATGATAATGTTAGAGTTTACACATTTTTCTAACTATAATTTCTCCTTTATTATATATGGCCTGGACTGCCACGCCAGCATGGACAATATCTGTGTTTTTTTTTTATTTCTAGTGGGGTGGGACTAAGTCCCTTCTACTGCGGCCACTTCTGGCCTATTGTACCAGCCCCAGATGATAGGTGAGGGTGATTGTGGAGCAATTGGTGGAATGAAGATTGGTAGGGGAAACCGAAGTACTCGGAGAAATCCTGTCCCAACGCCACTTTGTCCACCACAAATCCCACTTGACCAGACCCGAGTCGAACCCGGGCCGCCACGGTGGGATGTCCGTGACTAACCGCTTGAGCTATGGCGCGGCCCTTATCTGTGTTTAGTCTTCCCTAAAGCAATCATAATTACTGTTATGTTCCTCAGTTCTGTGATTATCTTAAACACAATGCACTCTAAAGAGAGAAAAAAATCAGTAATGACATCACATTCTAGTAGGAAAGAAGAAATACGTATAAAATCTAAAAGACTAGTAATAACATTATACATGAATATTATCAAAAACATAAAAACATAACAGCGGACCCTGGACAACATGTGACAACACAGAATTTTATGTTGTAGTGATGAGAGAATTAAAAAAAAAAATCTTTTTACAGTTTTGGTAATTATTACATGTACTACGGTGATTGTAATGATTAACACTAATATGGATCCATATTAGAGTATTTCAATAACATGAGACATGTTAATGAAACTGACTGAGGGTGGTGTAAGATACTGACTGAAATATATAACAGTTACTGAATAAAACCAATGTAAGCAACTAGATTGGTTTATTTTGAAATATTTGTTGTGTTGATGGACAGAGTGTCACAATCAGTACCTTAAAATTGATCGCTTTATATATAATATCAAAAGTAAAGGGATACCATCATTGGGATTATGAAATATCACTAATCATACTGGAAACAGTAACATCAAATTACAAGGATTTTAAGAAAATTCCTCTCAGAGGGAGAAAGAGTAATACTTTGGGTTGATGGAAAAATAATCCAGCCACTTGTTTCCTGTATTTGGAGATACATAATCTGCTTGGCAATGTTATTTTCAATTCAGAAATATAAATAATTTTGATAAAGTTCCTATGTACTTTTTGTATACAAATGCATTACAGGGTAAACTGGAGTCTCCTGCCATGACTTTGAAGATCTGGTTCAGTTATGTTCAAATAGTTCAATTATATGATAAACAGTGAGGTCAAACATGTAGCAATTTCTAATAAAGCTTAATTACCATTGGCATTGTGCTGATGGTCATTTAAAACGAAATTTTACTAGAATTATAATTACTTAACACAACAGGATGCAGAATTTAAATATCAGAAGACGTGACATCCACATATGTTCTTTCTATTTATGAAGTGAAGTATGTATATTAACATATACAAATATAAAGTAAAGAATTTTCTACAGTAATTCATGTAAGAAGCTTGGTTACAAAAATATCAGTATAGCACAGAGCCAAGTTATGTTTTTATTATTTATTCTTATTGAGTTGACTCACCACTTTGCTGGCTGTTTCATGGGCTCAGACATATAAGCAGAAATGTCACTGTAGCTGCTTCATCATAAACATAATAGAAATTGAAACATGGATTTGCTGTCCAGATACATTGTGGTTGAGTTAAAAAAAAAATATGTGCACAAAATCTTCTGTTTCCATCATAGATACGTCTGTAAGATGTGGTGTCTACAACTGTGTACGCATAATTAATTGTAGTGATCACAGATTTGTAAATGAAGCTTTTGATGTGCATGTTGTTACTATTTTTATTTATTTATTTGTTTTTTGTCTGTTGCTGATATCGAAAAATCTGTTTGAATGCACAGTGATAATAACATAAAGTTATAAGGAAAATATTTGTAAATTACTCTAATATTTATTTGTTGTAATAATTGTAATACTGTATGAAAATGAATGAAAATGGTATACCTTGATAACAGTTGTCTTCAAAATGCGTGATTAATTTCTGATTTAATGTCATGAAGCTTCATTAATATTATGTGCACATATCATGGGTAGACAAATTTGTGTGATTTTTTGGGATGAGGAGTAATATTAACTGTGTACTATTTAGTCACATATATTAGGTCTCAAGTTAAACCCCTTGGCAGTCCATAGTCTCTGTGCATGTGTGCAATGCTGCACTGTTATGTACAGTATACATTATTTTGATGTACCATAGTTCCCTCACAAGTGCAGTGCCCCAGTAAACTTGACTAATATGCACATACCTTACAGATGATTTGATACAAATTTATGAACAGCAAACAATGATTCTTTATATTTAGGGAAACAAATTACTCTAATGAAAAGCACATTTTTATTATTTCAGAAAGGGGGGAACTGAAAATTAAAATAGTTATGATTGCTTTTGAGTGAAGAAGATTTAATTTCTGACTTAAAGTCAGTATGACCTTTCTCGTGCTTGTGCTTTGGTGCATTTTACACAATTTTTACATGGTTTGGTATGCTTTATAACATTTTGCTTATCTGGTGCTCCTGTTGGTAGGTTATCCTGACACAAGGTCTAAAGGTTATGTCACCCACATGTGGCTCATTCCACTCCTTACATACTTAAATAACAGTTAAATTGGAAATTATTATTTTAGAAACTATTTATTTTGATATTTTTCTTATTCTTCCCAGGTTTATAAAGGGAAGTTGAGAAAATCAATCTGCCAATGGGTTAAAAATAAGAAAGTAAACTGTTTTAATTGGCCAGACATGATTTCTCTTGATTTAGGTATTTAAGCATTTCAATTTTAATACATCTGTAAGATGTAACTTGGCTATGGAAGCCAAGTAGGGATCACTTATCCGTAATCTTCATAAGATTCTGTATCTGTAGCTCACTTACATTTTCTTCAGAGTGGGGTTTGTGTGTAATATATTCCAAAGACTTGAACTGGATAAATAAAATTGTGTAAGTTTTACATTTTTCTTGAAAACAAATGTGCTGTTTTCATTGTCAATAATTAGTACAGATTCTTATGGAGGTTATAAGCACTTTTCAGCTATCATGACTCTTGATTAATAACTCTGAAACAATTATTCACTTGTCTTTAATTAGTCTGTATATTTGGATAAATATGCTCTGGTCTGTGCCATTTTCTACTTTCTTATATGTCCTTCTAAGTTGTATATGTGATGAAGGAAAATGCTATTTCAAAATAGAAAGAAAGTACTAATTATGTTGTTGTATAGGTGAGAAAACTATAGATAATGTACAGAAATATGGTGGAACATAGTTGTTATAATGACATAAACACAATTAAAATTAATGGGCTGTTCATGATTGAAAATATTAAATAGATTATCATAACAATAGCATTAAATTTATTTGAGTCAAGCACTCCAAAATAGAGCAATTCCATAAAATATCGTAGCAATCTTCTATGGCTCAATATTCTCTGTATAATTTTTGTGGAAGAAAACAATACAATCACAGCACTTAGAATTCCCACAGAAATGTAAGTGTTGTGCTCCATTCATTTTCCATACCCACATCAGTAAAATATTATGTTTGTATGGGACTCTCACGACAAATAATCAATTTTTGAACAGCCTAAATTGTCTCTATATTATTATGCTTACTTTACTAGATTTGCTACATGAAAACAAAGAAGAAATTATGTCAACTATAATCAAGACTAAAGTTACTTGAATGTGGTGGATGCCAGGAGTCATGATCTAAGTACATAATCTGCTCCAGACATCCTAATCATTGAGGGATAGTGAAGCGATATAATCAGTAACTGTACTCATTACCAAATGAATTTTACTTCCCCTGTTACAGTGCTGCGGTATTGGTACCACTTCTTATTGATTTGTGGTTTTCTTTTCCTCCCTTGAAAATGTCACTTAATATTAGATATTATATGGCTATTATTTGAGAGTTTGTAAAAAATCTTTCAGCCATTCAGGCAGGAATGCCATGCAGTACTTGTGTCATCGTCTCATGCACATTTGGACTCATTACATCATCGACAAAACAATGGCTAAGACACACTATAAATAAAACACATCCAGATTGCAGAATATGCTGGAAATGCTCTCCTTTGTTCTGCACATATTCCTGACCCCCTCACAAAAAGTATACATTCATGTGTTGAAAGTATTCTTAAAAAATAGAGTAAATTTTCCTTCAAATATTTCTGTTTGATTCTTCAATTGTATGAGCATTTGATCTACAAATCTGTTTGCTTTATTGTTTCCAAAAAATATAAGACACAATAATTGTTTCTTAGTTAGCATGCAAGCCACGATCCACTATTAGTAATTCTGTCCCCAAACACTTCCCCTGTGCAACCATCAATGCCCTGGCTGTATGAGAACTAGTAGAATCTTGTTAGAGGAATATACAAAGGCGTCCTTCTTCTGATAGGCGCTCAAAGAATGGGCAGCATATCTGCTCCACATATATTTCAGGATTAATTGTGTCCTTAAAAAACTGGTACAATTATTTTGCCTGTACTCACACCAGACACCAATTTTTAATCATACTGTTGCATGATGATTGAAGAAGACAGCCATTGCTTGGCATTGACATGATAATAACGTTTTCACAACAGCAAATAAGCTAGCAACAATAAAGGAACTCTTGGATGGTGTTTTCTATTCAGTCCAACCAGAGGCTACATAGCAAGTTGTTGTTGAAAGTTGCAGTCAGTAGGAGTTGACAGCTGATGAGAGCCAGTCAGTAGTCACTGATGGCTAGTGATGCCACAAGTTAGTTGAGAGTCAATGGTTGAGTGAGTTAATTGTGATACAGTTGCCAGCCAGTAAGGCCATAAGCTAAAGACATTGTTGAGATCCATTACTACTAGTACTACTACTACTACTACTACTACTACTACTACTACTACTACTAATAATAATAATAATAATAATAATAATAATAAATACTAGGCAAGGGATAGTGGAGACCAAAGCAGACCGAGAGGACTTAATGTTCTTAGTACTGATTTATAAAGTGCATAGATTAACAAAAACGTTATAATTACTTTTAACTGCAATTTGTAAGTGTTTGATAAATGTAATTACCAATCCAAACCCTGTGTCTAGTCACTAACATGTGACAATATACCGGAACCTTGAGGATTAGTCTCAGATTATGAACTTAACTCTCCATGCGCATAAACCAGGCCTCATCAGAAAAGAAAGTCAGAGGTTGGTTATTTTCATGGTCATGTACAGACCAAATAATCCAATTACACAAATTCACTGTTTACAGGAGAATGTGGTTACAGTTCATGCACTACTGTAGTTTTACATGGTTTCCATTTCAGGAGTTTTGTGGCAGCTTGTGCTGAAGAATGTGAAAATCCGGTCTCCTGGGCAAGGCATTTGAGGAATTTTCAAGGAGAATGTTTATGCCTGGCAGTGGTTTTATCCATTTCCTCTTCTGGAGCAGTTTGAGTTTTGATTAAGTTCTTTTTATTCAATAATGACCATGCCTTTGTTAATTTATTTACCAATGAATGCAAATCTTTCGCCATATTAAACTGTACCATCCTGAATTTTATGCCAAAATCTCCTCCATACTTTACCTATAAGTCCACTTTTCAAAAAAGTATCATACATGGACACTTATTGCTCCAGTGTGTAATTCACAAGTGGCATTTTGGCACAGGAAATGACATGACTGAGTCATAACTGCTGATCACACAGGCCAAATACAATAGCTGTAGTAACATTAGACTTGAGATTATAAGTTGGCCAGCACATAATGTATAAGATTACTTATGCTAGCCATTCAATGATTTATTGGCGTGATGTCAATGAGAAATTGTAGTGTGTATAGGCACCTGGTTTATCTGCCACACCATCACTCCAAATGTGAGCAAACCAATCTGATACAAATACTCGTAGTGCATGGAACTTCCCTCTGAATAGCCAATGGATTTGTGGCATGCTATCAGATAATGGCCCTGTAGTTCCATGAAGAGAGATAAACTCTCAGTGAGATAAATAGCATGAAGAACCTGATCGTGTGAAATAATGTTCTTAGAAATGTTCCTGCTCTTGAGTTGCATATCATGCCACTTCCAAACAAATCCAAGACAACCAGATTCAGGCAACACAAGCACTGCTGTCTCCATTGTTTAATCTAAGAGAAAGATCCATCCTTGCCTAGAATATGGCTGCTTTTTTTTTCATCAGCATCATAAGATATAGTAGTTAAAGTCTCAAAGAAGGAGTCACACTAAAATCCTGTATTCATTGTTAATTGGTGTCTTATGATCATGCATTTGGTGCTTTACTAAAAATGAAAAATACTAGAGCAGTTCCCTATTTTTGGCGCAGGGACAATACTAAATAAACTTGTTACCACACATTTTTATACAATACTACAACCATTGACCTGAACACTTGGTATTTCAACCACTAACATAGAATTTCAATTAATGTATCCATGCACCTGATTTGGCAAAGAAAAATTATGATAATAATGGAAATGGACATCAAAACCACGTTTTTTTCCAATAAATAGATATACAAGTCCATTGACCTTAGAACAGAATTGAACTTCTTCCACAGGAAAGGTTTGGAGTATTTCCTGAATCCCATGTAAGCATGTGGCATCTGTGAACTGCTTCCAGTACTAAAGAAGGTAACGATGACCGAATCTCATCCCCAGAGAAAGGATTTTTGTCATTTTATTTAATTGCGAGGATCAAGAGAAATCGAAGTACACGTGTAATTAAATACAGTCTCTTCATCACAATATTTATATAAAGAGTTCAGAAAAAATTAAAGTTTACTCTAAGCCGGCAGGTCATGGGTTCAAATCATGAGGTCATTGGATTTTTTTCAGTTGACCTAATCCTTCCAGCTGCACTATGGCCCTGGAGTCGACTCAGCCTCTAACAAAAATGAGTACCAGGAATTAATTAAATAACTTTCCTGGGGAGTAAAGCACGGCCATCGCGTAAGGCTGGCAACCTTACTGCCATCTCTGAGCCGATTGTCTAGATAATGTGGGACTCTCAACATCTCACAACTCTATGGGCCTTCATGGCCTGTTACAAGAATAGCTTTACTTACTTACTTTTACATATAATTAAAAGAAATTCAGAGTGAGGGTTTAACTGCATCCAGAAATTACAAAGCAACATACCACCACAGCAGTTGAGGTATATCTCACCTTCCTTGCTCTGGGCACTAGATCGAGGTGAAAGGTCTGCTTCTTGCCCCTGCTGCATAACTCCAGGAGAGACAGCCCCCGGCACACTTTGGATAGGAGGCTGGGTGGGCCCCAGGGTTTGTCTGAACTCTATTAAGTAGAACAAAATCTTGCACTGCCAGGACATGAACCCGGGTCATGCAGCCCATAGCCAGTCACTATAATGACTAATTTACCCCAACTCCTTGGTATAGTACACAGAAAATTTAATAGTATTTTTGGGTAATCCCTACTTGGTTGCTGTAGGAAAAAGGCAATTGGTATAATACTAGCAGAAAGTTACGTTTTTTGTGTATTTTGAAGATTTAAGTTCTGTCATGTATTGCTTTGTTTTGTCACCATGAAATAATTATATGTTCATGTCTCATTACTAGAATGCAGGACAAAATCTTTATGCAAAGACAAATAATGAATTTCTTGAAAATGCGGAAAAGGTCAATCATTTTGGAACAATGGTCATAGATAAAAATTACAGTATCAAATAAATGAAATGCAGGGCGCTTGACAGGATTCAGTTCAGAACCTTTCTGTGCCATGTCTTAGAATGCAAAAATTAAAATGTACAAAGTTGTAGTTTCTGTTGTTTTTCATAAGTATGAATCTTCATGTTTCACTTGACAGAAATATCATAGACTGAGGGTGTTTGAAATCAGAGTGCTAAGCGAATGTTTAGACCTAAGAATGAGGAAGTAGCACTAAACCTAAGAAAATTGCATACTAATGAAATTCACAATTTAGCTGCAAATTGTGAAATTATTAAGTGGGAAATGAGATGGATGGTGCATGTAGCAGACTTGGAGGATATAAGAAATCCACAGAAAGTTTTGGTTGGAAAGACTGAAGAGATCGTTTGGAAGACATAGGCATATATGGGAGCTTAACATAGAAAGTGTTCTTAAAGAAAGTTGGGAGCTAGATTTATTGTGCTTAGGATAGTGACAAGTCGTGGGCTCCAATCAGCAAAGTTAATGCATCTTCAGGTTCCATAAAAGGCAGACAGATTCTTCAGTAGTTCTGTAACTATTAGCCTTTCAAGAAAGATTTCTCCACTGGGTTTTTTATAACAACAACGATAACAACGATAAAGATATATTTATTTATTTTTCTGGATTCTCTTTGCCCTGCACACTAAATAGAACAGTGCCCTGTGTTACAAAGCTTCTCATACACTCAGATGTTTCAATGCTTGTGGGAGTGATAAAATCTCTACAGTAAACCATACAGGTAAGTTACATAAGGTTTTTCTATTTCTTCACTATAGACTAAATCTCTTACGATAAAATTATGGAGGCAGGTATGAAAATATATAAGCACGCAGGCTGTGTGTAGAACTTGTAATCTGCAATGTATCTGAGTGGCCTACATTACTCCATAATCATTTGAAGCACTGTTGCCATAAGTGTTGTAAATGTTGGGTGAGCTATGGGGTTTGGAATCACATTCCAACGCAATGTACTGTATTTGTGAAAGAATTACAGAGTTGTTATGGTTCAGTGATGGCCTACAGATTGAAATTTCAGGGATGAATTCCTAGTAGGACTATTGGTGTTTTTCTGCTCATGTTGTCATGTGTGTATAAATACGTGGTATAACACAACCTAGAACAGTAAAAATAACATAGCGGGCCACAAACACATACAGGACAACATTATAGGTATGATGAAATAACAAAAGTTTTTACAAAACATAATAGGATTGATGAAATAATACATTATAACCATAATATATTTGCAGAACCCTCTTCTCAAGAACGACAAGGTGACACACATTCGGCCCCCGTCAAAAGAAATAATAAGAGGGACGACACTAACCAGCTTGGTTTACGAATTCCAATAGAATCTTAACAGTCTAACTATAAATATTTAAAGTATTGGAACAGCCGCTGTAGTTGCAAAACTTTAGATTTTACAGCCAATTGTATACTATTTATATTGTATATATATATATATATTCATTCATTCATTCATCAGTAATCTGTCAGACGACAGGTCCACAGTCTCTTCCAAAACAGTTCCTCCACTTAATGCGATCTTCTGTTTTTGGAAAGAGACTATCCAGGAAAAGTGATAATGTGGTAGTTTTTCCATTTGCTTTCCACATCGCAGTACAACAGCCGTTCAAACCACTCTGGTCACGCCTGTTGCTATACGAACTTGAACCATCTCGAGCATCATTTGCTCTGTGCTTCAAGTCGCTGCTGATGACGCTGCTTCCGGCATCAGTTTTTGGTGTCTCTCTTCGTCTGATGCCTACCCTTTGACCTGTCCAGCAAGGGAGGCCCTGCCAGTAGCTACGATACCGCTGGTATAGCTCTCAGGGTCCTTGGCATACTCAAACCACCTCACCACGATAAGGTGGAGACACCAACGAGGTGTGTATATATATATATATATACGTATTTTTTAACTTTTAGAACATGTAGTGTAATAGTGGCTTCTAACTCTATTGATGTAAAGGTGTCCCTCTGAATATGGTCTCTGAAGACCGAAACATGTAAGGGCATGAATAATTAAAATAACAAAATCTTAACCAGTCACAATGAACGGAACTATTTAACTTTTTCACTTCTTTATTAATTTATATTCTTAATATTCCATTTGAACGAGGGCTATTTTTTTTAAGAATTTCGTATCTTCCGTGAGTGTATTGTTACATTTTCAGTATTGGTTTGAAGAAAAAAAAATGCTTTCAAAATTGTAGAAAACCATTTCACTTGCACCATTCAAAGATCCAAAATTTCGTTCCGCAAAGGACCCCATGAACATTGAGTCCGCCACTGAGCTTTATATCCGGGTCTCGAAGTCAAACGATATTTTTTAAACTGTTGTTTTTTTGTGTGTGGTTTGTGCCAGTAGCTCAGAATATATAGCGTAGAATCGTGAATTGGAAAGGATGTGGAAGGAGGAGGTTGTTCTATTTGGCGGTTTTATTCCGGAACTTCCTCAAAGAGAATCTGTTGGACTGAGATCAGGAGAACGTGGCGGTCAGACGACTGGATCTCCACGGCCGATCCCTATATCCGCAAATGGATGTTTAATCAATAATGCAGTTGACGTGAAAATTGAGGAAGACGCGCTCGTGATGAAACTACATGCCGACTGAAGGAGCTGGTTTAACAGTAACACTCTAGATTTGTATTAGGAAGCCCCCTCTTAGAATCTCGGCTACTAAACCGAATATCCTGACTTCGGTTTTCGTTTTTTTTTTTCAAACTAGACTACAATAACTTCATTCCAAATACTTTCCAATTCATTATTCACTATGTACTGTAGATTTGACGGTATCTAACCTAAGCTACCGACAGCGTAATTAAAAAAAGTAAAAAGTAAAGATATCCCTGTACCAGGCCGTAAGGCCCATTGGATTGTGAAACGTTGAGGGTCCACCCTATCTAGACAATCGGCTCAAAGATGGCGGTAAGGTTGTCAGCCTTATGCGCCGGCCGCGTTTTGTAATTATTTCCACATAACGTATCGTTTTACTTCTGTTCATTGGTGGAAATGGTTGACAGAATTAAGTAGACGCTCAAGCATCAGGTGAGAATCCCGGAAAATGATGAACACCCACTTCTAGTATTTATTCCACTTTTCAAGTGTTTTCATCCGAACTCCCCAGAAAAAATTATCTCTGAATCTTAGCATGAGATTCACTAGAAATTCACCAGATCCTTCAGATCATTGCGTGTATAATTCTAACAACAACAAAATATACCTCCAAATTTACTGCAGTATATTTTACCATAAAGTAGCAGTTGTAAAAATAACAACAACAATAAAAAGAACGGCAATAAGAATAAATATTTGAAAACTAAAAAGCGTAACGTATGTAGTACCTATTTTTAGCAAGTCATTTTCGTCGCTCTCCCACTCTTCCTCAATTACAAAATTTTCACCCTGGTCTAGAGAAGAAGATGTGAGTTTGCATGAATCCATTTTTTTCTTCCTTACTTCGACACACTGTAGCAGTGGCAACACTTACTTTCTCTTCACAGTCAGAATTTTATTTACAGAACAGTGTGAAGCGTTTATGTTTACATTTTGTTCGTTAACTTATTTTTAATCAAACTCACAGCACTGTAAACACATTGAACATCAAAATTTGAATGAGAAAGCGTCAAAAATGATAATGCAACATCTGCTAGTTTGCCAAAGGGCCCTTTGCCCGTTGAATCTCGATAGGTATGGACTTCTGCCCCCAAATCTCGGAGAATCCGTCATTCCTACATGCTGAGGAAATTGCGTTGCCGTTTCCACAATTTGCGTTGCTCCATTCAGTAACACGTATTCAACTCAGGCTGAAAACAATTCTCGAAAATCGCGGTTGCGTTGCGCTTGCCAGTTTCCTTGGTGTGCCCTCGCCCTTACAGTGTCGTGACAGTCTGGTTAACACTTAAGCTTCTTATTCTAAGGGTCCCGGGTTCAAACGTGGAGTGGGACTCACTGAGATTTAAGTGTCTTTCCTTAGCTTTTCCAGGAAACTGGCAGGGCAATAGTTTAAAACAGACTTCATACCATTTCCTGTCCCAGCCATCATCATTCACAAATAATCTTACAGTTCGACGCTATATAATCTAGATTTAAATTTTGTGATCTCTGGTGTCGACCTTTGTTGTTTAAAGGAGAATCACGCTTTGGATTTTTTTTATCATCTCCGCTACCACTGTACTACCGAACTCCACGTTGAGTGCTGCAAAGAGATATGTCGAATTAATATTCTAACCCGATGAACCATGCTTGTCCCAAAACTTTTGATCATACACTTGAAATAAACACGAAACTTTGTGCCCGTCTCACTTTCAGCAAAAGGTCCAGATACCAACAACCTAGAATCTGCTGCCCTGTGAGAACATTGTTAGTTTAGGACGTGCTGGCTCTGCTCAGGTGATTTTGATTTAAGTACATATTTCCAAAATTATGGTTCGGTTTTCATTCCATTGCAATACTTATAGGATCTCAGTTCATATACTTGAAAGAGGAACCTAAAACAAAGTGTGAAATACAGTGATTTAGTGAGTTGTCAGTTGTCTACAAACGAAAAAAAAAGCTAGTGTGTACACGTTAACTTAAAAAACGAATACGCCGCCGGATGTTATGTATATTTCTGATTCCACATTTTCTAAGACACGGAATTGATAGTCTTCAAACTTAAGGTCTTTGCATCGACTGCTGCCGTGCCCCTACCAAAACATAGGCCATAGTAAACAGTATTTTATTTTGGAAAGGCAATTGTTAAAATTTAAAAACCAGCTTACATTAATTGTTCATGTAAACAAAAATTCACAAGAAGCATAAATGTTACAGAAGAGTGGTAGTACCTTGTAATAAACATTCATAGCTACGTATTCATGCGCGTTGTAATCAGTTAGTAACTGATGCCGTAGCCATAGACACCGAAGCCGCAACCACTCAACAACAAAGAAGGTGAATATTGCTTCACGTATATATATTCCCATAATGTGTGGTTTAAGCATGCATCCGCGTTTGTGTGTCTCCGATGTCGTCTTTGTCACGTGTTTCTGTGTGATAATTGTGTTTGATTGATGTTAACCTCTGCAGTTTATGAAGGTATACAGAAGAACCACTGTGCGATGTAATATTAAGATGGCGGTGTTGTTTTAGCAAGTGGTATTGTTTTTACATGAAATTCCTTCGTGTCGCGTACCATTGTCGTTTTGGATGTTCTTTATATATAACGGTGATGTGATAGTTTATAACAGCATTCTGGGTGCGAAGAAGGTGACCATCGCATTGGCACGAAAGGGGAGAGGTAAGTTACTGAATTCCGTCTGCGGAGAAATAGTCTTGACGTTTGTTTTGTGTGTGTGTGTCTGCACATAATTCTGTATGTTAGTTAATTTTCCGAGAATAATAATACGTGACAGGCGTACGTGTTCTGTGTGATTTTGCTCAGCTTAGTGTCCTTATATCAAAATTTAGTTCAGAAGGAAGGTTAGGTTATTATTAAGCACCATCTAGGTGAGAGCAGGAATTTCCGAACTAGTGGTTGAATTAGGGAAATTATGAAAATATAGGGATTCGGAGAATAATTTATGATGTTAGTTGCAGCTTGATATTGTGTCAACAACAATATTTTTATGTGGATACGCGATGTAAGTAACAAAATTATACTTGGGGAAAATTGTCTGCACGTTATTAATGAGACCATTGGTTTTCAGTGAGATCCTTTGGCATGGTACACGTTGGGTTTTTGAATTATCTATGTTACATCTGCATTGACTCAATTTTTGAAATATCACTGAATGTCTCATACGTCCTCCCGATTTTCACTAAGTAATTCTATTATTACTGATAAATACTTACAAAAGCACAGCTGAATAATTTGGTTAACAGTTCTGTAATGTACTTGTATTTTGTTTAGAATATCTGTGGACTAGACTTAAACAGACAGCGAGCAGGTCCCATTAGTGGACCTTCAGAAGGCTCACTCATAGCATGGTTTACTCAAAGACAGTGTATGGCATAGTTTAAATTTGAATAGTGATTGTTGGCTGGTTGTGAAAAGTGGCATGCTGCAAAATAGGTGAAAGTTATTTCACACTAGATTATGTCTCTGTTTGTAGCACATTGTCACCAGTATTAATTGAACTTACACTCTTGCATTTCAGTCTCTATTACATTTATTTTTTTCCACCCCAATAGACTGGTGGTCTTTGTAGTATATATATAACATATAACTGGGAAAGTTGGCTTGGCCATATCTGTCCTTTAATGGCTCTAAGCAGGGCGAAAGTAATTAAAATATTTATGCTCAAGTGTCGAGTATTTAGCACTCATATTTTCCATCATTACAACAAAATAACATTTGTTATCGAAGCAAAAAATGTATGTTATGTCACAGCTATGTCAGTATAACTGAAAGAACAGCAACAGTTTGTAAGCTGTGCTCTTGTGCACTGTGAATTACACTGAAGAACCCACTCACCTTATTCAAGGCGATGAAAACTTTCCTTCTGGTAAGCAAAAATTTACAGTAGTTTTTACACCTGATTTTTCCCATGCAGTTCTCATACTTTTTTATGTTATTTTAAAAAACATTTCTTTGAGTATCTTACTGTCTCTAAGAAGCTATCCTTAATTACAAAAAAAAAAAGATATATGTTGAGCTATGTAAAAGTACATTGAAATTGCCCCTTATTCCTTAGAGAAACTGGGAGACAGTGTGGGACCACTAACGAACACATTTTTGTGGTATTTTAGAAACAGGCATATTGCTAGAAATTCAACTGACAGACTTTCAGGCAAAAGCAAAATACAGTATAGACAGGAGACTTGTTAAATCAGGAATGGAAGTCTTGAATTAATGGTTATATCTCACAAAGTCACCTGAGAGTGACTGCTGCCTCTTCTGTCTTTGACACTGCCTTGTGGCTAACTATCCATGAATTAAGAAGTTTTGGTGACTCAGAAATAAAGACACACTTCACATTTTCAATAGCTGATTTCAAATCATCCACTTTAGAAGGTTACAGAAGACATCCTCTACCCAGGCAGTGTTCCTGGAACTGAAGCTGGAAGACATCTCACAAGACAAGAGATCCACTCTCCTCAGGAAGATAATATCAGTAGTTGTTATTCTTCTCTATTGCTTCCATCTTCTGGGTTAAGGGTAAACCAAGCAAGAAACCAACATGAAACTGGCAGCAAGCAGAGCTGTGCCTACTTCATCGTGGTTTCTTGTGTGGCTTAACTTGACCCTGAAGTTGTGAGTGATATATTGATCAGCTTTCACTGACCGCACGGGGTTTATCACTGAAAATTGAACTTCTTATATCCACTGCTACGAGAACCAGAATTTTAAAATTTTGTTCCTGGTAGACTTCACATGTCCACTTTCATACTGTAAGAGGAAAACTGCATAATTACCCCACCCTTGTTTCAGGGTTAAAAAACTGTTCAGATCCATGAAGTCGTTGAGTCCCTCATAGTCACTCAGCTGGTTAATAAATTCCTTGCCTATTATGGAAACTGGAGATTCATTACAATCTTCAAAGGAACCCGCTACTGGTCTCCATCCTGAGCCAACTTAATCCACTCCATGTCTATCTCTTTAATATTCATTTTAATAAACTCCTGTTGACACCTGAGTCTCTGCTGGGTCCAGTCCATACTGCTAGAGGTAGGACCATCCTGACTGAGACCCTCCTGATATCTATTTGCTCTAACTATGTATGGCCAGAGATTTCTTTCCTGTGCCTAACCATAACTGGGTATTTTTGAAGTAATGGTAGGAGGAATCCTTTCCTATCCAGACTTCCTGGACATGGCACTATCCACAAGAGCTATAATATTTAGTGCTGCCTCAGTATACACTGACCCTCAGCAACACTTACAAACCTACATTGTGGCCAAGAGCACTAGGCCTCTAGACAGTTTACCAGAGGCCTTTCAATCAAGAGCTTTTACTGTCTCATACTTGGTGCCACAGCCAAATTTTTGGAGTGCCTCTCCTTCACCCACTCCTTAAACTTGAGCCTGCCAATAAATGGTGAGACTGAAATTGCTGGTTCAGAACTTTGGAAAGGATAACCAGTGACCAAGAGGAACATAACACCATCTTACTAGACAGGGCAGACATTCCCAGACAAGCTTCATTGTCAATTTCAATACCTCAGGGCCCCGAAAAACTGCTTTTCTGTTTTACCATATGGAGGTGTGCTAGCCTGTATGTTCCCTCCTCCTGCACTTCTTTGGACTAGCCAAAATCACACACATTTTAGTCAATAACATTGTAGTGTGTACACCAAGTGAAAGGGATATCCACTATACTTGTCCCACTATACATAAACCTTCTAGCTATCCTGGATAGTCCCCTGGACCAAAGGGTCACAGGCTAAGCCAACCAGTGTTTGAGTGATGGGATCTGCACTTAATGGGCGTTTTAGAAGTAGTTATTTGTATCATTTTGTCGTGACTCATCCAAATAACAGGGTCCAGTTCTGTTAGTTGGGGAAGGATCTGGGCTTGACCTACATCTGAACCCCTGTCATACTGCAGGAGACCTATGCCTCTGAGCTTTTAAGCCAAAGCACTGTCCTCAGACCATTCCCTCAAATCGAGATAAGCCTATCTTTTGTAGAAGACTATGGAGGCCTGTCTCCGTGGACTTGCCAGTCATACATTGTTGCTGATAAAAGAGTGCAGTGGATATTCCACCAGTGCTTCTCCTCTTATTTATCTATCTTTTACATATTCAGTGTTTTGAAAAGGAAGGAGGTGAGGCTGATAAGATGAAAGGCTAACTCTGACTACCATCTGAGGTAAAGGAACATATCTGAGATCAGCAGTGTCTCTTAAATATTTTCATCATCATGCCAGTGATGACCTCTAGGCCCTTTTGTAGAAGAGTTGTAAAAATATCATCCTCTGCCATAGATATGTAGACACTGAGGTTGACAGTTGCCCACCTGAGCCTGTTGTAGGACCCTTCCAGTCAACACCCAGTCCTTGGCCCCTCAACTGAGGACGCTGGGGCAAAGACCTCTAGTGACGTCTTCCTCATTTCTCACTTATGTCAGAAAGATAAGTCCCCAGCATGAGCTGTAATGCTTCATCCCCTGAGGATGTATATTCTTTAGAAAGAGGCAAAAGGTACACAGTTCTTACTTTGGAATCCTTAGTGAGGATTTTATGGAGTCTCCCCCAAACTCAGAATGATGTTGACATGCTGACAGAAGAGCCTTCAGCTTTCGTGCTTAGATCTTCTAGTATATCTTTTGTACCTTCCCTGAGCCCCTTTAAAGGATGCCAACAGTGTTCTCTTCCACGCACTTCGTTACCAACAGGCTATGTCTCACCTCCTAGTGTCCTCACATTATCAGATTCTGGGCCATGAATGTACGCTCATTAGCTATTCCTGCCTCTAATCAAAGTCAGAGTTAAAGTCAAAATTACTTTATGACTGGCAGTTTACCGTCAATCATTTCATCTTTGTGCCAATCTCCTTGAGACCCACGACCAGATATTTATTTTCCCCAACAGGACTCTTGTGGTAATAGTAATTTTTCTTGGCATAGAAAATTTGCTTTCTACCAAGACTTAAAATGTCTGTCAGTGAGAAAATAAACACTTAGATTAATGAGACTTGCCAAAAATTCTGATAATTTGTATAGTAGACCAGAGTGTCATGTCGAAGGCTTTCTTGATATCCAAGAACACAGCAGCCTTCAACATATTGTTGAAATTTAGGGTGACGCAATCTGCAAGCCTCACACACTTAAGTGTCGTACTGTTTTCTCCTTGAAAGTTGAACTGACATGCATTTAGTAAGTTTCTTTTCTCAGTGTGTTTTTGGATTGTTCATAAAATAGTTTGCCCTTAGTGGACAAGATGCTGATTGGACGTAGATTGTTTGGAAATTTTGTGTCTTTGCTGGTTTAGGGAGAGTTGTGATTTTTGCCTCCTTGCAAGGTAGCGGGAAGTGATTAAACCGAAGGCAGTTAAGAATAAAATGTGTTAAATGCACAAGTGGTATTAGCACAAGTGGTATTATTGGAAGATGCCGGAGGCATTAATTTGGAATGCCATCAAAACCACAGAACTTTCCTAATTTCTAGGATTTTATTTTTTTGAGACGTCGCAGGGTCGGAAATTAACAGGGATGTCTTCATTGATGGTAGCCAGCAGAGCTTCAACTTGAGAATCCACATGTCGTCTATGGTCACATTCGCACAAATCAAGCGCTGTGAACTGGTTTTCTAAGCGGTCTTCAATTGTGTTGGCTTTATCGATTGGATAAAATAGAGGGCCTAAGGGACCATGAATTGAAGATGGTGCCTTTGGTCCATCTGTTTTTGAGAGGGAGTTGCAATAGGCCATATTGCTTGAGGTGTGACTTTGCAGTTCGCCAACTTTGTTTCCCATCTTTCAGATGCCCTTTTCCTGACCATCCTCCTGATATTTCGAGTCACTCAGTTTACTGCCGTTTTTCATGCTGGATCTCTGGTTTCTTGCTATAATTTTCTGAGATTTTTTATGCTTTATTAAACGATCTAGGCCAGGTATTTCTTATTTCTGGTCTAAAATTGTAGTTTTTCTTGTCAATGTTCTGTTTGCCGAGGCTGTAGAGGCTCCAAAGGCACATGCTGCTTTATCAGTTTCATTGGAAGAGTCAGTGTGGATATTTGGAAATGTGAGTTCAGGGTGAGACTTTGAAACAGCTTCCAGTCTGTCAGTTCAGTCAAAGTCAGAGTGCAGCTGCGTAGTACTGCTCCGGCGAGGTGAAGTCTGTCAGTTTCTAGACTAGGCCTGTTTGAAACATCTTGGCAACTGCTGTACGCCCCCAAATACTTCATCAGATCATAAAAGAACGACTGTTTTAAGTCAAACGTAATTACTTTATAAGTTGTTGTTGTTATTGTTATTGGAGAGGGTGGGTTTCCCCATGCACTTAGACCAGATATTGGTCCATTGTGCGTCCCCCTGTGATATTCTACCAGTCTCTATTCCCTACCCGTAGTGGTGCGTGCCACCAGTCCCGACTCAGCCAGCGAGTTCGGCCTCTACTGGCTCAGCGGTATCTCGATGTTTCCCCCATCTACCAGAGGCGTTAGAGACTACTGTTGGGCGGGAAATGTCCTGAATTTGGCTCAGAGGTCCCCTTGGGACATGAGGTTCTTTTACGTGCCATAAAGCTACGACACGCGACCCACGGCTTAAAGTCCCTCCCGGAGGACTTGTTTCCTGAATTTTTCCGCCCTTAAAAATTCCACGACCTCCGCCGGGTTTGAACCCGCGTACCTTGAGTCACGAGGTGGGAACGTTACCCCTAGACTACGGAGGCCGCTTACTTTATAAGGTACTATAGTTGCATCCTTCCAAGACCGGATATAAGTACTGTTACAAAGAACTGGGAAAACAACCACTTCTTTGGAAGAGACTGCATTTTAGACATTTATATAAAAGGTTCAAACTGGCAGCAGAATTAATAAGTCTCTAGCATATTGGATCAGCGAATTTTCATTCAAAACCCACTCTCCATTATGACATGCGTCGAATTAACACTGGAAACAGCGAAGTTAAAAGAAGACTGCATTCTGAACAGAGAAGATACAGCGGATCACGCAAACTCAAAACTTGATACTGAAATTTTAAACTCCTGTCTCCTCTGCAAGGCGCCTAATGGTTTTGCTAGAAGACTGTTCAAACCTAGCACCATTTGGTCCAGTTTATCTTCACTGAGTAACAGACGTTTTGATTCGGTTTTCTTTTTGGGGGGCGGATAACGCCGGTTCACAGTTATTTACGAAAATTCTCTTATCTGGAACCGAAACGTCATGAAATTTATGTCGGAATCTTTTGCTTTTCACATTGATACCATACATGGGCATTTGTTTAATCCGCAACTCTCGCATGACATTTCAACAAAAGAAGGAACGCGACTGACTAATGCTCAATACAGTAGCGCTGCCTTGGGATCATGGTTCACTGGAACATAAAACATAAGCTGGAAACAAGTAGCACGACTGATCGAATGTAGTAGCAATGGCTTGGGATTATGGCCGACGGGCACGCAAAACGTGCACTCGCTTCGCAGTAGCTGTTCAAAGATTTATTTGGGTGACACTTAAGAGAAATTGTAATGTGTGTAGGCTACAAGCCTCTCGACTACGCTGCTAGTCCGAGCGCACGCACTGCCAGATGACGCCGATGTGTCCCTCTCGCCGAAGGATTTCCAAGAGGCACGCATACGACCTACCAGTATAACGTCGAATAGAAACAACAAAACCATCACAACAGATGAAGTGGCAGCGATGTAGAAGTGGCCGTGGCCTATTTCAGCGAACCACCAAAGCATGTGCAAACCACGGAAATAGGCTCTTACAAAACCTAAGATTGAGGACCAAATGCATCAACATAAACATACGCTGGTGATATTTGATGGTCGAAAGTGTATATCGAAACATTCCTAGTGTTATAAAATAAGAGTGGAAACGTGTACCACACGTTTTATTTTGGGTTTACCGCATTCTAAGAAAACTGACCATGTGTATGGGCCATTTCTGCTTAAATGAAGATGGTAATAAAATAACATATACAATTCTAGTCATCTGAATGCCATATTGGGGCGTTTGCAACGTACTGAGAGGCAGTATGCACGTTTTTATATTTTGTTTTCTATAGTTTAAATATTTTGTAATTTCGAACAGATTACCCCTCTCTTACTTGTCACAGTGAAATTAAGAATTACAATGTGTGCAGTCAACCTACAGAATATTGCTGATGCCAAGCAATTATAAATACAGCATACTAACGACTCCATATGGATCACAAATGTGGCAAGCCCTAACAGTTTCAATGCTTTACTATGCTGTGGGAGCCTGCCACAAGTATCTCCAGGCCAACTACCGACTACTGGTCCGCCGGCCGAATGAAGCAAGTGCTAGCCAATCAGCGCCAACCACGGCATTGACAACGCCTATTGGGCCGGATACCGCTAGCAATAGCGGATAAAGATGCGCACCACATCGCGCTAGTCAGTGAGTCAGAGCTACTGAGCCTTACAGAGAGTATCTGGTGAGCACACGGCAATAGCGACCCTCCTAGCAGCAACGCCGCCAGCGCTTGCCGCTCTACGGCCGTTTCGCAGTCACCCGGCTACCAAACACAGAGGACCGCCGTCGCTCACGCAAGCCAGCCCGACAAGGCCGTAGTGTCGCCGGCATTCGTCAGGAATTTACGTGTTTCCAAATACCGGAACCGACATCCCACAATGCAATCGACGAACAAAGTGCGTAAAACAAACACACAATTGGCAGGCTCAGTCCGTCCACATAATCTTCGAAACTGTCAGCCATATTTTCATGAAATGGGCCTGCTTGCATGTATACTGAAAGTTTTCAAACAATTTATTGTATTTTTAAGTCCCTTCATACCATGTGGCTTCAGTTATAAAATGAAATTTTGCCCACTATACCTTCGTCGCATTAAATCAGTAATCATTTGCATTAATACAAATGCGTTTGTCATCAAATGATCCTCATAAAAAGGTGTAAAGCTATCCCTGTAGTATGCCGTGAAGGCCCATAGGCGTGTAACACGTCTGGGCTCCAATATTTTCTAGGCAGTCGGCTCACAGATGGCGGTGAGGTCAGCCTTACGCGCCGGCCGCCCTTTACCCCCAGTAAGATTCCTGGTACTCATTTCTGTTAGAGGCTGAGTCGACCCCAGGGCCATAATGCGGATAGAAGGATTAGGTCAGTTGAATAATCGAATAACCGCATGGGGAATCGAACCCGCGACCTTCCGGCTTTTAGCATAGTGCCTCAACCAAGTACGCTACCGCGTCCCCCAAATGATCCTCATACCTCTCACATAGCAGGAAAGGTCGATGCTTCTGATACACGATACCCGCAAATCGTATTTTATTTAACCTGGACATCTTGGTATACTGACGTGCTAGTTAGTCTTTAAACACATTTATTATTTTGGGATGTTTATTTGTTCGTGTGCGTGTGTGGAAACTAACTGTAATCATGAACCAGATTTTGGCACACTAATAATAAGGTGACGTTGTGATTGATTATTTGAGGGCCATCTGTTTATATTTAAATACTTGTATTTCTTGGGTGGGTGTAATAAAACCTTACCGGACAAGATTTCACTGTAAAATTTATTTTTGTTTCTTTACAAAACCAACTTAGGTTCAAGCCTATTTTCTCAAAATGACTACTGCACAGAAAAAGCATTTGATGATATAAAATAAAGATTTATTAAGACCTAGAAGTTTTTATTTCAAGCGATTTTTTAAAGAGTACGTATCTAACAAAATACACGTAGAGCTTAAAGGAATGTGCAGTGTAGCTGGTTAGCTTGGCTAAAATAGACATGTGTCTGCTGTAAGTGAACATCAGGGCCAATGAGCAATTCAAGATCACAAAAGTGAAACTCATGTTCTCTGAATTAAATATGTGTGTGGTCCCTATTTAATCAAAGGATGTTACAAACGTCCTATAAATCCGACGGCTCTTCGACAGTTTCCTGGTCATTCATGTATTCAGATCCTGTATTATTACATGATTCTATATCCTTGTTTGTTACATTTGTAACTTAAAAACTTCATATGTAAATTAAGTGGGATACAGAATAAGCTCTGTGCTCACACCCACTATGTGTTTATACTAAACGTGTGCATGAACCGTTGTGGTATGTCTATAGAATATAAAATTTTAAGTATTATAGCTCAGCCTTTATTGGTTTATATTAAAATGGTACTCTTGGTTCTGCCAGAACTTCGGAATTACTTTTTATATATTTTATGGCATCTGATTTCGAGGGTGAAGACAGTTGGAGAAATTGACCACGCAAAATTCATTCCATAGCAGAGATGACGGTTACAGTGGTCGCATTTCTTATTCCGCCCAACTTGATGGTTTGACGCCTCTGAAGACCATTAATTTTAAGCACTTATGAATAATGTTTACTAATTTACCCCAAAGTATAATGCTCGTAAATATGGTTATGGTAATTTTTTTTCCCGCTAAATATAAGTACGTTCCATGTTTGACATGCTTGCTTAAAACTGTTCTGATGGACAGATTTCTGTCGATACATATAATTGTTGAGAAGTGTATCTGCTCCACCAAGCTGCCCTACAGCCCCTCTATGCCTAGGCCATTGTATTAATTTGCTGAACAGCGCTTTTTTCACATACGTATACATAGGGTGTGTAGCATCTGTTGACCTAATGGTTATGAATTGTGAAGAACGTGAAAGTGAGGGGCCGTGGCCTATAATTAAGGTACTATTCCAACTTGAATGGGTTGACAACCAAAACATCGATTGGGTTAACAGGTGTCTCAACCAAACATCAGATCCGGAACTTCTAGACCTCCGCGAAGCGGCAGTGATAACGCAATAAGTCGACATATGGTGATTCAGGTGTTATTAATGCGGGTTTGCCGTCTATTTAGTTACTTGAGAAAGATAATTCCGAGCCACGGACTGCCACCCAAAATCTGTTTTACTTGAAGGATTAGTCCAAAGAACGGTGAAGCGCAGCTTAGAAAGTTTTGCAGAACTAGGTGAATTCGAACTATAGTAGTATATGAACGAATTTGGATTCCATCAACAGTTGGTGTTTTAACCATCAGTCCAAACTTTTCATTATAAAATACGAACTATAAAAATTATTGTCCTTTTACGTTCTTGCCCGTTGAGATAGAGTTAAAGTGTACAACTCCACCTTCTCTACAGACATTTTTGGGACACGAGATTATGAAATGTGATTATAACAATGATGTGAGCCGGGATAGCACATTCGATATAGCGATTGGCTACGGGCTGGACGGCCGAGAGGTCTGAGTTCGAGTTCCGGTAGGGGCAAGATTTTTCTCCTCTTCACGTTGCCGAGACCGGTTCTGGGGCCCGCCCAGCCACCTCTCCAGTGGGTACCGTGGAATATTTCCCCTGGGCTAAAGCGGCAGGAGCATGAAGCTGACCACTCGCAACTAGTGCCGAGGTCAAGAATACGCGTATCTAAACATTCATACCCGCATATGTCATCATGGCGTAGTGCGTAATTAATTAAATACAGGGACAGCTTTTCCTTACCTTAATTATAGGAGTGATTTGGTTATGAAGAGCCCCACATTTGTGTTACGGTGTGGCTGAGTTTCTGTTCAACTCCTATCATTTTGGCCCTAAACACGTTTATGTCGATCATCCTTGAAATCAGACGAATGGATTTTGCGCCGTGGTGCGGATGTAACCTCTCAGCCACGCGTGTTAGGCGTGTAGTCTAGACCCATAGGTAAGATCATATCACGCAAGTGGAAATACACAACAGGCAACTGACAACAACCGGTATATAGCGCTCTTAGGAAAATAGTTCATTGAAATGACAGCCGTTGACACCAGAACGACCGTGATGTTGCAGCCTGAATTATACCGAAGCGGCATGTCGCAGATAACGTACTTGATCTGTCGTGTAGCGATTCATGTTCCGTGTCGCTTTTTGTGGCTTCTGCTTTAAACAACTTTCCCTCCGATTCTTCGGAATGGGATGTTTCTGAAAAAGCATATGGCAGAGATGCTGGATCAGCTCAGTTATCACGTAAGAAAAGTTGAAAAATATATTTAAATATAGTAATACACTAAACAAGTACAAATTCTGTTACGTACATTATAAATAATTGAAGTAGATGCACTGAAGTACATCTGTTCAGTTGCTATAGCATTGTACCATCTAGCGTCAAAGAGTATGACGAAGGGTGATACCGTATTGCCACTGCAGGCTTGGGGAGGTGGGGGGTCGTTGATCTGTTATGCCTGTAACAGGGTCCTGTACCGTCATCCGAACGTCAGTCAGCCCGACGATAATCCAGACTTAGTCGCCTTCCTGCCCTATGTCGGGACTATATTCAACCGAATTAGCAGAGTGTTGTCCCGGCACATCATCAAATCAGTGGGCATTCCTCCCAAGAAAGTATTTAGTTTCTTCTGGCCGGCCAGAGATAACCTGGGGCTAAGGACACCGGGTGTATATAGAATCCCCTGTGAGTGCGGCAAGGTCTACCTTGGGCAGACAGGCCGTTCTGTTGACACGAGGTTGAAGCATCAGCGGCACATCCATCTTGAACATCCAGACAAGTCAACCGTAGCTGAAGACAGCGTCGACTTGGGACACCCCTTTCAATTTCACAGTATCTCCATCCTCGGCAGTAGGACCCGATACATGGATCACATCGTTAGGGAGCCCATGGATATTGAGCACCATCCAAAGAGTATGAACAGAGAGGTGGGTTTTTGGCTCAGCAAGTCATGGAAGCCTCTCATAAGCTCCCTCAAGAAACCTGAACATGACGCCAAATCTACAAGGCTACGCAGGTCAATGCACGCTCAGCAGTAGCCCCGAGGCTACTGGGTCAGTGCTTGCTCGGTAACCCTGGCTTCCCCCCATGACAACGATCCTGTACCGGCTCTGACCCGCTCTCTGCTACCTGCTAGCCCATCTCTACAGACCCTACCCATTTCTCTCTATTGATTTCCCATGTTGCCCACTTTTCATCCCTTCCTGTTCTTATATAGCTGGGTGTTTTCGACTGGTGGCTCAGTCTGCAGCCACCTGCTGACGCTGGTTCCTCGCTTGCGGATTTTTCTGCCCTGAAGATTGAGGCCTTACTTTCCTCCGAAACGTCGGTTCACACAAGATCTACACGACGCCACATCCCAGAAGACGGCATTCTTCATAGTCACCGCTGTGGAGACCTCAAATCATATATATCCTCTTTTGTTTTAAGTAACTGCATGATTGGCGAACGTGTTATTAAAATCCAATTTACTGTTTAAAGAAGACACTCCGAGGGGGAACATGTTTCAAGTAAATTAAGACTGTGATCTCCTGTGTTATGTTATCTTGTAGTTTCGTAGTTGGCAGCCAACCAATCGGTGGTACTTGCTGCCCCTATTTTCTGCCAAGAAGATGATCAAGGTTTTCCCGGGAGTGTTTGCTACCATTCAGCGCAAAATCTTCTGTCTTCCCGTCTCCTATTTAAAAGCATATAAATAATAAATCATAGAAAATAATTTTATCGATTGCTTTGTATTGTTGTAGCACTTGGTATCTCATCCTGCGGGAAGAACAAATAGTTTGAAAACGGAGTGCCAAAGAGAATATTTGGACCCGCAAGAGAACAGGTAACAGGAGGTCGAAGAAAATTTCCAGATGAGCTTTGTAATTTTTATTGTTCATCAGACATCATGACAGAATACAAGGAGGATGAGATGGGTTTGGCATGTAGTGCGCATTGGGATGAAAGAGAAATATGTACAGCATTTTGGTCGGTAAACCAGAAGCAGCCACTGAGAGTAAATTGGAGGTAAATATAAACACTGCAAAGTAGAATCCAATGAAGGGTTCTTGTGAACACAGTGATGAATCTTTGGGATTCGTAAAAGATAGGAACTTCCCTAATATTATTAGACCATGTCTTCACCGACGTGGATAGAAGTAGCCGAATAACTCATTCACTCTCACTCACTCATGGAGCTGAGCCCTTCTTGAGAAGCCGCCAATTGTGCAGCTACTCAAGAACTTCCCAGCATTTTATGGAACCCGCAGGTTCATTACCGTGTTCACCAGAGCCCTCTACTGGTCCCTATCCTGATACAGATGATTTTAGTCCATACCAACCCAGCCTATCTCTCTAAGATCCATTTTAATATTGTACATCCATCAACGCCTTAGTCTTTCTAGTGGTCTCTTTCCTTCTGGCCTTCCAACCATTGTCCTGTATGCAGTCCTCCCCCGTTCGTGCTACATGCCTTTCCTAACTCATCCTCCTTGACTTGATCATTTTGATTATACGTGGCGAAGAGTACAAGTAATGAAGCTCCTTATTATGTAGTTTTCTCCAACCTCCCGTTACTTCACCTCTCTTCGGTCTAAATATTCTCAACACCCTGTTCTGAAAACCCCTCGGTCTGTGTTCCTCTTTTAATGTCAGAGACCAAGTTTCACACCCATACAGAACCACAGGCAAAATTATAGTTTTGTATATTCTAATTTTTTTCTTTTTAGACAGCGGACAAGAAGACAAAAGGTTCTGGACTGAATGGTAGCAAGCATTACCCGAATTCAGTCTCTTAAATTCCTCCTGAATCAGATTTTGATTTGTTACAGTCGTTCTCAGATATCTGAACTGTGGCACATTTTCAATATATCTGATACCTATCGTTATGACATGATTTTGCCCTACATTTTGATTACAAGACAGCGGCATATACTTATCTCTGTATTTACTTCTAGACCAACCTCATTACTAGAGCCAATTAAAGTTTGTGTGTTTATCTTTATGGTATCTACTGTATATTATCACCCAGTAGACTCACATCATCGGCATAGACCAACAGCTGATGTGTCCCTTTTAATTTCAGTCCAGCCTGGTTTTCATGGACCTTCCTAATGGTATATTCTAAAGCAAAGTTGAAAAGCAGTGGCGATAAAGCATCTCCTTATTTCAGACCATTCTGGATAGGAAAATTATCAGACAAATATTTACCTATACGGACTTACCATACATTTCGTTTAAACACATTTTAATCATCCTGACTAATTTCATAGGTGTCCCAGACTCTGACAGAATATTGTACATTACTTCCCTCCTAACTGAATCATAGGCTTTCTTTAAGTCTACGAATAGCTGATGTACTGTCTGATTGTATTCCCACTTTTCTCCAGTATCTGACGTATGCAAAAGATCTGATCAGTAGTTGATCTGTTACGTCGAAACCCACACGGATGCTCCCCATTAATTTCATCTATGTATGGACTGAACCTAGAGAGAAGAATATTGCATAAACTTTTTGTATGAAGTTGATAGCAGTGATATCCCAAGATAATTACTACAGTCAGTTTTATCACCTTTCTTCTGGACTGATACAGTGATAGAGTCCTTCCGCTGATAGGCGAATAACTACATGGGCCAGTTGTTTAATGGTCTTTGCCTATTGTCATTAATATCCAAAGGGCGTGTCCAAGCACATTCCCCCGCCTCTCTAAGTACTTTCACCGACATGAAGTGTCCTTGTAGGCATGTCTATTCTCCCCTTTCTTCACCTCTGTACTCCATCCCTCTTACTCGTATTGATTGATTTAGTAGTCTCTCTCTCTCTGGAATGGGTGGGGCGAAGGGTTGGAAAAGGCAGTGTGGTAGTTTCCAATGCAGTGTTTACTCACAGAAATATGAAGGGGTGTTGGCATAAGAAGTGTCGTAGGTTTATCGTAATATTCAGTCCAGCAAAGGTAGCATGTATATTTTTTCTGTCTCCATTTATCCCTCAGCTTCTTTAGACGCAGGTACGAGTATATAACGTGGAATCTGCAGAACAAGTACTGTACGTGGCCGTGGAGAAGACAGAACGCGGAAGCCGGAGTTTACGCGCACGTGCATTTGGAAGCAAATGGAGGTTCAATATTGGCCTCACGGGCCGGCCGTTGCTAGCCATTTTTCATTCCGTCCTTGTCCACACCCCGTACCAAGCGTTTTTCCCCCATAGTCATGTTATTTCTTGGTTTATTTAATATTTAATGTCCGTCGAATAGCCGGCCGATTATGAACGATGAATTGTGACAGGTCTGGAAGGTATGGCATGGTATATTTTAGGGTACTGTTATGGGATTAGTGCCTGGAGTGGCTGAGAAAAAAACATTAACACCTCTTTACGTCTGGACGATATCCGAACTCGAAATTTGGAAATACTTCACCCCGACGTTCGGTTTTTCAGTCGTAATGTGCGCATATTTTGATTCACCGGGGCTCAGTATGTTGATACGGTGCTCTACTCGTAAGAAGCGAGATAAATCCGTAGCGCCCGTGGCACACTGCTCCCAACATCTGGTCACCTAAGGTTTCGGTTGCGAGATCATTGGAGGAATTCATGATCTAATTTCATATTTCATAGAAAGGAATATATGCTCCATGCAAGACCTTGTGCTGTAATTTTGAACCAGTCAGGACGTTTTGTGAAAACATGATATGAATATCATTCCATTATTGGCAACCCCACCTTCGCGAATTAGGTCTCGAAAACCACAAAGCGATACTAAAGAAAGGTTTCTTGACCAGAGATGCTGGAGCAGTAAAACGCAATAACTATGGTCACTAAAAGCGAGAGAAGCGTTCTGGTTTACTAAACGTTAGGGTTATTTGCTCAGGAGTTAGAAGGAGCGCAGTGGCTATCAAGACCCTAGCATGAATAATATCAATAAGTCGTTGCATTGAAGAGCTGAAGTTATAGCGAATAGGCTTATAACTAGAAAAGTCGACCAGGCCAGTTCGGGGCTGATGAGCTTATGAAGTTGCCTTTATGCATTGCATTGTTTTTCAGTATACATCATTTAATACACCATTCTCCCGGCCGTACAAGAGTTGTTAGTAATACTGACGTTGCAGAATGTAGAATTTTGATATTTTATGTCAGTAGGTCTCGAAAAGTGTGGACATTTTGGTGTGGAGATGATAACATACATTCTATGTCGAACATTTACTTTGTGCTACAAATTACAAATATAGTGATTACGAAGTTTTGAGGTTAGGTATGTTAGCTATAAGGTAATGGTGATCGAAGTTAAAGGTTATGTCTGTGTGCTTAATTATTAAGAGGTGTGGGCGGATGTAGGTATAACTCCACGCATTCTTAACATCAGGAGATTGGGTTGAGTGATCACCATGACGTTGCGGCCTCTTTGACCCCGGGTGATGAGCCTTCAGTGCATACTGTATAGGAGGTTGAGTGGTCCTCTGAATCGGTTTTTGTGTTGTGACAAAGAGGAAAATCTCTATTGGGAATCAAACCCCGGTCGTCGAACTCGTTGAAAGTTTCTGTATTGACGGGGCCGTTAGAACTAATGCATAGAAATGCACCCCTGGAGTGTGATGTAGGGACCCGATGTCGGATCTTCCCTACGTGAAAACCTCAGATATCGTAGAGATTTTCCTGCTACATGTAACCGTGTTAGACGACGCAGAACCCTTATAATTTTACTACATTAAGAGGAGCAGAGGGTTAATACCGAACTTTCAGCAGTGCCAGTGGTTTGATGTCCTTGCAATGTAGAGTCAAGGAGACACACAACGTGATGCACACTCTAATAATAGTGATGATAAGCCGATTTTATAAGGGTAGCAAACCAGTGAAACAGAAAATAACGGCATGGGAACCACTTGACCTTTTTCTTGTTGGCACTGACTGCTATGCCATTGTAAAATTTCGCCAAGTGAAAGATGAGTTTGCCGGTCACGGTAGCCGAGCGGTCTAAGGCATGTACTGTCTTCGCTCACTTGGAACCCGGGATCGTGTGTTCGAATCCCACTCAGGGCATGGATGTTCAGTTTGTGTTTGTGTACAGGTAGAGGCCTTGCGACGAACTGATCACCCGCCCAAGGAGTCCTACCGAATGTGTAAGATCTAGAAAAACCGAAGTGAACGGAGAAGTTCATGGAGGTAGGCCTAGGCCCACTGGGGCTGTAGTGCCAAAGAAAAAAAAAAAGATGAGTTTGCCTCGTGTTTTGGTCATCTGCCTAATGTACTGAGAAATTTGACTTTTCACAGTTTGGTAGGTCAGATTACATACCTAGTATTGTATAGTTCTGTTTGCTGTTTCATGGTGTGTACATTTGTTAGTGCTCTGAGGCCTGAGTATTTTGCTGCTCTGTCCTCATTTTGCTAAGTTACTTTATTTCACTCCTTTTTTCCCTCGCTTCGTCTTCGTCTTTTATGTACAGCCTCTTGATTCGCCATCATTCTGTGTGATGTAGCATTCCCCCTTTGCCGTTTGCATTCATGTACCTTAGTATGTGTTTCATTCTCCCAGGGTTCATTCCTGTGATATGTTTGGACTCTTTCATGATTTCCCTGGGTTGTCTTTGATGTTGATGTAGCCAAGAAAGTCTCACCATTCCATGTTAATTTGCTTGCCGCATACCGGACTTTCTGCTGGGTTACACCCCCCCCCCCCATTTACCCATGAACCATGACCTGAAATCCAAAATTAGCCAAAATGAAAATCGAATTGTGAAGCCCTTGAATGGGATGTGGCGCCGTGTAGNGTCGGTTAACACCACATCTACACGGCGCCACATCCCAGAAGACTGCTTTCTTCGAGGAATTCACAGTTTGTGGCTCAGACGTCGAATGGTCCTCTGCAGACTTGGAAAGCTTCCCTAATAGCTTCGACTTGTTAGTGTCGTTCTCGGTCTTTTGCTAGCACCACGGCGCTCGAAACTTCTATGTTGTAGCAAGCGCTGGTGCTAGTTAACAATGGAGTTACTTGATGGATCACAGCCTTCTTTCTGACGTAACTTACGCAGAACAATCACGGGATACTTAAATTCTGCCAGCCAGTAACACCAGTGAACTGTTGCGGTTACCAGAATTTAAAAATCTAGTAATAAAATCGGAAAAATCTGAAGTTTTACAAATGGCGGCCACTTGTTACCTCAGCCGGGCTTCATTCCAGCCCAAATTTGAACTTTTATAACCCAGTCCAGTCCATGGATTGGGTAGGATATAGGCCTGTCATATGTACTGGTTACATGTTGTTTTTAACATATTTAAAACATTTCTCCTCTACAGTTTTCAAATGAGTGTGTAGTTTCAGTTTTTGACGGACCATATTTATTAATTGGAAAAATGGACTTGTGGAAGTTACGCTAAGCTTCTTTCATGTCATTTATTAAGTTTGTTAGCTCCACATATCAAACTGCTTGTTAGAATTGAATGGATAATTGTGCTGAACGAATAGAATGGTAAGAAGGAAGTTATCTTTATAGAAGATAGTAATACTAAGCAGATTGTCTCCTAGAGCACATTAATATTTCATATCAATTTTGGAAGTAAAGTCACTAGGAACGAATTGTTTGGGCTTTGTAGTTTAATACAGTTCAAGTGGCCCAAAATTAGCACACTGTAAACGTTGATTTGTTTGGAGCACTGTATGTTGGTGTTCTTTGTAGTCCCTTTAGTCTATGATGGGACTAATTTCAGCTTTCCCATTGCAGGTGGTTGTATTATGTTGGTCGGTTTTATTGTAATATATGTTAGTCATGCAGAAGTCCTATTGAGATGAGGGGTGCAGCAGGTAAAGGGATAGGGTTGATAGAAAGAAAAGGGGAGATGTGAAGCAGGATATAATATGGAACCTATTGACTGATGTTTGATAATACAGGGAGATCGAAAAGTCGCGCACATCAAAATAAAAATTGTTATAAATTGTATTGCAGTTAATATAATTATATCTCCTACCGCTAGATGGTACTGTAGGAGTACTAACAACGAGTAGAAATGCCATCTGTCGTGTATCGGTCATACGACGCCGGCAGTAAAGCTTTGTTTATTGCGTGACAGACATGTCGTTTTCCCAAGAACAACGAGTTTTCATTGTGGAACATTATTTCGCCAGTCGTTCTTATGAACGTGTCACAGACGAGTTTCATCGGGAATATCCGAATTCTGCAGTTCCTAACAATTCGACGATAACGAGAATAATCAACCGATTTCGGGAGTGTGGAACGGTTTCAGACAGGAAGAGATCTGGGAGACCGGCCATTTTGACTGAGGCTAAACTGGCTGACGTGGAGAAAATGTTGCAGCGTTCCACCCTCAAATAGCCTGAGGAGACTATCAGCGCAATCAGGGATTTCGTATGGGAGTGCTCAGAAAGCGAAGAAGTTACACCTTCGTGCATATCGTGTTCGCTGTGCACAGGAACTGAAGGACCTGGATAAAGAAAAACGCTTAGTATACTATAGATGGTTTCGGACATTTGTTGGCAACCACGGAATTTAAAAGTTTGATCGGGTTTTCTTCACTGACGAAGCGTGGTTTCACCTTAGTGGCTACGTGAACAGTCAAAACAATAGGATTTGGTCATCTGAAAATCCACATGTGTTACATGAAAAGCCCTTGCACTGTCAGAAAATTGGAGTGTGGTGTGCTGTATCGCGTCGTCGAATAGTGGGCGCATTTTTTTTTAAACAACAGTGAACAGTCCAGTGGATCCAAGACATCATTACAGTTCATTGCACTTCTTGAAGTTGATGAACATGAGTATTGGTTGCAGCAAGACGGTGCCATATGTCACACATATAGTGAAACCATGCAGTTCTTGCGCGAGTTTTTCGGTGACCGTCTCATTTCGAAAGGATTGTGGCCCCCGTGTTCGCCTGAATTGTCACCCGCAGATTTTTTCCTTTGGGGATACCTCAAAGGAATTCTCTATAAAAAGAATCCGCATACACTGGATGACCTCAATATGAACATTACGACGGCGATTAACAGCATCAGTTTACAGGTGCTCCACAAAGTGGCCTCAAACGTGGTAAAAATAACTCGTGCATTCATTGCTGAACAAGGAAACCGTTTCGAGCATATGTTGTAATGACATAATTTGATTTTGCATTTCTGAGATGTAAGGTTATAAACATTAATAGTAAGTAATAAACTTGAAAGGATTCTGAGTCCAAAATAAGCATAATAGTTCGATACATTAATAGTAAGTACTGTATGTCTTGTATTTTGTGTATTAAACCAGCAAAATATAATTGCTTAGTGTATAACCGCCCACAAGCCTAAATGGTATTTTATTGAGAGTTATTCTCAATATTTTATAATAATTACGCAGAGTGTGACATAGCCCACCTCTTGCACACACGAAGCTGCCTGTTTCACAGATGGACCACACACACAAAAACTCCAGATGGCCCCCTGGTGATTTAGTTAAGCAGTTCATGGAATTTTGGTTCCAGAGTCGCTCGGCGACTCACTTTGGAAATTTGACTCTTGACAGTTTCTGCTAGTCTTAAGTCACACGAAGGCGTGCCAGGAGGGGACGCTATGGCCAGCATACATCATTACCTTTCAAAAGTTACGTTAGGTCATTAAAGAAAAAATTTGCCTCTAGAGTAAAAATGATTGGAAGTAGCGGATTCAGAGTCAACTCCCTTATTTCAAATCTGACCAATCCTCAAAAGTCGAGGGTGTGACTTGGGAACTTCGCGGAAACTGGAAAGGCTCACATCTCTTCAGAAAAATAGTCTTCAAAGAGTCTTCAGTCAGTCATCAAGTCAGTCTTCAAAAACTCATCAAACAGGCATCAAATAGTCTTCAAATACTCTTCAAACAAAAAAAAAAGTGGTGGTCCAGCTAGGAACAGTTGTAAGTGTCAGCACTTGGTGAATTGTGTATGTGAACTGTGTTTTGTTTTACGCTTTCTTCACAAAGAATAAATTATACTCACATGCAAAGTGCAAGTGTATCATTAGACGCTTCTGCCTCCCTGTCTGAGCGAGGCCCGTAAAAAGATCCTGAGACAGTCTCATCCCTACCTTCTGAGGTAAAGAAAATTCACCTCTGTTCTTTTGGCAAAGAGCATCAGCAACAGCCGCTGCAGGCGGAAGCCAGGTGAAGGAACAGGAAGGTAAAGAGGGACGGCGACGACAAGAAGGAGACACCCAACGTAAAGGGCACTATATACAGAGAGAGCGGTTACAAGTGTGAAGTGCGCGACTTCTCGATCTCCCTGTACTAGTGGCTGAGGCAGGTGGACTGGAAATAGTATGCTTTGTATTTAGTATCCCCCTCTGACCATGTTTCATTTTATTTGGTTCTTTCAAGGGGTGACGTAACCACTGGAAACTATTATGCTATTACTAATAAAAGTGCATCCTTTTTTGCCTGAATGAGCTGCAAAGACTTAGGACTATAATTGGTATTAATAGATAACTTAATGCAGCTATAAATCAGGCTTGTTTATTGATAACATTGAATTTTAATTTGTAAATACCCCAGAGGTGTTAGAATGTAAATAAACCTACACACTAAAATATCTCAAAAATGGAATTGAAATTTACTTGAAACTTGCCATTACTGGAAAATATATGTGGGCCAGGAGTATAGAGTGAAAACAATTGTAAAATTAGTCTTAATATAAAAGGTTAATTGATTCTGTCCAGTGTGACTGATGGAGCTCTTTTCCCCTGTTTAATATTTCATCCTTAGCATGTTTCGGTCTTATAGACCATCTTCAGAAGGATAAAGTAAAAGTATCCATGTAACAGGCCGTGGAGGCCCACAGGGTTGTGAGACTTTGAGGTTCCCACATTTTCTAGACAATCGGCTCATAGATGGCGGCAAGGTTGTCAGCCCTACGCGCTGGCCGCCCTTTAGCCCCAAGAATATTCCTGGTACCCATTTCTGTTAGATGCTGAGTCGACCCCAGGGGCATGGTGTGGCTGGAAGGATTAGGTCAATTAAAAAAAACCCAGTGACCTCATCGGGACTTGAACCCGCGACTTCCCAGCTTGTAGCATAATGCCTCAACCAACTACCCTAGAAGAAGGATATCAATACAATTAGAAACCACTATTACAATGTGTTCTGTGAATATTAATGTATACCTACAATGTTATAATATTATGTGTACAAAATCTGATGTTTTTAACAACTACAGCGGCTTGTACCAATACGTTAACATATTTATAAATTACAGTGAGTATGTTTAAAAAGTTTTGTTAAAAATTTTTAAACCAAATTTGTTCGTGTCTTTTTTATTTCGTCTCTTTGAAGGAAACCAAGTGTCTACCGCCTTGGCTTCCTTCAAACAGAACATGAAATTGAAACATTGAAATGATGCCAGATTTAGGGTATTGTAATAGGTTAAACTGGACGATCCAAGCTTCCAGAGTGAATTTCTTTACTTGGTAACGGGAATTGAAATTTGGGACTGTTTTTCTCCCCCCCCCCTTTTGAAACATGTGAATATTTTCTGGAGTTTCAGAACTGTGAGATGAGATGTGCCAGATCCTCATGTTATTGATATTCGCCAGCCGTGCAAAAACAATTAAGCATGCTTAATTGAAATCCTACTTTGAGATAGGGAGTGGGAAAGTACAGGGTTTAGGAGGTAACCTCTAAGGAACTTCTTATTGTTGAGTCATGTTTTGTCTTTTTTTCCTCCCTTTGTCAGTTTTGACTTGGATGAGCTTGTTACAAGGTAAAGGTAGATTAATGTATGGTTTGGCAGTACCTGGGGGTTGTCATGGGAACATGTTATCTGCTCTAATTTGGGGGGGGGATGGTGGAGGGAGGTTTGCTTCCCTCAACCTGATTCCCTTCCCCCTTCCTTATATAGCTTCCCCTTCTAATGCATTGTAGCCTTCAGGTTGAGTCACACCAATTTTAGTTTATCACTTTTCCCTTACCTGCCTTAGCCCCTGCTTGTACTGCAGAGTATGCTATCTGACTAGTCCCACCCTCCCTATAGTTGCAAATCCCCCTTTCATGGAGCTGGCTTATTTCTTTGTGATGATTTTCCATGCAGTCTCAAAATTACAAAATTGCATGATGCATATTATTTGCAGGGTTTACGGGATTTAAACTTGAAAGAATGCGCTTTCAGTACATGTGCTCTGCATTATAAAATGAAGGCTTTCAGTTTATATTCTGTTGCATACGTTCCTAAAATCTTATGCATTTATGAGGTATACTTCTGCATATTGGAAACATTTTATTCTTGTTGTGTTTCTGTATCTAATTTTGATACTTTTGAACTTCTCTGCCTATTTGTGGGGCCATCTAAGGGTGACTAGTTTCTAAAATTCTGTTCGCTGGTTTCAGACTTCGTAACTTCTAACTTACTCTGTGGTACAGGGTTTTTTGTGGAATCATTGACAGTTGCCCTGCAAGTGAAGAAAGTACTTGCTTGTATGGAACCATATTCACAGAAGTCTGCCAGTGAGGATGCCATCCTTAACCAGTATAGCCCAGTTGATGTCTTTGTGCCATATTTCTCTGTGATTCTTTCTAATATTTCACCTATGCCCTGCTGTTTCAAATTTTTTCTACCACCACATTTTCTGTCTACATTTTGTATGCAAGTCTAATTTCCTCTGTGCATGCTACATGTCCTGTCCAAGTTTTTAGCATCTTGTTTTTCACATATAAATAAGTTCAAGGACATTCTCTTTCCTTCAGGTGTTTTAATATATGCAGTGTAGTGGGGGCAGGAAAAAAACTGTATGTTAATAATCACACAATTTAGTCATAATTTCTTTGCACAGCTTCCAGTAGTTCCGGTTCTGACATCATTCAGTTTTCTAGCTGTACTCTCAGAGTTCTGCGTTGTCATTGTATTTGAAATTGTTAACAGAAAGAAAGAAAGTTTATGCCGAAGTTGTAGGTATATTTATGAACTGCATGTATACAAAATTTAAAGTGCCTCCGTGGAAGTTATTGCCATCGAACAGAAAAACGTAACTTCACAGGGTCACTGTGCTGTTATTTTACATTATTATACCAATAAATTATGTTCACAAAAGGTTCACATTTTCTGAGCTCTAATATACGTAATATGCATTGTGGCATGTAGGCTTGTTGCTAGGCAACGACAGCGATAGAAACAACTAGACAGCAGCCGTAAGCAGCAAGAGAGGAGCGGTGTTTTCCGTGCGGTCTGTGCCGAAATTTTAAAAGCATAACAGTTGAGTCAGTCAACTTGAGTTCAGTTGAGTTGGCTGGTGAGTGACTAAGGTAGAGAACTGCTGAGGTTCAGTTGTTGTTAGAGGTTGGTAGATGAAGCCAGGGACATTTTGGGAACCCAGAAGAAGGGGAACGTCCGCCATTGGAAGCCGTTCACAGAAAACTGGTGAAGACAACAGGCTGAAAAGACTTTAAGTTGTAGTGAATTGTAGAGTGCTTTACTTAGCCATAGCGCTGTAGTTACCTGTAGTTACGAGTTGAGTGTATAAATGTGCAATAAATCTGATTTCCAGTCCAAACCCTGCCTATAGTCGCATTCCATACACGTGATAACAGTGTCATAAGTGGGATTGGGCTGATGAGATTAATTGGGATGCATGTCCACCAAATCAGGACAGTCCACTCAAGAAGAAAGTAAAGCTAAGATGAATATACATCAAGAGAAGGCGGAGGCCTTAATATACTTCATCTGATCCGAGTTAGATCAGACTGTGAAACATTGGATGGAAGGCGACCTGTCGTGTGAAGACCAAAAGGCATATGTCTTCGCAAGGAACTTGCCTCATGATCGAGGTCGAGACACGCGCCGAGGACTCGAGGCGAAGATAACAAAAATCGAAGCCCGGGCCTAGCTCGGATGTGGTCAAAGAACGGGAACCGGCACAGATGCCTGATTGGATGGATCGATCTGTTGGGCTGTATTCCGATGGCAGTTTGAGATCATGGCGGAGCATAACGGCTGGAGAGCTGACGACAGACCTCATATCTGATAGCCGCCTTGAATAAACCCGCTGCCCGCCGCACAGATTTTACATAGCGTCCCCCACTTGGATGAAGTACGAAAAAGTTCCTGCTGTGCTTGAGAATCGCTACGGTGACCAGCACCTGGCGGAAGCATTCCATGCACAGCCAAGAGAATGGTCAAGCATGCCGGGGAATCTCTGTAGGAATTTTCTGCTGACATATACGACTTGGCCCATCATGCCCCTGTTGAATCAACCAAACATCACAGCAGTAGGGAAGTGGCCTGTGCATTCGCCGATGGGGTACGAGAAAGTGACTTAAGATGACAGTTACTGTTGCGGGACAAGAGGACACTAAGCGAGACCCTTAGTCAGGCCTTGTAGTTGGAGCCAGAGGATATGAGAGCTGGGACGCCTTCCGTGCTCCAGGAAGCGAGCGGATGGACATTCTGTGGGGACCGTCACCTCCATACCACACCAAGAGACCAGTGACCACCAGTGTGCTGGAACTGTGGGGAGCCAGGGCATTTATGGGGTAACTGTCCCAACGGGAGGTGGGCAGAAAACGATGACTAGCGCTAGAAGCTACACGAAAGACCTCAGAGAGAGACACGGGAACCAACGAAGTTAAAATGGCAACCAAGAAACAACAGGCGGGAAGTGACACAGACGTGAGTAATGTCGGAATTTGACGATTTCTATCCCAAATACAGGACGGATGGGATCAAGTAATAGCCTAATACAGTAAGACCTGAACAAGGCCGAGAGAAATGATTTCGTCACTTGACGGGAACTACTGGCCATGTGAGAACACTGGAATGTTTCCATAAGTACCTCTACGGACAAGAATTCCTTCTGCGCACCTACCATTCTGCACAAATCTGGCTTATGAGTTTTAAGAGCCTCGAGGGAGGAACCGCCCATTGAATTCAGCACCTATAAGAGTACAGCTTCACTTCCTAGCACCATCAGGGCCACAAAGTCGAGGCACGGTTACGTGTCAAGCACGTACTAGCTATTGCAGCTGTAGCCGCAGCTGGCTGGGATCCATCCACTCTAAGAATGGAACAACTGAAGGACCAGGGCGTAGGACCCATTCTGGAGGAAGAGACCAGACAGCATCCTGAATGGAAATACATCACCGACCCCAGTCCCACATACAAAAGTTACTGGGCCCTATTGAAATCACTCACTGTGAGGAACGGCATACTGCAACACCACTGAGAATCCGCAGGTAGATGATCAAAAATAAACCAGATAATTCTCCCTTGGACCAGAGTAAAGGACGTGCTGACCGAACTACATGGTGGACTGTCCAGTCACTTGGTTGTCAGCAAGGCTCTGGATAAGGTCCGGCGAATGTACTTCTGGCTTGAGGCAAGAAACGAGGTTGTAAAGTGGTACCAACAATGTGACATGTGTGCAACAAGTCACGGCCCTCAAACCAGGAACTGGGGCCAAATGCATTGGTACGTCGGGGCACCATTAGAAAGGATAGCCATTGATGTAGCAGGGCCCTTCCCACAGAGCAGGCAAGGAATCCGACATTTCCTGATCTCTATGGATGGTTTTATGAAATGACCGGAAGCCTGTGCCATTCCTAATCATGAGGCTTTAACAGTGGTGGAAGGGATAGTTAACGACTTCTGCCACTTTGGAGTATTGCAGGAGCTACATAGTGACCAGGGCCATAAATTTGTGTCTGGTGTGGTAAAGGAGGTTTTTCAACTAGTGAGAGTGAGCAAAAAGTTCACCATGCCCGTGTACCCAGTCGACTGGCACAGTCAAATGCTACGTTGAAATGGTTGAGGAACACCTATAAAAGGTTGTTGCATCAGAAGAAAACTCCAACTGCCCCACCTGCAACCTGCTGTTTGGGGCACCTGCCAACAAGGAACGACCCACAATCAATCGTGCAACAAATTTATTGGACCATCTACACGACACCCATAGTTATACCCACCAACACTTGAAGCTTACCAGTGACACTTGAGCTTCCATTTCTTCTGTGTTCCCTATGACATGTTCTTGGAAGTGAGAGAAGACAGAATATCTTCATCATTAGTGTAATTTATGCCTTGAAATTTGATACTCAATGCTCTCTGAAGTAATGTAAGTAGTAATGTTTTATTGTAGTATTAGGGACAGAGTTATTGTAAAAGATATACCTGTTTTCTTATTTTTACCCACCTCTTTAGCTAGTGTGTTATCGGTTGCTAAGAAAATTTGTGGTTCATGACAACTCCAAGGTTTTTGGAATCAGAAATATATGTAACAGAATTTTGAGTGGACATTTGAAATTCCAAACAACCAATAATCTTTGAGGCGCTCAATAATATCTGCAGCTCTCACTCACATTTAATAGCTTTTACTGGTGTTTGAACATCCAGATTTGTCATCCATCAAGTATAGTACTTTTTGGAGTAGTGGAGTTTTGAGTGGACAGTTGAAGTTTCTGACTCCTGAAGTCATAATATCTGCAACAGTCAACTTCAGTACCTTGTACAGAAGATTTGGCATTCTGATTTCTCATTAACTTCATATTTTTGCATAGTAGTCATGTTTTGTATTCATGGGATATTTCAAATACCAGGTAATGGTGTTTAAATCCATTTTGTTCACCATTCACGGGCACCTTTACACTTCATTTAATGCCATATATGTGTAAGCCATGAAATTTAAATAATGGCTTTGACTTCTGAAACGTTAGATATTACACACCATTTGATTTTAGTCATAATAGAATGTTCTGTTAAGTCCACCCTGTCAGTAGTCGTAACCTCTTTCCATTCAGGATTGAAGTTGATCCTTGGTTGGTCTTGGATTCTCTTTCATCCATTAGAATACTGGCAGTTGCCACCACTAATCTGAATCTACAGTCTAGTTCAATCAGATTTCCATTTTGCAAACCGGAAATTACTGTAAGTGTGTACATTTGCCATTGTGTACTTTGACAGTGCTCCATATCACATGTTATTCAGAAATAACACTGCACCAGATATCGATAACATATAAATATTAAAATGGTGTTTGTGTTCCACATTCATCTGACTACATTATATTTGTTTTAGATCTTGCACACAATTCATGATCAAAAACTGTGTCTGGCCACCCATATCAAGGATCACCCTTATCCTGTGTGTACTAGAACTTTTCATGATGTCACACAGTGATTGTCCCTGTAAATGTAGTAGTCATTTATGGGTTCATTCCTTCTCCTTTAATAAGAAATGTGATCAGAGATTGTTGTTCCAGTCTGGAAACTGATGAACAGCTCAGTGTCAGTGAGAAGAAATCTACAGAACTGAGCTTCACTTTCGTGGAGGTGTTCAGGAGACAGAGCTGAAAGTTACTATTGGGATATGTTGTGACGTGCTGTGACACACATTGTCCTTTATATTGAAGTAGATAACTCAGCAGAGTAGCCTTTTATCTCAGCCAGCATGTAGCCAATATAATGTACAGTGACTGCCAAAAAATTAAGGTCACCTTAAAGAAAATATGTTTCATACACAAACAATAATTGCGTATGATTTATTCAGTGTTTTTAATGATTACCTGCAATGTTATGAGCTTTCAGGCATTCTTTACTCTTCTTAGCGCTGTCGTGACCAGGTTTCAACATTCAGCACATAAATGTGTAGATTTTGGAAATGTTGCAATTTTCTTTTTGTCTTCTTGGTTTTGGCTAAATAAATCTAATAGCAGTATGTTCCATAGCATCTCAGTCGTGTTCAGGTGCAGGCTTCTAACCAGTCAAGACAATGATATACCATTCTGTTGTTCTTCATAATTTGTTGCATAGGGCATTGACCTGTTGATTAAAAAAATAACAAGCAAGGAGGTTTTATCCTTTATTGTCTCAGTGAACACCTCAGAGTCTATTCTTTCATCATTGAATCAGATGATGCCATGTCTTTTACAGATATGCAACCCCAGACCGTAATAGATTCACCTCCGTGTTTCACTATAGGTGTCAAACATTTCAGCAGAAATATTGCTTTTAAATAAGATACCTGTGTACTATGATGCAAGTGAAGTTAAAATCTTGATTTGTCACTAAAGAAGAAAACCTTTCCCTATGCTTTCCCTTTTTTCCAGTTTTTTTTTTGTGGAAATATGGTCTTAAGTGACAAGAATGCAATCCCTGGTCTTTTAGTCAACATGAACATGTCATTGCTGACAGTTTTTCCTTTGGTGTCATTGTACAGACATCACAGTTGGAAGTTATTGTCACTGTCAGATCAGATCTTGTTTGTCTAAATGCTGCTGTGGTTTGTGTCACACATTTTACTATGTTCCAAGTGTTTTACAGTTTTTCAGTGTATTGTGTTGCCCTTGTATACTCCTATCATTTGCTTCTTTGGTTTTGTATGATGTACTTATTTAACACATTTTGTCACAGTACTGCTTAAATACTGCCTTTCTTGAAAGGCATGCAGTGTTGGAAAGGAAAAGAGGACAGAGGACGCTACATATTACAAAATAGCCATGAGTCTAATCTTGAGAACAAAACTATAAACAAGAACCTGCACAAGTTGAACCTTGATATCTCTGATAGTAAATTAGGAATGACATAGTGAATTCAGTTACATTTTAAGCCATAATGTTCTTCAAATTATGAAATTGTAATAACGTAGTGAGAAAAATGTGAATTATTTTTTGATAGTTTAAAACACTTCAAATATACTTTAAAAATAAATTATTTGGAAATGTTAGGTGGTCTGCTGTACTGCTGTAATATCACGTGAAATTTCATATAATTTTTCCTTAATTTAAAAAAGAAAGAAGCATCCCTGATATATTGTAGCGTGTAGAGCAGTTGCTATACAACAGCTGCAAAATGGGCAGATATACCTGGGTTGTTTCTAGGCAATGGCTCAGTAAACATGTTCCCTTTGCTAGGCAGTGGATTCTTAATAATGCAGCAGCTAGACTACAACAATGGAAGAGCTGCATTTTCTACATGGCCAATGCCGAGATGTTATAAGCAAGGGACTAGGGCAGTTCAGTCAGTTCTGTCTGGGAGTCTATTAAGGGAGAACTTGAGCCAGAGGCAGAGGCATAGCCACTGCTGGAGCCATTACAACGAAACATCTAGTAGCAGACTGAGAACACTAGACTGTGTGCTTCAGAGAATTGTATAGTGGAAGTAGCGATAGTGTTATAGTTATTTGTAGTTATGACCTGTAAGTGGTCAATAAATTTATTCAATCCAAACCCTATCTATAGTCACACATGTACTGGGTGACAATATGAATTAATTTAGATATTTTTATTTTTTACTTCTTGTACAGTTCGTCATGAGCAGTTCAATAAAAGAATATTTTAGTGCGGAAACACGGCACTGTAAGACCAAAGATTTGTAATCTGTAGGACATATGTGCTCTTAAATTTTGTAGAGGCACTGTAAGTCCATGTAAAGTGGCTTCATAGGTAGCCAGTATTCTTGTTGATACTCTTAGGCCTGCTACACTAACAAATTTGAATTGTTTCATTCTGAATCAAGTCTGAATCACAAAGATCCTTCAGAGGCAGACCCACAGCTGTGCTTAAACTTGACTCTTACAATGTGGCATTTACAGATGGGTCTATCTTTAGTGAAGGTCTGAGGTATGAAATTAGCAGGATCTGTGGAAGATTTTGGAGTGCCTAAAAACTGTTTATTTCTCCCTAGTTCATTCAATAATATCTTATGGTATAATATTGTGGGGGAGTTCAGCCCATGCAAAAATCATATTTAAAATACAGAAAAGAATAATAATAATTATTACCAATTCTCATAATGTGGACTCGTGCCATAATTTATTTAAGGAGTTACATATATTGCCACTTCAATCGCAATATATATTTTCCTTACTTATGCTGGTTGTCAAGAATAGAGATTGCTATATAACAAACTGATGTCCACACTCGTAATACCAGATTTAATTATGACTTGCATCTTCCGGTGGTAAACTTAACGATATTTCAGAAAGGTGGATGGTATTCTGGTATCAAACTTTATAACCACCTCCCTGAAGATCTTAAACAATTATCTTATGACATCCCTGGATTTAAAGTGGCGTTAAAGAAGTTTCTTATCACCAATTCCTTTTACACTGTTGAAGAGTACTACTGCTGGAATTAAGATTGATCCCTCATGTATATTTAAATAAACTCCGTTGCCTATTGCTAGGATGCAATGGACTATGGAATAAAATACACAGGAAAAAGCTACTATTACTATTGTGATATAGGTGTATTATATATTAAGAAATTAGATTTTATATGACTGTATTAAGAGTCTTGGTGGTCTCTTGATCATGTATGTAATTTTATACGTTATTTTGATATATGAAATGTATTGTTGTACAGTAGTCTTGTTGTATTGAGTATTTAAAATTTTGATGATTATGACTATCTGATTATGTATGTATATTTCATATGTTATATTGTATTGCTGACTTGTTCTATATCTGAGACAGATGCCTCTATGGATATTGTAGAACTGTAAATAAATGAATGAATGAATCCTTATTTATTAAAATATTACAGTTTTAAGTTCTAAGTTGATCAAAATCAGTTATCTGACATTTGGAAATTATTTCCCCCCATCTGGATAACATTTGTGTAAAAGTGCTACCTGGAGGCTGAAATATGTACAGCTGCCCATATTTTGTTTAGGGAAGTTTTAAATCTGTAGTAACTGTGTTTTTATGTTTGCTTGCCTGTTCTTCGTACAGTCAGCAGTGCACACAAAGAGGCTCATTGCATATTGTATTTCAACCAAACACGTTACAATATGAAGAAAGCAGTCTTTTGGGATTTGGCACCGTGTATATGGGGTGTTAACCACATATATATGGTCTGCTTTTACCGGTTCTCACAGTCTCTTCGCTTGCAGATTTCTTATATTTTTTCTTCTACCCTGAAGATGGAGGCGATGCGTTCCTCCGAAACGTCGGTTAACACCACATATACACGGTGCCAAATCCCAAAAGACTGCTTTCTTCATAGTCACCGCCGTGAAAGCCTCAAATCTTACACGTTACAATATATTCATCATTGGGTGTTTAGGTTGTGCTCACTTGTGTAGGGCTTTTAGTATCTGATGGGTGTATTATAAGATGAGACACTTTAAGTAGTGAGTGTTTAAACATTACAAGTACCTGATCATGACAAATTTTTACTTGAAACCCATTGTGCAAGGAATGTATTCTGTGTATAGAGATGGTGGTTTGAGTTATAAATGTCCTTTTGATGTCATGCACAAATTCTTCTGTTTTATATTGGAATGTTTTCTCTACAGTAATGAATATAATCAGAAGTGCCAACCTTGTAATTGTATGTACTTCATTAGAAAAACGCTGACACATTGTCTTTGCCTTGCTGCCTACCTCCTGGTCTTTCCTTCTGCCTGTCTATACTCACTCACTCATGAAACTGAGTCCTTCTTGAGAAGCTGCCAATTGTGCAGCTACTCAAGGAGTTCCCAGAATTTTATGGAACCTGAACACAACCCTCCACTGGTCCCTATCCTGAGCCAGATCAATCCAATCTATGCCATCCATTCCTATCTCTCTAAGATCCATTTTAATATTGTCCACCCACCTAAATCTTACTCTTCCCGGTGGTCTCTTTCCTTCTGGCTTTCCCACCAATATCATATATACATTCCTCCTCAACTGTCCATCTGTATACAACTAGAAATCATGTTTTGTGTGAATGGATTTGAGGTAATGATTGTCAGAGGGTATAATGGATTCTACTGATGGACTATATGGTTCTCCATATTAGTAGTAATATTTGTCTTATTGTGCTAGACATTGACATAGTATCAGTTTAATATTATGACATTACTTTCGTAGAGAGAGAGAGAGAGAGAGAGAGAGAGAGAGAGAGAGAGTTGTTTATGTATCTCATATTCTAAAATGATTGCATTGACTTCTTTTGTAAATATCAAACTTGATGTTTTCCTTCCTTTGAATATTTTGAATGTAAGATACCTTTTGGAAGGTATTGTAGATGACACCACAGATGTCGTTGATATGGTGATAATATTCATTGCTTTTATCTCTCTCATAATAACATATTTGTGTATTTTTGTGATTGCAGTCAGAACGAGAGGAACTGACAGTGGTGGGCTTGTTGCCATGGCAACGGCACAGCCAACATTCAGTATGGCCACTGCAGCATCCACAGCAGCGGCAACAACAGCAGCGACAGCCTCACCTTCTGATTTGGTGGGAGGAGTGGTTGGAGGAGGTGGTAGTAGTGGGGGAGGAGGGAATCAACAAGGGCAGCAGGGAGCCAGTCCTGTCGCAACTGTCACAGTTGTTACCAGTCCTCCAAGTCAGCAGCAAACCTCTCAGCAGGCAATTGTCTCAGCAAATTCGGTCTCCATTACTGCAGTCACTCATCATACTCTCCAGCAGGTGAGAGAAGCCTCATATTTGTTAAGTGAAGCAACACAAGTTTCCTTCAATGAAAAGTTTTATTGTGTGAATAATGTGTCCTTATACAACACATTCATGTGATTCAGAGTAATGTGCTTCGGTTTCATGGGTAACATATATTACTTATAATGCCCACATTTTTATTCTGTGCATGTTATACCAGAATTTATGCACCATAGACCTTTAAATTTAAAAGTATACTCTAAAGCTCCTCTGATGCTTTGAGGTAGCCTGGTCTTATTATGGTATTATAGATAGATGTTCAGTATACATGAAGACTGCAGATGAGGCCATTCCTTCAGTGGATTTCATGATGTAATAGTTTCCATTTTAACATTTTGATCATTGTTAAGTGAACAAGAATATGCTAACAATTTTCTTTGCAACATGTATTATTTAAAATTTGAGGCTAGCACAAGCATATTACATAATTCAATTTTTGAGGAATTGTGACAGTGAGAAACAGTTTATTGTATTCATGGTTTTGGTCACAGATGAGAGATCGCTTTTATTTGGTAGTTACATATGAGCAATTATGCATTATTAATGGTTCAGTTGTTAGAAAAAATTTAGAATTCTATTGTATGTCTTCTTGTGTATATGTGTGTTTTTTAACTCGTAAATTGTTGATCATTCAGGATCTTATGGTAAGACTGTGTCTTTTTTGTTTAATTCTGTGTTGTTGTATGTAAAGGGTGTTATTCTTAATTTCTGATCCTCCCAGGAAAAGTATTGACTATCTTTATGTTTATACTAAGCTGGATATTGAATCATTACATATAGCTGTGAAATAGTGCAGGGACATAGATGCTAGGTCTCATGTATGTTGAGCTTTTTTAATGATTTTAATGTTTGTCATAACTCTCACAGATGGTTTATGCTGTGCTTGGTTTATATATCCTATCTTGTGTTGGTACTGGTGTCTGGAGATGGGGACTAGCTTTATCACTTCGGCCCAACTGAGTAGGTTCCACCTGAAGGTGGAGACAGAATCCAGTCTCCAAATTGTTGTATGTTTTAAATAGAAACAAAGTGATGGATAATGTCCAGAAACGCAGTGTCTCATAGCAGTGTTTGGGAAAGGGATAGCATTGTAGAACATGTTCCTGTGTGCAGAGAATTCTGTTAGGAGCTGTAGGGTAATGTGCATTGTGTATATTTTATGTGGGTTCTTCTTAAATTTCCTTTTCATTGATTCCTGTTAAAGTTGTTTTTATTTTTGTTTTGTTCTGTTTGTGTTTCTGTTTTATGTGGATGTGATACTTTTCTTAGGGTGGGGTGAGATAATTTGTTGGGGCCTGGGTTGTAGATGGCCATTGTACCAGCCATGAATGATAAGTGGTAGAAATGGAGCATGTGGTGGAGTGAAAAGTGGCAAGGAAGACTGAAATCCTCAGAGAAGCTTTGAATCTGCGACTGCATCCTTCACAAATCCCACATTAATTGACCCGGGGTTGAACCTGGGCTGCTGTGGTGAGAAGCCAGCCACTAACTGCCTCATCTATGGCATAACCAGTCATTATACCTAACAAGTCTGCATTTTGTATTTGTCAGCAATATCAGCAGTTAATGAACTATAAGCTTTCAAATCTGGTGCAGCTGAGACAGCATTTGACTGTAGGACCTATCTGGCATGAGAATCTTGGCAACCATAAACTGCTATATGTTGTGAATTAGGGAGACTAGTTAGTTAGTTAGTTAGTTAGTTAGTTAGTTAGAGAGGGTGGGTTTCCCCATGCACCGTGACCAGTTTGATCTATTGTGCTTCCCTCTATGATATTCTGCCAGTCTCTATACCCTACCGATAAATGGTGCGTACCATCAGTTCCGCCGAGCAAGCGAGTTCGGCCACTTGCTTAGCGGTGTCTATAATGCTTCCCCCATCTATCAGAGGCCTTAGAGACTATTGTTGGGCAGGAAATGTCCTGGAATTTGGCTCAGTCATCCCCTTTGGGGATATGAGGTTCTTTTACGTGCCGTAAAGTTACGACACGGGACACACAGCTTAAAGTCCCTCCCGGAGGACTTATTCCCTGAATTTTTCTGCCCTTAAAAATTCGAGGACCTCCGCCGGATATTTGAACCCGCGTACCACGAGCCATGAGGGAGACTAAGAAATGAATGAATCCTTGTGATAAGTTTACTCTGCAATTTTGTAGATCAGTATAATTACACAAATATTTATCCACAGGTTGGTATTTTATTTAGGCCACTGAATTTTAGCCTTTTGAAATTTGTTGCATTTACTGTCATGTGTTTATGAGAGAGGCCACGTGTGAAGATTTTGGTGTCATGAAACTACCATGCATAAACATATTAGTTATCTATCATATATGCTGAGGGAAGTACAAGGCAAGATTATGTATAGCCAGGCAAGATAAGTAGTGGCCAATAGAAGTTCAGAGCTGTGACAGTAGAAATCATGCGTCATTCCACCTCAAGGAATGTTATAGTAAATTGATGGTAATTCCCAATACATCTATAGCTATGCTGCCCCTGCCTTCTTTAACTAGCTTTGAGCCCACTGTCTTGCTTGCCACCATTAATCTTAGTTTCTTGCTCCTCTCATGTTGGGCAGGGGCAACATAAAGTAACAGGAGAGAAACAACATATTTTAACAGCAGTACCTTCATAGTAACTACTGGGAGAGCATCATGCTTTTAAGCATATTGAATGTGGGATTAAAACAAATAATATTGCATGTAATAGAATTAGAGTTGAACTATCTGTCATAGTATAGCAATATGTAGCACAAAATTAAATACAAAACAAACACATGAGTGGTGCAAATGGATAACTTTTTTAATCATCTATTTATATCCTGCAGAAGTTTATTGCTTGTTCACATTAAATTTAGTTGCACAAAATAATTTTCTTATTTTAAGTACTCTTTTAAGTGGTATAATTGCTATCTCAAACATTTTTTCGTTTTCTTAATATCAGTGGGACTGAGAATTTATCATAGCCTTCAGGTGAATTTGCAGCATTTGATAAAACTTCATCAGACGTTTTTGATTGCCGATCTTAGGTCACAGATGCACATGTAGATGGTCAGACATGACCTATTCATTGTACAGTACATAAAAAGCTCATAAAGAGTTTCCATACTGTCAACAGCACTTTCCCATTGATAGAATTTGTGGCAATGTTAAGAATGATTTTTTAAACACTCCCAGTATGTAGACTATAGCACTGAATGGCAGGGTGATGAATGGTTAATTGAAAAAGGATTTAGAAGGAAGTGGACATGGCCTGTTTGAGGTGGAATTTGTCTGGATGGACAGGAAAACCACAAAGAACCTCAGTAAAGATTGCTGATGTTCCAGCCAAGGTTCACCTTCTGAGTGAGTGTAGAACAATACTGTTACACTAGCCTACTTGGTTGTTTGGTTGTGTTATTTGTGTTACGCTGGGATAGTTATGAACTTTCTAGCAATCATTAGTGCAACTGAAAGTAGTTTAAATACATAAATAATTTACATATTTGAGGAGTGGTTAGTTACAGTAATACCATTTACAATAAATGCGCACAGGGCTTCAGAAATATGTACAACTGAAATTCATCAACCCCATAACAAAATACATTTGTCCATACTCTCATAGCATGCTTCATGAAATTTTTTGTGGAAATCGTTGAAAAACTCAACGTTAATTGTAAAAATTGGGACCAAAATGACATATTATTTGTGGGTGAAGGAAGAAGAGACCCCTATTATATTTAAATATGGCAACACATTTATTAACACTCAGCTTAACGCTTTCACTGCCAAAGTTATGTTTATGTTAGAAATAACTGCAGTTTTCAACACAGACAATCCAAATTATTATAAATAAATTTTGAAAGGAAATGGTATTCATTAATAAATTGATGATTTCATATTAAAAATCAATTCAAATATGTTAGAATCTTGTGCAAGACTGACATTCTTGCAGTGGCGATTATGAAGACTGCTGTCTTCTAGGACGTGACACTATGTGGTCTCATAGACTATGTTAAAAATGTGATGATCAAAGGAAATCATATTTGAAGAGAAACTGTAAGAAAACCCCATTCTTGCCCTAACAAGATTCACCATACATGCAGACTTGAAGAAATCTTTGGAAATATGACATACATTTTGAGTGGAATGAGACTTATCCCACAGTAGAATAAGAGTCTTTGAACAGATACAGGCGTCATATTATGTTTGGTCCCCTGCCCCCCCTAAACCCCCTTCTCAGAACATAGTATAAATGCATGCTTTCCATTTGTGTAGGATTTCTGTGTTGCAGTCTAATAGATGTATAAAGACATTGGGTAGTTTTCGTTTCAGTAGAATGGTTTGCTGCTGGATGACTTCTGACATATGTAGTAATTTATATATCTACCAGCTGAAGCAAAATACCCTGTTAAATTTCAATATAACAGCCGAGAGGACTGTCCATGATGTGTATTTTTGCTAACCATCTTACAGCGCATACAATTTCACCTTTCTCTTCACTTTTACACTACATGTTTTGGCACTAATGTGCCATCTTCAGGTGTGTGTCTATCCACGTCAAACTACTGCCCTGCATGGCATCACTTCTTCATCATAAATTGATTAAAATGCATATTTGTCATGTATAACAACAACTTCTAAATACTAAAACCTTTCAGGATTCGTCATCCATACGTCGTATGTCAAATACTCGAGTCACGCCAATCTTCCTCTATGGGAGCACTCTTCCTACATTCATGTGTATATTGTGCTCTGTGTTGTGTCCTTCTCTTGTGACTGCGTGCATTGTGCTGCTGGTTGAATTAATGTTAACTTACAAGGAACTTAATCTTGTCCAGGCCATTGCCTATCCTCATTCAGCTATTTCTGTCTTCAGGCAAATGTAATTGTAGACTCTCAAGTAGGTCATGACCTCTTTCAAATCCTTTCAAACATACACATACACAAGTTTCTTCAGGAGTTGGTGCAGTATGACTGTTTGAGGCCACAGTACCAAGGGACTCAGCTTGAACCTTCTGTACTATCATTCATTGAGTCCAGTGTCATGTTCATCTCGACATGGGAGTGAAAATGTTAATAAGCTGAGTGCTCATGGAATCTGATGTCTCACAAATCACTTTCCTAGCTAGTGAATTTTCTTCATATGAAAGAAGCTAAGAATTAATGTCCTTTCCCCTTACATTGCAGTAATCCCCTCCCTGGTCTGTTTGTAATCGTCCTGTCACATCTCATGTAAAACAACTGGTGCTACAGTATTATGAACCTAAGTAAGAAATAAATATGACTTAAATATGGACCATACAGGGGGCTAATGAGAAAATATTACAATCAGTTGATATGCAGAAGGTGAGAGCAGGGTAAAGCCTTTCCAACCATAGAGGGAGTGAGTGAGAAAATTATTTCACTAGTTAATGATAATGCTATGGAAGAAGTTTGAAGGGATATGCTAGATAATGAGCCCTAATAGGTTCTGAAAAGTAATGACATATCAGCCAGGACGAAGAATACGCTTAAGATGACCAAAAAGGTGGAAAGTTTCTATTGTGCACTGCTCAACCAGGTCGATTATGAATCACAGTGGGGGGTTTTGAAAGGTACAAAATGAGATACATGGAGAAGAAAGCCTTGTTTTGAAATTATAGTACGATAAGGCCTGTCTAAAGCAGAACCTACTTTTATAGGATAATTTCTTTGGTCTTGAAAATGTGGAATAAAATAAGATAAAATTACCCTTAAGAAATAAAAACTGGTATCACAGGTACAGAAATGAAAATTAGAAATTAACAGAAGTAGCTTGGTTTAATATTTGTCATTTTCTCTTCATATTGTTATGTTCATGACTATTTTTTATTGCTATTGGGGTGGGACTAAGTCCCTTGTACTGCGGCCACTTCTGGCCTATTGTACCAGCCCCAGATGATAGGTGAGGGTGATTGTGGAGCAATTGGTGGAATGAAGATTGGCAGGGGAAACCGAAGTACTCGGAGAAAACCTGCCACTGCGCCACTTTGTCCACCACAAATCCCACTTGACCAGATGCGGGATCGAACCTGGGCCACTGCTGTGGGAAGCCAGCGACTAACTGCTTCAGCTATGGCGTGGCCCTCTGTTCATGACTATGTTCTGGAAATTGTGTGAGAAGAATCACTCTTGTTATCAGAAAGGAAGATCAACCTCCAACATCATACGTGCTGAATATGTTTTTAGGCTGCTGGAAAAGTGAAGAAGATGTAAGCAGAAAAAGAAAAGAAGAAAACTGAAAATATGTATTTTTATAACTGTGTTATTTGTCTTTATATTGAATTAATTTATGACTTTATTTATTTATTGAATGCCTCTGTGGTCTGGTGGCCAGAATTCCTGGCTGCAGATCCACAGGTCCTGGGTTCGAATCCCGGCGCTACCAGGATTTCTGAGAAGAAGTGGGTCTGGAATGGGGTCCACTCAGCCTTGTGTCGATAATTGAGGAGCTACTTGAATGTAAAAGTAGTGGCTCTGGTCTAGAAAACCGAAATTAATGGCCATGGGGATTCGTTGCACTGACCATGCAACACTCTCTATCTGCTATAGTTGGCACTAATTTCGCCGACAAGCGGCGGTTGCTCGATCAGTATAGTTCCCCTGCTTAATAAAGCTACGGAGTTTTTATTTATTTAACAATGCTGTCAGAAACACATTACATGATGTCAAAATCTTAACCATGAGTACATAAATATAAGGATATGTATTGTAATATTTTCTTGGTAAACAGAAAGCTGTTTGGAACAGAAAAATGACAAAAGTGTTCTGGAATTTTGCTGTAAACAGATTTTAGTCTACTGTACTTTTCTAGTTGTTGATATCTAAAATATAATTTCTCATTGAATGTAATTAGTCTTTTATCTATCACATGGAATAATATTTAAGGTTACTGAGTCTTTTACAATGTGTTGCAGCTTGAGGGAGAAGGCTTAACCATGCTGTCTCTCACTGAGGCCTCAAATGTACATGTATTGATTTTTTGTTTGCCAATAGTGTGTGCTATAGTAGAGTATGTTTTGTTAGGATATAGTCATAGGAAGTAAAAATCCTTGTGTGCTATTGATTGTGCTTATCAAAAAACTGATAAGTTACAGCAGAACTGATGGACAAGAACGACATGTTTAAATTTGCAGATAACAAAATCTTGCACATAGGAAAATAATACAGGAAAACAAGGAAACAAGTACGTTGCTCTGCATTATTTGCATAAAGTGCATAATGTATAGGTTATGTCTGCCTATCCATCTTACTGTCCATCTCTGTTACCACTAAATGATAGTTTTCAGTGAAATTAGTATGCCATTGGTGGGCGCCCCAGTTTCAGAATTGTTAGTTTTTTTAGAATCAGTAATAACAATGCGATGGACATACAAACTCATGAAGTGGAAGCTACACAAGCACCACTGAATGGAGGATTCTGAAATGATGTATGGTAAGAGATCTTGAAGAAATATGCAACTTGCAGGGTGTTCTCTTTTTGTGTGTGTGAACTGGAAAAGAAGATCATGATGGCTGCGTGAAATTTATATTTTATTTATTGCTTTTTTAATACCAAATATGAATTATCAAATCAAGGAGAATGAGGTGGGCAGGATACATAGCATGCATAGAGAGAAGAAAAATGTGCACAGCATTTTAGTCAGAAAATTTACAAGGAACCTCATGGGAGGATAGATGAGATAGGTTGTACAGTGATGAATCATGTTGTGAATATGTTATTTTGTTGATGAACATGCTTGAAGTTAACTGGGGGCCCATACAGGTAGATTTTACTGTGATATATCATGATTTTATTTAGATGTGAATTCAAGCTTTCATACATATTAATTACCAATTATAACAGCCCAGTATTGACAGCATAGAAGGATTCAGTCCCCAAATAATTCTGGACCTACTCTAATTTTAGATTTCGAATTAGTGTAGTGCAGCAAAATCGGTTGCTACTCTCAAAATTTATTTTTATAGTAGCCTATCCATGTACATAACCTAACATACATGTCTTTAGGTTACTGTGTCTTGACATTATCTTGCAGGAATCAGTCCAGCAGTATATGTTTTTCCTTACCACATTCTTTATGATACTTTTTGTTTATAGAGGTTTACAATGAAAAATATTTTGTTTACATTTTTTGATAAAATACTGTGGATGGTATCATAATTATTTTATAACCATTTTAATACATAAAGATAAAACTTTTTAGCGTAGTAGGAAGATATGTACAGTAAAACTTGGTTATAGCAACATCGGTTTCTGCGACACCTTGTCTATTGCGTCAGATATTCAATGGTATGAAATAATTCCTCATAAAGCAACTGTTTTTATACCTTGCTTAGTACGACATGCACAAATGCATCAACCTCGTATGTAACGTCATTTTCATTCCTGAATTTCTCTGATATGGACATTGGAAGTAATTTAGAAAGTGTGTATTGGGCAAGTAACAGGAAACAGATGAAGATAACTGATTACTATACTCGTATCTAGGTACAGTAAGGCACAACAATTGATGTAATCTACTGTAATTTGGTGAGTAGGCCTACGTTTAATATACAGTATTAGTGCGGTGTGTATTGTCAGTGAAAAGCGCTGTAATATGTCTTTGATATTACACATTTGGGCAATTCCACGTTAATGTTACGTTAGTCTGTACTTAACTACGTATTTCACTAAAAAATGCAACATTTTAACTCGGTTTTTGGTAGATTTTTACGTGACTAACATAAGGCTACTGTGGAAGTGCCCATTTCGGTTACAACGACATTCGTTTATAACGACACTATTTTTAGGACCCTTTGATGACGTTATAACCAAGTTCTACTGTATATTTATTTGAACTGAAATTATTCATTCTCCAAATTGTGAAGCCATTCTACTGAGAACCACCCTGAGAAGTCGCATTGAACACTGTAATTTTATATTAATTTCTTTTTACTATTAGAACGGTAGTGTGGATGGTTCGTTGGACAGCCCAGGTGATTCATCCAATGGTGGTGGTGCTTCAAACGGATCAACAGCACAAGTGACGGCTCAAGTAGTTGTGAGTAGTGAAACTGCAGCAGTGAATGCCGGAAGTTCCGAACAGAACGGATCTGCAGGATCAAATCAGACTGCCGGAACTACAACCATTGTGGGATCTCCACATTACATCACAGTCACAGGTACTTCACTGTTGTCTTATTATGATGTAGGTAGCCATATTTTTCATGCAATAGTATCTGAGTGCATGTGCATGCATATATGTGTTCATGCTGGAAAAATTGTTGCATTTATGTTATTAATTTTACTGTGACACTGATGAATATGAAAATGGGATACTTACATTGCAGTTTAACTATTCTTGCACTTGAAAAACTGAAAAATGCGTTCTGTTAATAGTTAAGTTTATAACTTACATATATTGTGCTCCTCCTCCCCCCTCAATACAGACACGCATGCACGTACATGCCCGCCCACACACGCAAACACAAAATATACTGGAGACATGTAAAGTCGGGTGCAGACTTGTTGCATATCCCCGTATCGTATCAGTGTGGACAGTACCCCGTATCATCCTTCCGTTACAAAACGTTGATAATATGATATGCAACGGGCTGTTCGCTCGCTTGGTGGTCTTTTCCTGTCACATCAAAGGGACGACACGCGTTGCAGTCGTGCCAGTCTGGACGTGCAGGCAGTTGCATCGTGCTTTGCTTATCAGCTCCGCACAAAAGACAGTTGGAGTGTAGTCATCACCAGTGTGCGTTTTTGTATTTTTGATTCTCTGTTTAAACTCTGAATGGAGTGGAGTAAGGAGAGCATTATATATTTAATTGATGAATGTAAGAAGAGGGACGTGGTTTTGAATCCCCAAAACACAGAACATTACAATAAAACAAAAAAGCAGGACCCATGGGAGGAGATAGGATAGGAACTGAACAGACTGAAAATTTAAGTCCGCCAAAAGATTGGACCCATTGTATACTTTCCTACTGGCATAAATTGGCGATATCCACAAACGTGATTTCTTTCTTCTTTCCTTTATAGCATAGTGAAGATAGATGTATGCGGCCACTGCTACTGTCAGGTTAGGTGTAGTTATTGCTGATTGAAATCTGGCTCAAAACTGAGATTCAGCTTGTCATATCTTTGTTGCCTTCTTGGAAGGACAAATTTTGTCACGTTGCATTGGATGATACGATACGGGGATACGCAACAAGTCTGGACCCAGCTTAAGCTTTCATTTCCAGATATATTCAGTGTGAGTAGTAATTAAGCGCAAAATAAATGCCATGGAAATTCAGTGTAGTTTCTAGACTAAAACTAGATCATGATCCTTGTTGCATGAAATATTTTAGAGTACTATATTTAGTGATTCAAAATTATACCAGCGATTTCATTGAACTCGGTTTAGGAGAAAAGAATTTTAATCCAGGATGTACTGTTTTACACAATTTATATGGGGAAGTGTTGATGTTTATTCCTTATTGTATGCTAACATCCAGACAGAAAGTGGTATTTCAGTGTTGAATGGTGGAATTAAATGACACTCATTCCTAAGTAATCATATTTTAAGGAAGCTTGTCCCTATACCCCTGTCTAGGCAGTTGCAAAACTTGTGAATTTCTTCTAGAATTAAACATCTGTGTATCAGGTCTGTCAGTAATGCAGCAATCATTAAAATATTCACCATTTAACACTAACACCACATGTTTTGGCCACAGATGACCATCCTCAGGTGTTTCAGTGCGTCCAAACTGCTACACTACTTTGATGCATGCTCAAATTGCGCGTTGCAGTAATTAAATTCAGCAATTATATTCAGAATTTAGACCTACTGTTAATTTTTTGTCTGTATACATACCATATAACTTCAACACATGACCTATATTTAAAAGTATGATATTTCTTGTGGTGCAAGCCCAATTCTGATCCATTTTATAGTTTAGAAGAGTGATGCATTTACATTTCACAGAATTTAAGACGGTTAATTCGAATGTGCTTGTTCACATATCACTTGCCCCCAAAAGACACTGTGCATAAAGAGAACACATGAAGCAAAAGCACAAATATTGACTTCAAAATTCCTGTTAACAAATGAGTATGAAGTGCCATGAGGCTCTTATGTTTGTATATTTTACTTGTTGAAAACTGCTTGGTGGCATCTTAGAGATTATTGACTTGGAAACATTCCTACACTGTTGTTATTCCTACTTCCTGTTTGAGAGGTTCTGGGTTTGATTTTTGGGTTGGAGGCCAGGTGTCTTGAATCTTCAGTCTTCCCTCCAGACAAATGCTTTGTTAGTAATGTGAAATAGCTTGTGATATTTTTCTTCCATGTTGTACCTGTGGGAGTACATACTGCCTTTAAACAAAATGTCTTCAAGTCCCCAGGGTTTTCAGTAGAAGGAGGTTTTACAGTATGTCTGAAAAGGTGTATGTTTTGATCATCATATCACATTAAAAGCATATATTGCTCATTTGTTGACTAGGCCAGTTACATTTGAAAAATGTATTTTCTTTCACAGTGCACATCTGTATATTAATACACACTTGTTTAGTGTATCAGTTCTTAGGACCAGTTACTTGACTCCTTTGGTTACTGTCTGATATCAGTCATAATTAAGAATATGGAATTAAGAATAAGAATTTAAAAACCCAGTGTTTGTGTACCCACTAGTATTAGTGTTTTTCTATAAACATTTATTGACATTTGCAGTGGTTTCTGAAACATCACTTTTCTGGTGGTAGTCATAAATTTATAATTTTGTGCATTTTTTGAGTATAATTTCAAACAGCAAAATATGAATCTGCAGTAAACAGTAGTGAGGTAGTGTTGATCTCCAGAAATGTCATATATGTTATTGGTAGTCATGTATGTCATCTTCAGTAATTTGTTAGATGTTTAATGCATGTAATGGGGTAAAAATTGTTTATGTTATAGGCCTAAATTATAATGTTCATGCGTAGATATAGGAAGTTATATATTGATATCTTAAAGAGAGCAGCAGAAATTGTGTTCTCTAAATATGATGTGTTATAATATGAAAATATGGTATGAAGTGTGACCAAAAAGTATTGAGACTGAATTCATATCTCAAGTAAAATTGTTCTGTCATGTTGAACATTTCCTGACATATTCCTGCGTGTTCAGGCATATTTACAGTTCGTTTCACTGCTTCAGTTATTTTTATTCAGTGTTTAAAATTTTGTCAGGTGTTGATTTATTGACATCCTAGAGTACAGAACAGTACATACGCATTGAACATGGTACACCATTGGAAAGGTGGAAATTGAAACATATTTCACTTTCGCTTTATTTTAAATTCCATAGATCCTTTCAGGTCACGCATGTCATAGGATATAGAACATTTCAAAATACATAAACACATACATAAAAACAATGGACCCATCAGCATGCAATAATTTGTACATAAATATTCAAATATGCTCCATGGATGGACTGGAACACTTGGAGTGGAAAGGGAGCTGGAACGTACAGTTGAGATCTCCTGGCAGACGTGCCGCAGTAGATGGAGACCGTGGTACCGGGATTAGTAGTTTCTCGAGCCGCAGGTTGGTGGTTGGCCTCAGGATTGTTTGGAGCTTATTGTCATTCTTCTTCAGTGCGGCCAGTACGCCATAGGATAGTAGCGCAGTGACAGATTCGATGCAAGAGAGGACGTCGGCTACAACGTTGTCCTGTCCATAGATGTGCCGTATGTCTGTCGTGAACTGGGTGACAATGTCTATATGATTAAACTGCCAAGGTGAGTATTTGTCCCTCTTCTGCTGGAAGGTGTAGGTAGTGGGCTTGTGGTCGGAGAAGATGATGAAGTGGCGCTCTTGCAGTATATGGCGGAAATGCTTTACGGCCTCGTAGATGGCTAGTAGCTTGCGATCATAGGGGCTGTACTTCTGCTGAGCCCTGTCGATCATCTTGGAGAAGGCGAGGGGTTCTGTCAGGCATTCTTGATGCGTTGCTGTAGAACTGCACCCAATTCGGACTTAGAGGCAGGCATCTATGACAAGTGCAAGTGGCTCAGATGGATCGGGGTGCGCCAGTAGGATGGCACATGACAAACTCGTCTGTCACTTTTCAGAGGCATTGAGGAATTTGGGCTTTCAGGTGATTGGTTGGAAGCCCTTGACTCTGGGGCCGAAGACACCATCTTGCTGTGGTGCCTGGGTGGCCACTGCATGGGGTAGAAATCGCCTATAGAAGTTCAGCATGCCCAGAAATTGGCGGAGCAAACTGGCGGTCTTGGGAGGGTGGCTGTCATGGAGATGAGGTTCATCCAGAGGTTGGGAATCCTAGACGGATACCTTGTAACCAAGGAAGGTTATCTAGGGTGCTCAAAAGACACTCCGCCAGGTTGATAAGGATCCTCTACCTCTGAAGTTGGTCAAATAGAGCTTGTAGGTGTTGCTTATGTTCTTCGAGTGACCTGGAGAAGGCGAGGATGTCTAAGTAGGTGAAACGGAAGTCGTGTCCTGCAGAATATCCAAGAAGCGTTGGAATGTCTTGGCGGGTTTGTGCAAGCTGAAGGGCATGAAGTGGAACTCAAATAGGCTGAATGGAGTGGTGATGGCGGTCTTCTGTATATCGTCAGGATAGACGGGGATTTGATTGTAAGCTCTCACCAGGTCAATCTTGGAGAAGATGGAACAACTGAAAAGTTGGTGGGAGTAGTCATGGATAAGCGATTGTGGATGATCCAGACATTAGTACTCTGTAGTCACCGCGTGGATGCCACCCGTTGCCCTTGGGCACGATATGTAGAGCAGAAGACCAGGAACTGTCTGAGTGGTGAGCTGTGCCTTCCCACAGCATGGCGTCGAGCTTGGCTTTGGCAACAGTGAGCCGGTCCGGTGCCAGTCACCGTGGTCGGCAGGTGACCAGTGGACCAGGTATTGTCTGGATATGATGGACAGTGTTGTGATGTACTTCACGCTAGACTCCAACTGGGCGAGTGAGGTCCGGGAATTCGGTGAGGAGACTATGAACCGGTGTGCTGTCCCTGATGGTTTTCACGCCTGGGGTCAGCGCACTGGCTACTTGGGCTGGGACAGACAACGATGTGACTCCGTCCAGTAGGTGGTTGTTTTGGCAGTCCACCAGGAGGTCGAAATGAGAGAGGAAGTTCACAGCGATGAGGGAATGTGTGATGTCGGCCACCACGAACAGCCATGTGAAATCCTGGCGTAGACCCATGTTGAGGCTGAGGCGGTCATCCATCTTGCCTCCCAGGCCAGTGAGATATGCCTTGTAGACTGAAAACTTCTGCTTATTAACCTTTTCACTCCACAACCTTCATTGTACCCACTGCCAGTGCAGGATATCTGCTGTACCAACCCAAAATACATATATGTTAATGTTTTATGAATGTTCGGAATTTAGTGACAGTTGCAAAGAATGTAAGTTGAAAAACTAGTATGCTTTTCCTTCCTAAAAAGTGAATCCCACTGAAGTTAACTCCTCAGATAGTTCATATTAGTGTTTGCAAAAGTGGAGGGAAATTGGACTGGAAAAGTTTCTCAATGCTTGGAAAATTGTGGCAGTGAAAGTGTTGAAGTAAGTATACAATTAAGTTTTATTAGGTATTTATGTGACTGAAACTTGGAGAATCTACTCTATGTGCTGTATGCTATTCCTCTTTTGAGAATTTATGAATTTCAGCATCATCTGTTGCATGTAGCGTATTTCTTTGAAGAAAAGTTTTCTTATTGATGCAGCTGGCAGTGGCATGTGAACCTATGTCTCGCTGAATCCTAGGACATTGCAGTCTTGAACAAATTTATTTAAATACTTGAAATAACTGTACATATATTTGTATGAACTCAGCCTCATCTGAATATCCATCTTATTGTACATTATATAATTTGTTGGCAGATGTTTCTGCACAAAGAATTTTTAATTGTGGAATAGTAGATCTGAATTGCACAGAAGTCTGCATAGCTTTTCAGTTATAATTTATGAAATTCCTATACTAGCTGTTGTGTTCTCAGTAGTTTTCTTTATTCTTTTTTTCATACATTTAATTAGGGTGTCTACTGTAACATATTTTTAAACTTCCTGGCATTTCCACATTTGCAAATCTGATGTTTTGTAACTTGAATTGGAGCATTCCTTTGTGTTATATGATAAATAATTTTTTCTTTAAGTCAAACAGAAACTGTCTGTATTTTGAGTAAAGGTTACATGTTTTGCTGTCAAATGTGTTCCATCATCAGACTTTGTTTTGTCAATGTATGAGAAGAGTGTGTATCTTAATATTCATCTATTTAAAACATGTTCATGGATGGCTCTTGTACATATTTATAATACACTCAACTCTTGATTATCCGGGATAATGGTGGGGATGGAAATCACAATTAATTGAAAACCTGGTTGAGACAAATTTTATTAAAAGTAGTATTGTAATACTGTACCTTCATAATACTATAGGCCTACCTGTATTTAAATTTATTCAACCTCATTTTTGTGTCATCTCATGGCATATTTAATACTTTTTTTTACATTACACTAAAGTATGAATTAGTTATTTCAGTCACAGTGTTCAACAGCATCCAACACTTTTTACGAATATTCGCACTTAAAAATTTAATATTGTCGTTTGCTTTTTCGTGGCATTTTCATTTTTACGGATATCCGTACGAAGCCTATGTAATATTAGCTTGTCACTTAATAAACTGTTCTCTTCACTCTCAAGATAGTCTAGTAAGGATTCCAAATGATTAAGAGCAGCACCATGTGATACTTTCTTACTACCAGCACTGTCCACCTCTTCCTCATTCTCACTTTCTTCCCGCTCTTTTGGCTGCACCCCCAGTGAACTTACGATTTCGTCACTGCTTAACATTTCGAAGCCCGGCTCAAACAAGTTACTGTTGAATACTTAACACAACACGCTTCCTTTTACACCCTGACATTTTGCTAACGCACTTGAAGATCGATACAAAGAGACTAATTGGGGCGGTGTATCTGTCCTTGAAACTTTCCACAAATCCTTGCATTCTTTCACCCCTACCCTAGAACATTGTGTTAGTAGAACAGGACCAAAAAATGCTGAGCTCGTTTCACACTAGTGTGAAAATAGTGTTACAACTCACCATGTGAAACAAAAGTGAATGAATATTAAACAACATATAAGCCTCAAAAAAGCCCCGGTTAAGCCGCAAACCAGTTAATCCACCCCTGGATAATCGAGAGTTGAGTGTATATAAAATGTTTTATACTATAGTGTTGCATACAGTTATTAACATTGTTGAAATTGATGTGAACATACAGTGATGCTCATTCTTGGAAGTCTGTGCATCATATGTTGGTGGTGTGGCTATATAAGATGTTGGATGTTTTCACAGTGTAGATATAGAAGTTGTGAAGCTCATGTGGTTGGTGGAATAATTTCTAATGAAATGGTACATATGCAGTGTTACAGATTAGTCCACTACCAACTGTGGAGAACATAATGACTACTCAGTTTCCATTTTGTTAATGTCCAGCACCTTGGAAGTACAACTTGATAATAAATATCAGTAACATAGCATGAACAGACTTCAGACAATGAATATCATTGTATGATCAAAACATATTCAACAATTTTAATAATGTTACCCTATGTTATGGCATAAAATAATTTCCCATTACATTTTATATACTACAAGTGTGCAGTAAATGCAACTAAAATAAATCAATATTAAGCTTCTTTATACATTTAAAACATTGTCGGATGGTGGCATGCTCTTGATGTGGAAACCTGTAGCCCTTATTTGAAGTATAAAAAGTTGTTGCTTGACTAAAACGTACAATTCTCTGATATATTATACTTATGTAGATGTTTTAAAAAGTGATCCTTTGGCACAGATGATGAATTGTGTGTTAGAAAAGGCATGTTGTTTTTCCTTCAAGAGTACATTAATCATGTTACATTGCACGTCTCAGAAGGAAATACATTTTGTAGACTTCAAAATTCTATAATGGAACCAATGATGATTGCATACCATTTTACACCACATATTTTGTACTGGAATTATTGGCAGAAGTTCACATTGGTATTTATTAATGATGTACTATTCCTGAAATTCTGAAGCTTCAGATTTCCATGCCAGTAGGCACTCTACTTGCTTTTTGGTCATAACTCTAGCACCATCATCTTGTTTTCATGCTTCCGCTACTAGAAGGAAATGGCACTCGGTCATACACGTCCCTCACCCCAGTTAACCCTACTGTAGGTAAGGACTATATAATGCTTTATGATGTGGTCAGCAAAGAATTTGAATACTTGAGGTATAAAGAATATTGTGGCCTTGTGACAATAGTGTACTGCAGGCAGCTTCCTTGTTCATGCGGTGTTTTTAGAGCATGTAAAGAAATACCTCTTGGTAAGGTTGCCAGCCCATAACAAATGTGAGAAACTGTAAATTCTTTCATTGCCTGGTGACCAGGAGATAAGCATAGCCAAATAAAAATGTTACTTCCTTTGACAAGTTATCATTTCATGCTTCCAGTTTAACCCTTTATCTGTTTCTGATGAAAATATCTCTCAAGGGCACAAGCACATATTCTGTTTGTGGGATTTCTGTTGAACTAGTTGGTAAAGCATCAAAGTCTTTATAAAGGAACAGGGAATGTCGAGTACTTGTATTGCTTTTAGTGGTTTCATGACAAGTCAAAAACTACATGAAATGTAAGAAAAGATTTTTTCAAGAAAGCAGTCTTCTGCAGACTGCTTTACCGTTTTCTCACGGTGTTGTCGCTTGCAGAATTCTTATACTTTTTCTTCTACCCTGAAGATGGGGGCGATACGTTCCTCCGAAACGTCGGTTAACACCACATATACACGGTGCCAAATCCCAGAAGACTGCTTTCTTCATAGTCACCGCCGTGAAAGCCTCAAATCTTATAAAGATTTTTTCAGTTCTCTCACAGAAGAACTGTCATGAATGCTTTAGCTCTGGGTCAAAGCTTTAAGTGAAGCCACAGTAGAAGTAATGTGATATTTCTTTAGTCACACTGGCTGTTCCTAAGTGTCTGTGTGTAAAGCTTCTGTCAGTCTGCTTTGTAATACAGGCAGTCCCAGTTGATATATATATA